>NW_022196898.1:87878306-87962525 GCF_008632895.1 Mastomys coucha
GGGACCCTGTACTCAGTTCAATGGATGGCTGTGAGCCTCTACATCTGTGTTAGTCAGGTACTGCCAGATGTGGTTTCTAAGCCCAGGTCCTACAGAGAGGCTAAGGCCGGCATGAACTCAACAGTGACAGTATTTCCTAACATTGCCAAGTTGCCTTTTTACCAAGTTGTGAAGAAATTTGTGACTGATCATAAAAGTTTGTTATTTGTAGAACCTGATTACACAGTAGCTGCACTGCTCTGTGAACTAAAAAATGATGTGTGCTTTTATTTGCATCCTTGTCACATTCTTTAGAGCCAGCAGTGGCATATATGCCAGAATTATCTCGTATAAATAAACAAGAGGCAAAATTATGCACTTTTATAAGTACTTGAATACCATACCAGAAGTAAGAGGATATAAATATGAGCAATACTGGCTTTAAAAGAAAAGTCAGGCTCTGGCAACTATTTCAAAGGCTAGTAGCTTCACTTTTTATTTATTTCAATCCCCTTAGCTATCCTGAATTATTTAAATGATATATATTTATATTCTACAAAAAGGGTTGTGTGTTTATCCAAAGACAGATTAAAGAACAATGTATTTCATGAGAAAGCCTATTTTTTATTTTCTATTTGCACACTAAAAATCTTGAAGCAGCATGGGTCAATGGGCTGAAACTTGTGCTGGTCCCTTTTATTACAACATAAAATTTGGATTCCTTCTCAGAAATAGCAGTGGCAACTAATCTATTAGAGCATATGCAAAGAATTTTCTTCATCCTAAGACAATAAGAAATAAATATTGTCATTGAAGCCCATAGCCACATATATAATTGACAATGTGTGCACATGCATGTGTATGTCTTAGCTTGAATATGATTTATCACATTTAAGTTCAGGGCTTCTAAAATAAGCTTCAGTAGTGATTAAGAGATGTATGAATACAATTACAGTAGGTGGCATGAATCCTTTATGTAACAATTACTACTAAGTGACTTTGAAGATGACATTTAGTTCCTGGCCAAAGACTGGTTTCTTCTTTTATACCAAAGAGTTGGTCCATCAATTAATCCATTACAATACTAAGCATTAGCTAGAACACAAAGAAAGCATTCTAAATCAACAAAAGCAATGTATGTATGAACTCACAGGTTGAAGCTGCATGCACAGGGCCTGCATAGAACTGGAACAGATGGACTTGTAGAGCTAAAGGAAGTAGGCACGTGCCTCTATCTCTAAACTAGAAGCTATCTCCAACTAAGAACCACTTGTAAATGAAAACTTAGTTTACTTTGAGTAAGTAGGGAAATAAACTATTATTAAGGGTGGAAAATCCCTCAGGTTGATGTATAAGCATTTGATAGGTATTTAAATTTAGTTAATTAGGTTTATTAATGTTTAGTCAAAATGTCCTTCCAGCTCTTATTATAAAATCTACTCTTATTACAGGAAATTTATCCAACCTCTTTGGGCCTCAGTTACTCATTTAAAAAATAGTTGTAATAATATTATCTACCTAACTCTAAAGTATTAAGAAGAAGTCAAGTGAGATGTATCCAGTTTTAAGAACTAGGAGGTATCTGAGCAGTGGTGGCACATGCCTTTAATCCCTGCACTTGGGAGGCAGAAGCAGGCAGATTTCTGAGTTCGAGGCCAGCCTGGTCTACAGACTTAATTCCAGGACAGCCAGGGCTACACAGAGAACGACTGACTATAAAAACAAAACAAAACAAAACAAAACAAAGAAAAAAAAGAAAGAAAGAACTAGAAGGTGTACACTAATATTCCAAATGTTTGCTTTCCTAGTAATATTAAACATTCCTTTAATAAATCAAGTTACACCAATTCCAAACACTCTATCATTGTGTATTTTATGTTCTTTTCTACCTTTAAAGTAAATGATTTTATAAAATAAAATTTCATATATGTGTATATATGTGTATGTGGTGTGTGTGTGTGTGTGTGTGTGTGTGTGTGTGTGTTTCACCAGGATGAAAATCTATTTCCAACCTAAAAGGTGCAAAATTCAACATCTTAACATTCTACCTGATGACAAGAAAGATCAGGTTTTTTTATTGGATATTTTCTTTATTTACATTTCAAATGTTATCTCCTTTCCCAGTCCCCCTCCCCGAAACCTCTTATCCCATCCTTCCTCCCCTGCTTCTATGAGGGAATTCTCAAACTCACCCACCAACTCCCACCTCCCTGCCCTAGAATTCCCCTATAAGGGGCATCGAGCCTTTACAGGACTTAGGTCCTCTCCTTCTACTGATGCCCAACAAGGTCTTCCTTGCATATGCAGCTGGAGCCATGGGGCCTTCCATATGTACTCCTTGGTTGGTGACTTAGTCCCTGGAAGCTCTGGAGAGTCTGCTTGGTTGATATTACTGCTCTACCTATGGGGTTACAAACCCCTTCAGCTCCTTCAGTCCTTTCTCTAACTCTCCATTGCGGGGGCGGGGAGGCATTGGGAACTCCAGCTCATTCCAATGGTTGGCTGTGAGCATCCACCTCTGTATTTGTCAGGCTCTGGCAGAGCCTCTCAGAAAACAGCTCTATCAGGCTCCTGTCAGCAAGCACTTGTTGATATCCACAATAGTGTCTGCATCTGGTAACTCCATATGGATGGGATGGATCCCCAGGTGGGACAGTCCTTGAATGGCCTTTCCTTCAGTCTCTGCTCCACACTTTGTCTCTGTATTTTCTCCCATGAGTATTTTGTTCCTCCTTTTAAGAAGGACTGAAGCACCTACAATTTAGTCTTCCTTCTTCTTGAGCTTCAAGTGGTCTGTGGTCATTGTATCTTGTGTATTCTAAGCATTTGAGCTAATATCCACTTATCAGTGAGTACATACCATGTGTGTGCTATTGCGATTGGGCTACCTGACTCGGGATGATATTTTTTTTTAGTTCCATCCACTTGACTAATACTTTCCTGAATCTATTGTTTTTAATAGCTGAGTGGTCCTCCATTGTGTAGATGTACCACATTTTCTGTGTGCATTCCTCTGTTTTTATATTACCTGAAAAAGGAGGGCAGGGTTGTTGTTACTTTTGTCTGGGGTCCCTTCCCAGAGACAAGTTCCATAGAAAAATTCATACGACACATTGCAAAAAATCATACACAACCACTCAGATGCCTGATAAAATTTAACTCACAAAGCAGGCCATTTGAACCTCCTAACACTTTTCAAGGCCAACAGTCTATGGTTTCAGTGAGATGACTCTGAGACAGGGTAGGCTGGGAAGCCCAGCATTTAGCTGACCTGCCTGAATTACCCGCCTTCTGATGTCAAGACGCTGCGTACGCACATACTCACTCTAAAGACTCACTGCAAACCTGATACTCTTTTCTTTTTTGTTTTTTCAAGATATGCTTTCTCTGTTTATCCCTGGCTGTTCTGGAACTCACTCTGTAGACCAGGCCGTTCTCGAACTCAGATATCCGCCTGCCTCTGCCTCCCAAGTGCTAGGATTAAAAGTGTGTGCCACCACTGCCCCGCTAAACCTGATACTATTAAGACAATCTGGGTAACAGGATGAAGAAAAGTGGAAGTACTATACACATACAGGTTGTACTACATACAGGACACATCAACTCTCACCTCTTTCTCTTCATATAAAACTAGTATAGTTGAATCTTCACGCATGGTTGTGCCAAACTTCATTGGTAAGTATTGCTTTACCCATGTTATATTTTTTATTGTTTTGTGTATTTTCCTGATTTCTCTACATAATGATATCTTTCATAACTAGGAATGCATTGTAAATTAGTCACTTGTCTATTTTCTGAAAGGATACACTTAAAATGGATAATTTAAGGAAGGAAGGCTGTATTTTCCCTCCTAATTGAATTTCAGTCATTATAGATTAGAATTTATGATGCCAGGACCTGGTCACATTGCAGCCTTGGTTGAGAAGCAGCCGGTTTTGAATCAAGCAGGTCAGCTCTCTTTTAACTATCTAGTGAATGTGTAGCATCCCAGCTTATGAAATTATTCTGCTAATATTTAAGGTGACTGTTTTGTCTCCACTGACATAATCTACAAACACCCTCGAAGACAATTTCAGAGATCTGTTTCCATGGTGATCCTAAGTCCTATCAAGTTGACAATCAAGACCAACTATCATCATACATGATCTTCGGAATGTCTATGCAAGTTAGTCATCCTAGCAGAATTCTCATAACTCCCTCTGTCATTGTCAGAAGTGCTGTGTACTTCACTCACTATTAGCCTTAGGAGTTTGTCAAGAAAAGAAGGGTAGAAGAAGTATGCAATTCTAGTGAGCTCAAAACTCATTTATTGTTCTGTATCTTTATGTCTCAACATAGGCTATCACTATTACTTCTACAAGCTCCTTATTGGTCCACATTGCTTTGAAGCATCACACTAACTAGAAGAAGCAATCCATACCTGGTATAAGGAATACTCTTATTTCTTTTGACCACTGGTTGATCATACATTAAGATATTCTAGCAGCATGAATCTGACCATGGCAGCGCAAGGTGTATTTTTTTAATTAGATGTCCTCTTAATTTACATGTCATACAATATGTCTGAATATGTCATACAAAATGTCTGAGTTTCCCAGATTCCCCTCCAAAAACAATAAAATAAAATAAGAAAATAAAACCAAAAACAAACCCCTGTTCCCTCCCCCTCCCCCTGTTCACCACCCCACCCTCTCCCTCTTCCTGGCCCTGGCATTCCCCTACACTGGGGCATAGAACCTTCACAGGGCCAAGGGCCTCTCCTCCCATTGATGACCGACTTGGCCATCCTCTGCTATACATATGCTGCTGGAGCCATGAGTCCCACCATGAGTACGCTTTACTTGGTGATTTAGTTCCTGGGAGCTCTGAGGGTACTAGTTAGTTCATATTGTTTGTCCTAAGGGGCTGCAAGTACTTCAGCTACTTGGGTCCTTCCTCTAGCTCCTTCCTTGGGGATCCTGTACTCGGTCCAATGGATGGCTATGAGCCTCTACTTCTGTATTAGTCGAGTACTGTCAGAGTCTCTCAGGAGACTATATCAGGCTCCTATTGTCCAGCACTTGCTGGCATCCAAACAACCTTATTTAAAAATCGGGTACAGAGCTAAACAAAGAATTTTCAACTAAGGAATACCGAATGGCTGAGAAGCACCTAAAGAAATGTTCAACATCCTTAGTCATCAGGGAAATGCAAATCAAAGCAACCCTGAGATTCCACCTCACACCAGTCAGAAGGGCTAGGATAAAAAAATCAGGTGACAGCAGGTGCTGGAGTGGTTGTGGAGAAAGAGGAACACGCCTTCATTGCTGGTGGGATTGCAAGCTGGTACAACTACTCGGGAAATCAGTTTGGTGGTTCCTCCAGAAATTGGACATAGTACTACCAGAGGACCCGGCTATACCACTCCTGGGCATATACCCAAAAGATGCCCCAACATGTAATAAGGACACATGTTCCACTATGCTCATAGCAGCCTTATTTATAATAGCCAGAAACTGGAAACAACCCAGATGTCCCTCAACAGAGGAATGGATACAGAGAATGTGGTACATCTACACAATGGCGTACTACACAAGTTGTAATTATGTGACTTTCAATTGTATCTCTTGATTTAAGGGTTACTCTGATGGCACTAACTTTCTCTTTTTTCAAAATATTTCCCACAACATGAAGAACAGTTAAAGTATATCCTTGAAGTGAGTAAATAGGGTAGCATTTCTTTCTATTTGTACAATATTGTTTTCATATCTCAAGTTACAGAAAACTAACCATTCTAGTAAAAATAATTACAGAATATATCTGTACAGACTAATAAAAGGACCAGGTGATTGTTCCTGTTGTTACTCCTGTCCCTCAGCAGAGACAAGTGGTGCTCATATTCTCCTCAGCCTCCATATTATGTTACTCAAAAATCCTTCTTCATTTAAACATCCTTCTTTTCCCCATGAAAGTAAGGAAATAACATATTCTTCTCAGAGTTGCCAGAAGTTGAAAAGAAGACGATGCATATGAACTGTGTGTCAAAGAATAGATGCTGGGCAAATTCATTTTCCCTCCCACTTTGTTTTGTGTTAAACCTAGTAATTAACAGTCACAAGTGGATATCTTAACTATAAATTTAATTTGAGAAGCAATTAAATGGATGTGTTGCCTTCCGAAAGAGAAATGGGTGCTTGATGAAGCCGATTCTTACTGGAGTGAATAGAGACAAATAGAAGATTAGAGACTTCAAAGCTGTGAGTGTAATGTCAGCATATAGGTTCTCACCAAGGCAAACTGCATGGCAAGGAGGGATTGTTAGGAAAAAATGTCACAGATTAACAGAAGATTTTAGAAATGCTTTGAAGTAAAACTAATTATAGCTTTTAAATGACAGAAGAAAATCGAAGACTGGTTTCTTGAAAATTTGAATAACTGAAAGAACAGAGCTACTGCAGCATTGGCAAAATTAAAATTGCAAGAAGTCTTTCTCAGATGTTTCAGAAAGCAAGGCTGTGGACTCTTGTCATTCAGGCACACAATATTTACTGGAAGCAAACTAAAGTGTCAGATGACTGCTGTCTAGTGTGAAGCTTTGTTAGCAGCTACAGAGACAAGGAGTAGGAGAAATAATGGAATTGTTCTCCAACAGAAATGCTATATTTAAACTGTTCTTACATTATAATATTGTTATACATTATAATATTATTAATTATAAGATTAGGATTCAGTTAGGGTGGCTGAAGGATAGTTTTGAGAAAATTAATCCAGGACATGGATGAAGTAAGAACATTAGTAGGTAGGCAGATCAATAATAGATAGATAGATAGGTAGGTAGGTAGATAGATAGATAGATAGATAGATAGATAGATGTACAGGTGATAGATGTTAATATGGAATTTAAGAAATATTCAATGTATTTAACTATCGCAAATGCAAGTAGAAAAACTGAAAGACATGCTATCCTAAATATGAAGTAGCAATTGCTTTTAGTCTATTGCAGTTGAACACAATATGAAATCAACTGACTTGTTATTTCTTTCTATTGTACCCTGCCTTCACCTCTTCTAAATCATATCTTAGCTACTAAGAGACAGGTTAGAACACATTGTGCTTGATGACAAGGAGGAATAAGGGACTCAGCCAGTTAATCATCCTGAAGACTGTCCTGCCTGCCTTACTAACGCAGCTAAAGTGCCAGCTCACTCACAAAAGCTGATTGAGTTTGCAAGTCAGACTTTGTGATGAGATAAAACAGAAGGAAAGGCAGAATTTTATTCAGAATATAAACTTTGCTTATTCATCTCCAATAAACCAGAAAAGCTGAAGGTTGCCATTGTGATAGGAGGATCATTTGCAATCAAAGCTCGAATGTTTAAGACTTGAGCTTTGTGAATCTAGACCAGGTTTCCTTTACTCAGTGAGCTCTTTCAGAATAGATTGCTAAAAATCAAAATCCAAATTTGATTATTCAACGGGCTAACTGAAAATCTCAGTGGATTTTAGACACTCTCCCTCTTTTTCTTTTCAGTAGATAGTCTGTGTGAGGAATTTGGTTTAGATGCAATGAGCCACCTGAGATGGTTTTACCCATACTATACTGTCACTCAGTATATTTTGGTTCATGTATCCATCATTTCAGCCTGCCCTTAATTTAAACTAGACTTGAAAAGAAGTCTCAGGAGCAACTCAGAGCTGAAACACTTAGTGAAGTCACAGTTTATTAATGGAGACAGTAATACATAATGAAATGCTATTAATTCACTCCTGTAATATTGGTTTCTAATTTGAGACATCTCCTCTCAGATATTGTTGTATTAGTTACTCAGATTCGTAGCCTGGCCACATGGGGGGAAATGTGCCTTCTACTACTACCAGAACTGTCAGAAAATAAAATGATGTCTATTTCTTATGAGGCCAACTAGAAATCTCTGAAGCCTTCACATTTTATAGATATATGGTTCAGTCCATAAAGCTCCAGAAAACCATCTGCGCTGCTGATTTCTCTGCAGCTCTCATGCCAGAGTGCATTTGCAAAGAACTACATCTTCAAAATTGCTCTTTATTTCAGACCAACATTTAGAGACATTACTCGGCTGGATTAGGGGTTAAAGGGCTTCAAAACATGGAAGACATATTTCTAGAGCCATGACTTCTGAAAGTTTAAAGAAGGTCACTACTTGATAAGCTTTTGAGGGTGTGTGGCTCACATTCATGACCAGTACTCCTAACCTCTAACCCTGGACTTGCTTAGCTAATGTTGAGTGTTTGTGACCCAGAGCAATCTTACTTCCATTCACATCTATTGTACAAGACTAGTTTCCCAAATTGCTTTTATATTCTGGGAAATTACAGTCCAGGACATGTTGAAGTTTCAGCTAGACACTCTCAAGACTGGTTTTATTACAGAGCTATAACTGTTTGGAGAAAACATGTCTATCTGGCTTCAAAGCCCATCAGTTGGGAGGTATGTGAATGTCACATAAACACAGTCAAACCATTTGTAGCAAAGTTATAGAGAAAAGGATGAGGAATGAAGTGTGGGTGCAGCGTGACTCTTTCCCAGTCAATGGAGCTACATTGTCTTTCCCTAATTATTTTTCTCCCTGAAGGATAAGAGGGGAGAATGTGAATATTGTAAAGCTCAGCACTATCATTGCTGCCTTTATTTCTTTCCAAGGTATTATGCATGACATCATGGCAGCAAGCAAAAGCAACTTGATAGTGCAGCAGATTTTGGCAGTTGCTATATGGCTGCTTGTTATGGGAGATTTCTATTTCAAAAGTTAGATGTTTGCTTTAGGGAACAATTGCCAAAATATTCTCAAGTTGAGAGCATGTTCTTTTCTTTTCACTTACTTTTCATGAATGTATTTTTTATTTATTCCACATGCTGATAGCATCCAGTGCCTCTCCTCCCAGTACCCCACATACACAGATCCTCCCTGCATTCCCTGCCCCCTCTCCTCTGAGATAGGGAGGATCCCCCTGGGTATTGCCTTACCCTGGCACATAAATTGAGTGTAGAACTAGGCACATTATCCCCCAGTGAGGCCCAACATTGCAGCTCATCTAAGAGAATAGGATCCACAGGCAGGCAACAGATTCAAGGAAAGCCCATGCTCCAATGGTTGGAGACCCAGGTGAAGGCCAAGCTGCATCTCTGCTACACAGGTACAGAGGACCCAGGTCCCACTCAGAATTGCTCTTTGCTTGGTGGTTCAGTTTCTGGGATCGTCCACTGTTCCAGGTTAACTAACTCAGCTGGTTTTTCCCCAAGTCAACAAGACTGCCAATCTTCACTTTATGTTGGCTGTCAGTCTCTGCATCTGTTTCTATGGGCTGCTGGGTGGAGCCTCTCAGAAGACAGTTATGTTAGGATCCCATCTGCAAGCATAGCAGAGTATCATTAATAGTGTCAGGGATTGGTTCTTAGCCATGGGATAGGTCTCAATTTGGGCCAGTCATTGGTTGGTCATTCCCTCTGTCTCTGTTCCATCTTTGTCTCTGCACATCTTGTGGGTGGGACAAATTTTGGATAAAAGTTTTTGTGAGTTGCTGTCCTTATCCCTCTACTGGTAGTCCTCCCTGAATACAGGAGGGGGGTCTTCAGGCTCCATATTCCCCACTGCTAGTAGTATCATTGGGAATAGTTCTACCTCAAGACTGAGGTATACCACTCCCAGGCATATACCCAAAAGATGCCCCACCATACAATAAAGATACTTGCTCAGCTCTGTTCTTAGTAGCTTTATTTGTAATAGCCAGAACCTGGAAACAACCCAGATGTCCATCAGCTAAAGAATGGATAAAGGAAATATCATCCTCAGTGAAGTAACCCAGACCCAAAAAGGACATGCATGATATGTACTCATTTATAAGTTGATATTAGCCATAAAGTACAGGATAACCATGCTACAATCCATAGACCCAAGGAAGTCAAATGACAAGGGGTGGGGGCTGAAGGAAGGATCTTGGATTTGTTCTCAGAAATGAAAATAAAATAGACATTGAAGGTAAATGGAGAAAGGGAGTGTGTTAGGAGAGGAGATGGGTCAGGGGCATCAGGTATAGGGAAAGCAGGGGAGAGAATGAAAAATATAGGCAGTGGGCAGGGTGGGTATCTATATACATATATATATATGTATATAGATATACATATATATATGACATGTCAGACACATAGGGTGGGATGAGACACCAGGGAATCTATTGAGTGACTTTTTTCTCACTTAAAAATATATATATATATATAACTTATATTATCTTTAAATAAATGATGCTAGCTATATTACATTAATAATCCATATGAATATAAATATGATATATACTCAAAATTAAGGTTACATTTAAAAATTTTTAATTTTGTAAAGTTTAATTTTAGCTATATCTATAATCTCAGCATTTGAGAGGCTAGGATAGGATAACCATAACTTCACAATTCACCTGAGAAAGCTCTTGTATTACTATTGTTAAGGGAGAAGTCAAGGTATCATTATCTGCAGATAATATTATATATATCATCTAGGGGATTATGGGAAAGATTAAAGGAACTAAAGTGAATGGTAACCCTATAAAAAGACCAAAAGTACCAAATAACCTCAACCCCAGGGAGCTCCCAGAGTCTGAGCCTCCAACCAAAACACATACATGGGCTGTTCCAAGGTCCCCAGCACATATTTAGCAGAAGGCTGCTTTGTCTGGCCTTAGTGGGAGAGGATAAGACTTGATGCCCCAGGAGAGAGGGAGGGATATGGGGAAGAACTCTTTGAGGGGGGGCATGGCAGGTAGAACAACATTTGGGATGGGAATAAGTAAAATTATTAATTAATAATAAACACAGTTAAAAACACAGTTAGAAAAAAAACAAATGAACAAAAGCCAAATGATTATTATTATTATTCTAAGGAGCAGCAATCTCTGGAAGCTCAGCAGTTTGTTGTTGTTGTTATATACATACATACATATATATATATATGTATACATACATATCATATATATATATACATACACACACACACACACACACACACATATATATATATATATATATATATATACCCCTGCCACGCACACTTTGCCTGAAGGCGGTATCTGAGGCGTAAACTTCAAGGAAAGTCAGTCTCCTGCCTCCGCATTGTCGCCTGGCACACCAAACTCAGAGGTGGCCTAGATATGTCCTCGTACTAGTGTGCTAGGAACTCACCAAGATATCCTTTTTTTACAGCTAGCAAGAGAAAATTCAGACATTGCTTTCTGACCTTCACCAACGTTTCCAACTATCCTAGTTTAATGTTTTAAGTACTAGAGAGTAATTGAAAAGTTTCTCTCACTCTAAGACATTAGCTGAAAGTGTTAGGTCAAGATTCTCCTCTGCCTGCCTCCAGCAAGAACCAGAGAATTAGCATAAGAATACCTCAACAGAGAGGGCTCCACCCCTCTTCCTCCTGCTTCACACCTACCTACCAGACCCTGCTGACCTGGGTGTGTGGGGATCGTTTTGCCTACGTGACTTCAGTCTAACACTAAGACTGGAGGAAGAAGGACTTAGACTCACATGCAGGACTAGCACTAGAACTTAAATGGGCTAGGACTCAGATTCATGTATCTCTCACAGTCCCACTTGGGCCCGGGGGATGCAGCACCAGTTCAGAGGAGATAGCTGCTGCTTTAGACCCAGTATGTTTCAGATAGCCTCAGAGGTACCTCAACTGTTGAGCTGCCAGATTTTTCATTTCTCTTTTGCAATGATTGTAAAAGCCTCATGTCATTTTTAAAGAAATACACTCAGATTTTACACCACCCGTGTGTAGTCTGTTTTTAAAAGCCGAATCCCGTGCCCACCTGGCCAGAATCCCTCATCCCGCCCGGTCCGCGGCATACCCCCAAATTCTACCAGAGAACTCCTACAGCTGATAAACAACTTCAGCAAAGTGGCTGGATATAAAATTAACTCCAAGAAATTAGTAGCCTTCCTTTATACAAATGATAAATGGGCTGAGAAAGAATTGGGGAAACAATACATTCACAATAGTCACTAATATAAAATACCTTGGTGTAACTCTAACTAAGAAACTGAAAGTGCTGTATGACAAGGAGTTGAAGACCTTAAAGAAGTAAATTGAAGAAGATATGAGAAAATGGAAAGACCTCCCATGATCATGGATAGGTAACACAGTGAAAATGACCATCTTACCAAAAGGAATTTACAGATTCAGTGCAATTCCCATAGAAATTCTAATACATTTTTTTGGAGACATTGAAAGAGCAGTTCTCAACTTCATATTGGAAAACCCAAAAACCCAAGATAGCCAAGACAATTCTGAATAAAAGAACTTCTGGATGAATCACCACCCCTGACATCAAGATGTACTGGACAGTAATAGTGGTAAAAAATCACATGTATTGGTACAGAGACAAGTTGATCAATGGAACAAAATTAAGACACAGAAATAAACCCCCACACCTACTGACACTTAATTTTTGACAAAGAAACCAAACCATACAGTAGGAAATAAAAGAAAGCATCTTCAACAATTGGTGCTTGTCTAACTGATGTCTCCATATAGAAGAATGCAAATTGATCCACATTCATCACCCTGAACAAATCTCAAGTCCAAGGACCACATGATGATACAACTAGATATACTGAATCTAGGAGATTATGGGAAGGATTGAAGGAACTAAAGTGAATGGTAACCCTATAGGAAGACCAAAAGTATCAAATAACCTCAACCCCAGGGAGCTCCCAGAGTCTGAGCCACCAACCAAAAAACATACATGGGCTGCTTCAAGGTCCCCAGCACATATTTAGCAGAAGGCTGCTTTGTCTGGCCTTAGTGGGAGAGGATAAGACTTGATGCCCCAGGAGAGAGGGGGGGATATGGGGAAGAACTCTTTGAGGGCGGCATGGCAGATAGAACAACATTTGGGATGGGAATAAGTAAAATTATTAATTAATATTAAAAAACACAGTTAGAAAACAAACAAATGAACAAAAGCCAAATGGTTATTATTATTATTCTAAGGAGCAGCAATCTCTGGAAGCTCAGCAGTTTGTTGTTGTTGTTGTTGTTGTTGTTGTTGTTGTTGTTATTTTTTCCAATTAGGGTCAGGTAAGGGATCTTACATACTATTGTACTTTGATATGCAGAATGCATGAACTACATGTTCTAGAGGGTCTCAGAATCAAGCACAGAAATAAAAAGTTTCTCCTTCTCTCCTTTACTCTCCTGCTTCTTCTACCTTAAGGGAGTTACAGATATCAGAACCATTCTAGCCCAAGGAAGGTCGCGTAAATGAAATTCTTTTCTCCATAATCAATCTTAAAAGGAGCAAAGGTAATTAATTCTCTCTCTTTGTTCTTAAAGACTAAGATTCTAAAAGTTTCCTGTCCCTTTCATGGGCAAAAAGAATACTACACAGAGGCTAAGATGAATCTGAAAAGTCAGGATTTATTGAGTAGCCACATGCTCCCAAAATTTTAGATAATACTCTATTGTAAATAAGAAAAATGGTCATTATAAGCAATAGAAAAAAAGTTAATTTGACAATTTTCTAAAGTAAAGCCAGGACTCAGAGTGACTGAAGGGTACATGAATAGATGACACATGGGCTTAAGCCTGGAGAAGATGCCTGTGTAAGGATGTACATATCTCCAGCATACATTCCCTGTTCATGTTGTTTCTGGTAGAATTAAGTGTCAAGTATTTGTCAAAGAAAACATTTTCCCTGATCAATATTTAAAACCTTAATATGAAACTATGTTTAAACAAATTCCTGCTAGTACTTCTATGAACCTGGCACTTCTGAAATGAAGCTTGTTTCAAGTAAAACCTATTGTAATTGAAAACATTCCTTCAAATAGGAATTATTGTCACATATTCATCTTGTGTGGAAGAAAGCAAAATGTTACATGTGGAAAATGATAACTTTCCTATCCTTAGTTACAAAAGGACTTGAAATGAACCTGAAAATTATGCTGAGTCACAGAAAGCATCTATATTTTAGTACAAATAAATTCAGGCATATTTTTTATCTCTCATAAAAGAAAAGGAACATTACTTTATAGTCTTCTATATTTTATGCCCCAAAAGTGTCTATACAAGATGATTTTTAGTTGAATTTGAGCTTCAGAATCATTGAGACTTTTGGATTGTTTTGATTATAAATAAAAATTATAGATGGAATTTATAACTTATTTTTCCTTTGCCCAATTTTGTTCAACACTTAAATTTGTTTCTTCTCTTTCAACCACAGGAATATATGGACTTTATATGCTTTTGTTTACTAGATTTAGTGATAGTTTATTGTATTTGATATTAGACAGAATGACATGCTAGATCTAATAGGCATTCCAGTCTTTAGAAGTAACAAAATATTTTTGACACAACAATGTCAAAACCCTTGAACCAGCAGCAAGTCACATGTACTTTGTACAATCACATTTTGTATAATATTGAGTTAATATCCTTTTTTAAGATTTATTTCTTTAATATATATGAGCATCTTGTCTCTGACACACCAGAAGAGGGCATCAGATCCAATTACAGATGATTGTGAGCCACCATGTGGTTGCTGGGAACTGAACTCAGGACTTCTGGAAGAACATTCAGTGCTCTTAACCACTGAGCCATCTCTCCAGACCCTTGAGTTAATATCTTAATTTGTGTCTATGTCTGAATATCGAGGCCTCCCATTGTTTGTGAAGCACAGAAGAGTGATTGAAGGTTATTAAACCAAAGCTCTTGTTTCTATAGTTTAGTTTAATTCCATACTAAACCTCTATTCAAAGCTATTCAAAATACTATTCTCTATTTAAAGCTATTCAATAAGCAGCTGACTCAGCCAGGCACAGACACCATAGCCAAACAGTGGATGGAGCTTGGGGACTCTTATGGAAGAACAGGAAGAAGGATTATGGACCCCAAAGGGAATAGGAACTCCACAGGAAGACCAGTAGAGTCAACTAACCTGGACTCTTGGGGCTCTCAGCGACTGAACCACCAACCAAAGAACATACATGAGCTGGACCAAGGCCTCCCCTCCATATGTGGCAGATATGTAGCTTGGTTTTCATGTGGGTCCTGAACAACTGGAGTAGGAGCTGTCCCAAAAGCTGTTGCCTGAGCATGGAATATGTTCTTCAAGCTGGGCTACCTTGTCTTGTCTCAATGGGAGAAGAAACTC
This sequence comes from Mastomys coucha, assembly GCF_008632895.1. NCBI lineage: Eukaryota > Metazoa > Chordata > Mammalia > Rodentia > Muridae > Mastomys > Mastomys coucha. The sequence continues at coordinate 87,893,454 of NW_022196898.1, forward strand.
CCAGCCTTGCAGAGACTTAAAGTGCCAGGGTTGGGTGATACCTGGAGGGGTCAGTGCTCACCCACTCAGAGGAGAAGGGAAGGGGAATGGGAGGATTCTAGGAAGGGGTGACCAGGAGTGGGGTAGTAAGTGCGATGTGAAGTGAATAAGTAAAACATAAAATTAAATTTAAAAAAAGAACTACAGAATGCACATTAAATTCTATTTAATGTACATTATTTTCCTTTTGAATATATCCTGGTTTAGATTTTTTTAGTTGTTTTTATTTTATTTACTTAATGCATTTAATCAATTGTTAGGGAGTACATTTACTCTAGCATCCTCATCAGAAGTGTTCCCTACTTTCTCCACCAGTTTTTCTTCTTTTAAAGAACTATTCTAATGAAAACATCCTAGATAATCCTCAACCAAAGAATGGATACAGGAAATGGGGTACCTTTACACAATAGCGTATTACTCAGCTGTTAAAAATGGCATCATGCAATTTGCAGACAAACGGTGCAACTAGAAAAAATCATCCTGAGTGAGGTTACTCAGACCCAGACAGACTAATATAGTTTGTATTCAATTATAAGTTGATATTAGATGTTAAATAAATTATAGTCAAGTTATAATCCACAGACCCAGAGAGGTTAGGTGCAGGAGGGCTCCATGCCGGAAGCATGTATCTTCCTGGGAAAGAGAAACAGAATAGATTTTGTGGGTGGGTAGGGGGTGGGTAAGAAAAGGAACAGATATAAACATAACTTTTATTACTAGAAGAAATTGTCATCTCTAAGGCTTCCTGCCTTGGTCTGCTAACCTCAGAGTAGTATTGGAAGCTTCTAGCCTCCATACAATCTAATCTAATCAATCTAAACCTAGAAAGTTTGCAACCTCTAGGTCTTGCTGCTGAACGAGCTCACCCTTTCTAATTCTTTATGATCTCTGGCTGACTGATTCCACTCAGCTGTTGTATCTCAAACACCTCTCCACACTGATTGACTCAATCTGGTTTCTATGGGCTTGGTCTTATACTAACTTTGGCAATGTGTTCTAATCTTCTAACTCCTTCTAATTCTTTGGCTTGTTCTGTCTTTACCTGTGTCTAGCTTGTTCTCTATTTTACCTGTCTCTAAAAAATTCTCTATATAAAACTGAATTCTCTCCTCCTTTTCTTCCTCCTCCTCCTCCTCCCACTTCTCCTCCTCTTTCTCTCCCCTTAAAAGCTTCCCTTTCATTTCTTTTCTCATGAAAGTTGGGCATAGTCTATTCTGTCAAATTTTCTCTGATTCTTCACTTTGTCTACCATTAGACATCACTTTCAAATATGGGTGGTTCCTTCTACAAACTAAATTTACCTTCTTTGTTTGGGATTAAAAATGTGTGCTAAGGTCATATCTTGTATTCCAGCCAGAAGGATTAGAGGTATTAAGAGAACAGAGTTTGCCAGAACCATGCTGACTTCATGACGGGCTGCAAACTTGCAGTTTGGGAGACTAGGCCTAAATTTCTGTTTCCCAGAAATGGAAAAGTCCAAAACAAGTCGATTCCAGGAAAAAAAAAAAAAACACTCCTCAAGGGTAGCCATTCAGGAAGCTGTCCTACCACCTAGCCTAAGCCAAGTATAGTTAATCAGCAAAAGTTCCCCAAATCCACAGAGCCTTAACCAATCACAAAGGCACCTATAACCCTGTAGATAGAACTAAACAATCAAGGGAAAGATAAGAGTCACACACACCTTCCCTAACAGACTTTATTTATCTTTTAGGATCTATTTATTATTATTTATTATTATACATAAGCACACTGTAGCTGTCTTCAGATGCTCCAGAAGTGGGTATCAGATCTCATTACAAGTGGTTGTGAGCCATCATGCGGTCGTTGGGATTTGAACTCAGGACCTTTCATAGCACAGCCAGTGCTCTTACCTGCTGAGCTATCTCGCCAGCCTCCCCTAACAGACTATGCAACAGCAAAGAGTATCTTTCATCCCTATGTATGGTGGAACCCTGCACACAGGTTCTCTGAAGAATGAACACCCTTTGCTGTTGCATACTATTTGAGACTGGGGCATCATTCTTTGTAAATCAAGGACCCTTATAGTATGTTCAAAGGATGGGCCACACCACAAGAAGAAACTTTTTTTTTTCTTTGTTTTGTTTGTTTGGGTTTTCACTTTTGGTTTTGTTTTGTTTTATTTTCAGTAAGTAACACAGTCATGGGGCTCACAATGTGAACAAATATCGTGCAACCGCAGAAGATATCAAGTTCAAAGAAAGGATAGAGGGAGAAAGTTCAGGGAAAGATAACTGGAACTGGGAGGTGGGCAGTGCATTTCAGGGTCAGTGTGAGAACCCAATGCAATGGAAACATCCTGGAGTCTGTGAGGGTGATCTTTCCTCTTTTAACTTTTTTTTTCCCTAACAGGATACATATATGTATACATGCAGTACTGTATAACACATTTTATGAGGTATAGAAAACATTATACATTTAAGCATACAAATTCACACATTTCAATGCACAGAAAGTGATGAAGAATTCAAGTAGTGTAAATTCTCATCACCTACCATTGGTTCTCAAGTTAATCTATGTCTATGAAACAACCCCAAGCTGAACAGCTTAACAAAAAAAAAATTGTTAAATAAATATTTTACATAGGGTGTGGGGATCAGGAGTGTTTCAGCAGCTTTGCTTATTTCTAGTTTACGGTGTCTTGTAAGATCAGTCAAACTGTTGCACCAGACTTCACTTACTCAAAGTTTTGATTTGGGTTGCAGGATCAGCTCCTTAACTCCTTTCTATGGCTGTCACATATCCTATGAAATGTTTGTGATTGTTAATTTATTATCTGTTTTAGTGGGGAGACTGATGTAATACAGACTGAACAAGAACAAGAAACGCAAGCATCTTTATAGTATTAGAAACATTGTACCATCTCTTATGCCACCGGTATCTTCTTACTTGGAAATAAAGCTACACAATAATGTAGCCTGAGAATAATTCAATAATCTTGAAGGGTGGCCTCTATAGCCAGCATGAAAAATTAACATTCTTATAAATGGATTTTCATTGGCAGTTTCTATCTCTTAGGGAGAGAAAGGTATTTGTAAATTTTTATTTTTCTATGTTCATATTTTTCTAACATATAACTCATTCCATGATTTTATCTTTAAAAACATGCAATTGAATTTTTCATATTCCTAATTAATGGTCAAGATAAGCCTTCTTTACTAACAGACAACTGTAGATAAAAATGGAGGCTAGTGTAATAAGATGGTACTTTCCAGTGTCAATCAGTCATATCAGAACTTCTGTAGACAAGATTCTGAAAGAATGGAAAGACCATCTCAAGATAAAGCTAAAAAGAGAAAAGCTCTAGGGTTAGAATATTCACAATAGTCACTACCACAGACTAATTCTGGAAATAGCATCCTCCTGAAAGAAAGCTTATATGAATTAAAAATTACTTCTCATCACTTCCTTCTAATAGTACCAAGAAATATTAGTATGCTTTTTATATTTATCGATATGCTTTTGAGGGATATTTCTTTTTTCTGTCTTAAAACTTCACCATTGACCAAGAATTTCATAATATAGCTAAGGGTGCTTTTGTGGTGCTATCAGTTCCCACTGTGGCACACTTGATTTCTCAAGATCTCTATCGAAGCTATTTGATGCACAATAGCATCTTATATTCATGATAGTTAGATCCTATAATTTAATGTTTGGTTTTGCATAAATTCAGCTGTTCATTCAAATATCTATTAAGTTCATCACAAATTATATAATTTAAAATTCTAACTAGGAGATGCTGTCAATCCAAATGCCCCTATGATCAATTATCCTCTTAAATTTCAAAATTAGAAAATACATCTGATTCTGCGAATTTTAGTTTTCAAATGCTTCTGAAAAGAATTAGCACTCATCCTCCACTTCTGCTGTTTTTGTTTTAAAGCATAATCCATTTGTCATAGAGCTACCCTCTTCTCCTGTGGTGTGGTACCCTCCAATCAAAGGCATTCTCGCTTTCCGTGAGAAAAAATGAACAGGAAGGGACGAGTGTCAGCTTTTCCTGTTCCGTTGATTCTCCGTGCTTTCATTGTATTGTGAGTGCCTGATTTCAATTGCACAGCAACAACAAATACCACTATTTATTCTGAAAGGCTTTGTATTCCAAGAAGGATATATTAGCAGCTTCCAACTCGGTCTCTAGAAATGATTCGCAGCTCTGAGCCATGCTTCAGAAAAAACATTCCCAGCAGTCTGTGCACAATTTATTCCTATTCCATCATTAGTAATAATCACATTTGTAGCTGCAGGAACTTTAAATTCTTCTGCTGCAAACTTTATCAGTGCTGTGAAAGGTGTGTGTTCATGAACACTAAGAACTTTGTATAGTAGTCGCGGATGTCAATGTGATTTTAAAGGACACCTTGAAAGTGGAGGAACCGCCTGACACACAGCATGCCCAACTGCCTGCTGTGCTGAGGGATATTTCAAATTACCTTTTTTTCTTTTTTTTTTTTTAGTTTATTGTAGTGGTAAAAGTAAAAGTACTTTTATTTGCCATATCGAATTTGTAGAAGACTTTAATCCAGAAAAATGGCTACTCTGGCAAGGAATTACTTCCAAAGACCCTTTAGGTCTGTGTGATCTGGATGGCATAGAGATATGACTTTAGTTCCTACCTTTAATCCCAAACAGTATAGAGAAGTTTAGTTTACAGAAGGAGGCAGTCATATCTGAATGTGGCACCTAATTGAGGGGCAGTCAAAGTGAGAAATCAGAATGAGTCAGAGATAGGATATACCCAACTCTCAGCACCGGAAAGAGAAGTGACTTAAACTCAGTTCAGGGAGAATCAATTAGTTCTGTTAAGTCATTTGAGTTCAGTTGAATGGAGTTGAGTTTGGTGCAATTCAGTTGATTGAGAGTAGCGCTTGGAGTTGAGTTCATTACTGAGCTTGTGCAGAGGCAGTTGAACCCAGAGAATAAGAAAGAGCCAGACAATTAGAACAAATTGACTGAGTAAGTTTGAAGCCAAGCAGAGCAATGTAGTGAGAAGTTTAGTGAAGCCAGGTTGAATCAGTCATCTTGGACAGGAGTTTGAGCCAGAACTGTTGAATAGGATCAGCTTACTAGAGTTCAGAAAGAGCTGGAAACGGTGAGCTTATTCAACAGAAAGTCTCTCAGATAACAATTTCAATTACATCTGGTGAATACAATTTACATTTACATCAATTGTCTCAGAAGCTTACTGATGAATAAGTTCATGCACCTTTATTAGTTCTTTCTGAACTCTAGCTGGCTGGTTCAACTCAGCTGCTCAGGCCCAAACTCCAAAGTGACTGATTCAAATTGGTTCTCTTGGCGTCTGACTGAATTTTTCTACTTGGCTTCAAACTAACTTCACCAGTCTTTCCTCATCTTCTTGCTCCTTTTCATTCTCTGTCTCATTCTGTCTTCATCTATGTCTTGCTTATTTTCTCTGCCAACCTGTCTCTTTAAAACTGTCCCAGTAAGAACTGCCTCTGTATTCCACAAACTGAACTGCCACCAATTGAATTGCCAGGAACTCAACTCTAGTGCACTGCCTCTCAACTGAATAAACCCTGAACTGTCTCTTCTCTGCCTGTACTCCTATCTCTGACTCATTCTGTCAAATCTTTCTCTGATTCATCACTTTGCTGATCAATTAAACATCATTATTTGGGATTAAGGTGTGTAATAAGGGTCTGTCTGAGTTCCAGCCAGAGCATACGGTAATTCAGGGTGTGTCTGCATTCGAGCCTGATCACACAGATGTAGGTCTTTGGGTATGATCCCTTGTCAGAGCAGCCATCTTGATGGAGTTAAATTCCTCTACAAGTAGACTACATTTAATTTTAGTTTGGGGGTTCATTTATATTATGGTACATACATATTTTATTCATTTCTATAACTAAACTGGAAGAATGTATTTCATATACACATTCAGTGATGGCAGTTTACAGCAAGCTCATGGTTTTGACAGCCTCAATAAACTAGGCTTGCCGCCTACCCAATGTACTCAGTAAGAGTGGTCAGGCAAACACTTTCAGACTCTTGGAGAGTGATGCAAATATATATTGGGAACCTTCATTTGTATGAACTATAAGCCAACATAAGATTTTCTTTCTTATGTTGCTTTTTCTCAGAGTATTTTACCACAGAAACATAATTGACACTATGATATTGTGAAATATAGATAAGATATTGTAAGACAATATCTAAGATGCTTAGATATTATTTCAGTTAAACCTAAATGTTACCAAATGATCAAAACAATAATGACATTATTCTGAAAGGAATTGAAGTTAAACTACAAGAGGTTAATAAGAACATAATATGTCTGGTCATCTGATAAAATACTTACATAATACAGGGGGATGTTGCTAACATTGTTAAAAGCAAGAGTAAAGCTTTAAAGGAACCCTAAATTGAAATTACAATATAACAGAATATGGATTTTCATTTATTTAGTTGAAAACCATCCAAAGAAGCAATATACTGTCACCAGGGAAACACTCATAAAGAACATGCTGGAGCAAGCCATTTAAAACTCTCTCTCTCTCTCTCTCTCTCTCTCTCTCTCTCTCTCACACACACACACACACACACACACACACACACACACAGAGAGAGAGAGAGAGAGAGAGAGACAGAGAGAGACAGAGACAGAGACAGAGACAGAGACAGAGACAGAGACAGAGACAGAGAGGAAACAGCCACAGTGATCTGATATGCTAAGTAAAAGGTACACATCCAGCTCTCTTTTTGTGAGGCATTATTGGCCTCACATTAGGGTCACAGAATATAAATGAACTTATTGTCCATTAAATTTTAATTTTATTTTATAAAATACTTGAAACTATCTTGAATTTTATACAATGAATAACTGCAATTGTCCAACCGTATACATGTATGAGATGCATATGTCTAGCAATATAAACTTAAAGGTAAATAAGACTACTCATGGAGCCCTCTAGAATATATTGCTCACCTCCTCTCTTAAAGATTGCAGTTCTTATACATTCACTATCATTATTTTTATATATGTGCTTGTGTATTCATAATCAATGCATCCTGATTTTGTTGATGTTTTACTTTTGCCCCATTTTGATCTGTACAGAGTGATTTAATTTTAACACTAGTGAACTATATTGACATAACATCATCCAGTTCATTTATCTCTTGTCTTTCTAATGGATATATAAAGTATTTCCAACTACAAGCAGTCCTGCAATCAATGTTCATATTTCTTCTCTGCAGTGAGTGCTTGAAAGCTCTTTAGAATAAGCATAGTAGTGGAAGTGTTCTATAGCACAGAACATTGTACAATTTTGTCAATTTGGATATTGACGCCAGTAATATAGGAAAGATTTTTCAATTCCATTACATCACTGAGTTTTGCTTCCCTCTTAATTTATTTCCATTTGATGTACATAAACTGTTATCTCATTTTAATTCATACATTTTTGATTCTAAGCTACTATAATAAAATGAACCAATTTTATATTTTCATTTCTTCCAGATTTTATTTTACTGAGCTTTATATTAGGCTCATTGACATGACTCTGGCCTTTTATATCATAATATTATCTTTTTCTATCTTTAAATTTTTAAACTCTTTATCTGGCCACTATATGTAGTAGAAGTATTTCATTATTATGTAATAAAATATGTTTTCTTTGCTTTGTAATATTTATTCTTTTGCTATGTTTTAAATAGAAAATCTTTTCCCTCTTTGATGTTGTAAATTATCCTATATTCTCTTACACAATTTATTATTACCACTACATTTAGATTTTTTAATGTGTATTTTTTAAATGCTCACACCATACCACTGATTGATAATGATTGAATTGTAAGTATCCCAGATGCTACTATTATATTTTATTAACTTTTCTGTTTTCAAACATTATAATATGTAGGTGACAGATGATGTAAATTAGGTTCCCTAACTTTAAGTAATTTAAAATACAGATGTATGTATTCAAGCACAGTAAAAATACAACCCACAATATTAATTTTTAACCCCAACTGATACTGAAATATAAATTTAAAATTCAAAATTGATAATCATTTTATTTATTTATACCACCTTAATGTAACAAGACTCATTGTTTATCACGGTGATTTTTCCATGTCAACTTTTATTAACTTAAGAAATATATTCTGTTTGGTATTTGTCATGAAAATAACTGAATCATTATAAAGTTTTTAAAAGGTATTTTAAAAAATACTGAAGTAAAATGTATTTATACAATGACTGAGAAATGATTCATCAAAGAATATGGCTTTTTTTGTCTACACATCTATCATTTTTCGTCCTGTTAACATGCAATCAGAGTTGTTATGTCTGTTGTGGTGAGACTTCCTCTTTGACATTATGCAAGCAGGTGGATCATATTTGTTTTTCACATTACATTTTCTAATCTCTTTGATTATAATATTATATTCTATATTGCATGATGGCCTAAAATAAATTACAATTTATAGTGTGTCTTAAATATTATGTCTACTTCTGTGATAAAACACCATGTCCTAAGTCAACTTGGAGATAAAGCCTCCTATTCCTTTTTACAGTTTCACATTATTGTTCATCCTGGAAAGAATCTGAGCAGGAACCAAGAATCAGGACCTTAAGTAGAGGTCTTTGAGGAATTTTCCTTACTGGCTTGCTTTCTCATTGCCTACTCACTCTGATTTCTCATATCACCTCCAGGGTGGTACCTGTTACATTGACCCTCCCACATCAATCATCAATCAACAAAATGCAACATCAGTTTGCTCACAGTCCAATCTGGTTTAAGTATTTTCCCAACTGGAAATCCCTCTTCCAAATTATACTAGCCTCCATCAACTTGACAGAAAGGTAGCCAGCACAATAGTTCAACAATTTCCCATTCACATATGTTGTCTTTAATTATCATACCTTGATGCCCCTTGTCAACATTTTCTTCTGTCCCATCCTGTCAGTTTGAGGTGTCTCCTGGTGTCAAACTTTCAAACTGACATATAGTTTACAAAAATGAATACACATACAAATCTGAAAGAGTTAAAAGATTTAGGAACTGCAAACTTCATCTCTATTGACTAGCTCTCTCTCTATAGTGATGTGAGTTGCCATACATGCAACCAAAGAGTTAGAGCAATCATGAGACTTATACCCAGATGTGAACATTGTGAGCTACAATAATGTACTGGATTGACATGGAAAGACATGTTCACATGTCCTCCCATGGCATAAACATCATTAGTGTAAATCCATCTCTTTATGATTGAATCTGAGTCCCATTCCACAAGATGAAACCCATTCCTGGTACCATTATTTGGGCAAGAATATATGGCAATACAGGTAACGTGCCTGAAGGTGGAATCTGCTATGCTTAGTCTGCTAAATTAGCATCAATTTAAACTGACTCCTAATAATTTATTTTTATTTCCATACATTAATATATATATCAACTGTTATAAGAGGAGCTCTTAATTTTGTAGTTATTAACATTGAGACCCACAACTGACAAAGTTAGAGAAATTAAGAGACTGCAGAATGGCAGCCAGGCTCACAACACAGAAAGAAAGCTTCACTCCCAGGTCCTCTTACATGCCCAGGATCAGAGGTGAGAAGGACACATCTGTCTCATACCAGGAATAACTGGGACCAGCAGAACCAGGCACACAGGAACACAGGAACACCATCAGCCCAGTGGCTCAGGTTGCTTTCAGTCTGTCTGGGCTGGCTGGTGCCCTGAGCAGACCTTGGGAACAAACTCCTCGGGAGCCAGTACCAAAACACCTAGAAGAAGCTCTCCAATCCAAGGCGCTCTAATGAGCAAAGGATCACAAGATCCCAGAATCACAGGATCACAGAGACAGCTTGACTTTGAGGAATTCTGACACAATCAGGATCATAGGAAGGACTGTCTCAAGTCAGATTTAGCAAGGGCAGGTAGCACTAGAGATAACCAGATGGTGCAGGGCAAGCATAAGAATATAAGCAACACAAACAAAGGTTACTTGGCGTCATCAGAACCCAATACTCCCACCATAACTAGTCCTGGACACACCATCACACTGGAAAAGCAAGATTCAGGTATAAAATCACTTCTCATGGTGATGATACAGGACTTTAAGAAAGACATAAATAGCAGCCTCAAAGAAATTCAAGAGTACACCGGTAAATAGTTAGAAGCCCTTCAAGAGGAAACACAAAAATCCCTTAAAAACTACAGGAAAACACTATCAAACAGGTGAAGGAAATTAGCAAAACTGTCCAGAATCTGAAAGTGGAAATAGAAACAATAAAGAAATCAGAAAGAGAGACAGCCCTGGAGATAGAAAACCTAGGAAAGAAATCAGGAGTCATAGATGAAAGCATCACCAACAGAATACAAGAGATAGAAGAGAGAATCTCAGGGGCAGAAGACACCAAAGAGAACATTGACACAACAGTCAAAGAAAATGCAAAAAGCTCCTAACTCAGAACATCCAGGAAATCCAGGACACAATGAGAAGACCAAACCTAAGGATAATAGGTATAGAACAGAGTGAAGACTCTCAAGGAAATGGGCCAGTAAATATCTTCAACAAAATTATAGAAGAAAACTTCCCTAACCTAAAAAAGAGAGAGAAAGAGAGAGAGAGAGAGAGAGAGAGAGAGAGAGAGAGAGAGAGAGATATGCCTATGAACAGCCTACAGAACTCCAAATAGACTGGACCAGAAAAGAAATTCTTCCCATCACATAATAATAAAACCAACAAGTATACTAAACAAAGAAAAAAAATTTAAAAGCAGTAAGAGAAAAAGGTCAAGTAACATATAAAGGCAGGCCTATTAGAATTACACCAGACTTCCCAACAGAGACTATGAAAGCTAGAAAAATCCTGGGTGATGTCTTATAAACCCTACAAGAACACAAATGCCAGCCCAGGCTACTATACCCAGCAAAACTCTCAATTACCATAGATGGAGAAAACAAAATATTCCATGACAAAACAAAATTTACACAATATCTTTCCACAAATCCAGCCCTCAAAAGGAAAATAGATGGAAAACATAAACATAAGGAGCAAAACTACACCCTAGAAGAAGCAAGAAAGTAATCTTTCAACATACCTATACAAACCTAATTCCACCTCTTACAACAAAAACAACAGGAAGTGACAATTACTTTTTTAATATATCTTAATATGAAAATGAATATTACCAACATATCCTAATAAATTGAAATCCAAAAATATGAGGAATTAGAAATTTATTGACTGTCATCCAATGGTCTCTCTAATTTGGTAATTGGAGAAATGGGTCCAATATTGTACAATCCATATATACTTTCAGCTGGTTTGTAAGTGAAAGTGTCTTGCTGTGTACAACATAATGGTCTTGAAATCTTGCTTCTCGTATCTCAGCCTCTCTACTAGTATTGTTTATTTCATGTTTTTACACTTTACTATGGTTTTCAGAATAGCTTACATATTTCAAAAGTATTTATATACCCAGAAGAAACATATACAATCAAATTGGGAGGGGACTTGTAAGAGAACAACAAAGAGTGAGACTGAATGCTTTGCTTGACATTTGTAACTCTTGTATCTAGTTTGAAGAAGAGGACTTTATAAGTTACTCTTCTCTGAGATGAATGCTTTTCAAAATTATCACAGCCAATGAACCAGATTCTTACTCTCACGTAATCTCTGTGACAACCTCCAAGCAGAACCATTGTTCATTGAAACAGTTGGTGAATGACTTTATGGATAGACCATCTTAATACACACACCATTTCTTAAATGAATGTAACCTGTTCTCTGTGGGCTGAGAATAAAGTCATTCATTCAAGTCAAATAGCTTTGACCATAGCAGGAAGTCTGTATCCAACAATCCTGCCTGCAATTCATTCCTTGGTGCAGCAGAACTGTCAGCTCTCAGCTTAGCTAAGATGGAGGTAAAATCCTTTGGTGATGTGAGAGGGTCATTGAAGTACAGCCTTATTACAATGAAATCCAGTGCCTAAAAATTGTTCTTATTTTGTGCTTGTACCATATTAAGATCCAAGATTTTAAGCTCTACTAAATACAAAACAAACAAACAAACAAACAAAAAGACTTTATATATTTATGTTCATTTAAGAAAATGCTAGTAGTGATGCATTATTTTGAAATATACAGTTAATATTTTTGGAGTTATTTAAAATTTATATTGAGAAAAATGTATGTATTTTCAGTATTGCTGTAGACAAGCATCTACATAAGACTGTTAAATTATTGTTTTATATCAAACAACTTTTATAATACTCATTTTTATTGTTATAATATTTTATAAATTTTAAAGACTATGACAAAAAAGATATGGTAGGTATTGAAGGGAAACAAGAATGTGATTTAATTCTATTTACTTAAAATATATTTTTAAATGTTAACAAATTCAAATAAATTGAAATCATGTAACTTTTCTCATCATAATGCAACAAAACTTAAAAAAAAAGAGACTGCAGAATGTTCAGCATAATAGGGAACATATAAATTTCACTTCTTCCTACTGGCTCAGGGATTATTGTAGAATGGGAACAAAAGAAGTTTAAGATCCAGAGGTAGTAGATGACTACAAGAAAACTGTGCACTCTAGATACATCAGGGTAGCTGTCTGCTTATAATAACCATGAGTGTTTGTGGAAATATGTACAAGACCTAATCAAGACTAAACCAACAAAACATTGCCTCTGAGATTAAATAGACAGTAATGTGTTTCCCAGGGGGAGAAATCACTACTTATTGAATTACAAATTGTCATTCTTTTTTTTTCTTAAAATATTTAAACTGGAGGTGATAATTACGTATCCACATCTAGATAAGTCAACCCCAAATGCTGACAAGAAACCCTGTAACACTCTAAAATCTTTCACACAGCCCTGGCTGAGGTCAAAAGAAAATTCAGAGAAGGTTGGGTAGTATGCAATCCTCATTCCCAGCCTCCTTTCTTTCAAATCTAAAGTGAAGATTTTAGTAAAATCTTTCAGAGTGTGAGACCTATCTATCACATGAATGAAGTAGGGTACAGTGACTCAGAACTGACTAAAGAAGTAAATATTGAACCCATTTTTTGGTAAGGCCTTTCAGAGTTAATCTAATATATATATATATGTGTATATATATAATACACACACACACACACACACACACACACACACACACACACACACATATATATATATATATATATATATATATATATATATATACATATATACATATTTGAAATCTGATTTAATATTGAGGGAAATAATGCATTTCTGGTATATCTATATTTGTAAAAGCAAGTAATATATGATGAATAGTAGTAAACCTCTACTATGTCCCCTTAATTAAATTATAGATTTCTTGGTATGATTCTAAGGGTCTGTTAGCCACAGAAGAGATTTATTCACAAGGCAGATGGAGGGCAGGAATAAAGTTTAAACTCTAATCTTTGAAATCTGGTAAAGAGAGGAGAGAATTTGCAACATCGTTGTCTGTTTGGTGGCTCATGTTATCAGTATATTGCCATTACACATTGCCAGCCACTAATTCCTCTACATCCCTCCAAATCTACTCCAGGTACTAATTTCCTGGCTAAGAATGTGTTCAGCTCCTGGGCAGAGTGCCACACTTTGCCCCCTGGAAGTTACTAATAACACAATGTGAGGAAAACGAGTATCTTTTGTGGTTTGTAGTCGTCCTGAGAGTGTTTGCCTTGTCTCTTTTCTCATCCATGTCCGTTTCCTTCTTAAGTGTTAGACTGACCTACCACACCTCCAGGCTTCTCATCAGCTTCAGAGCATCAGACTGCTCTGTAAGATCCTGTGCTTGTGAGATACCTATAGCAAATCACAAGTCCTTTCTTTCCTTTACCACTTTTAGCATCGCTGATCAAGCTTTGTAGAAACTGTTAGCAAAATGACGATAAATCACTGAAAACTGAGAACAGATCTGTGATGTTAGGTGACATAACCAGAATCCGTGTAAGAACTGAGAACTTGTCTGACCCACAGCAAGGGTCTGTCAGCATCTCACACAACCCCCAAGCAGCTAGCTTGTTTGGCACCATCTGTGTGACTTCATGCAATGTGGCTGCTGCCAATAATAAAGCCTGCCTGAGAAAATTGAGTAACTTTCATGTAGACTGAATTTTGGAATGGTGAGTCTTAATATACAAGGTCGAGCAACCATTGCACTGAACTAAGATGTAACCTATAACTATCAGTAACAAATCATGAACTAGTTAGGTGTTAACAAATGATCTAAGAAATTCTCAATGCTTCATCCAGGTGTTAAGTACTTAGGTTCACTGAAAAACTAAAGCAACAGGAAGGTAATATAAGGACATGAGATTTTGACAACTTTCCCTTAGCTGAGCTTATTTCTTCATTCACTGCTAGGTGCCTTCACTTCCTGGATGTTTATTTGTTTACTACTACATTCATCTCTTTGGTTTCTCCTTTTTCCAGCATTTTTGCCAACCTTCTGTGTTCTGTTTTGCACTAATACCATTAGCAGTTAGTAAAAGTCTCACCCAAGAAGACAGTTTTTATACTCAATATCTGTCCTTTCTTCCTGTCCATGAGAAAATGTGAGAAGATACAGCACCAGAGAAAAATTGCTGGTTAGAAAGTTGGAAGTTGTTTCCATCAAAATGAGGAGGAAATAACCAAGATACTTCTGGGAAAGTGCCAGGTGATGAGAGTTCTTTGAAAAGACACCTGTTTGCAATTTAGCCACCATGGATCTGGAAGGTGGTATTAAGGAGGAAAGTTGGAGACCAGAGCCTGATAGGGTTTAGGATTTATTTCTGTATGAAATCCAGCTTCCCAGGTGAAACAGAAAAAAAATTAAAGGTGTTTTTATATACACGATATGCATATGAGATTCAAAACAGGAATAAAATGTTAATAAATCAAATAAGAAGAGCACTCCTTTAATATGGGAAACCACTAACTGTACGCAAACCATCCTTTAAAAAGCAACCATTAAGTATTGCTCATTTCCCCTGTAAATGGTTTATAGTGGCTAAATTTTCTCTTTCATTTCAATGAAATTATTTTGCTATAAGGTATAGAAGAGTATAGAAAGTAGTTTGAAAATGTAAAATATCTTTGAGAATAGCCATATATTGGGTTTCTTTTCCACTGCTCCTGCCCTGGGCAGCCCAACCCATCCTCCTGGGCAAGCGAATAATCCAGCATAGGCACCATCGAGGTTGAAATGCAAGGCCAGCTTGCAAAGTTACCAAGACAACAAAGTCTTCTGTCATAGTAAGATTCAAGGAGCTGCCAGCAGTACTATTTGGCAGAATGTTGAATGTGCATAATGAAAAGATGAGGAAGTCAATCAAGTCAAAGGGAAGTGCCAATGTTAAATAACAGAAACAAATGTAAGTTCAAGGAAAATTCAGCAACGCAATAATCCTATGCTGGGGGGGAGGGATACTAGAACAAAGCAGAAGTGGGCATAGTGGTTCATGTAACGAATAGTGGTTCCAGTATGCCAGTTTCCATGGGAAGCTTACTCAAGAGAAGTTAGTCGTGATGGCAGTGGTACTCATTCTCTACTCTCGTTACCCAGGCAACCTGACATCTTTTTGTAGTTACATTGTTGGAATAAGAAAACGAATGAGCAAAATTATGTTAACAGTGATTAGAGGGCAGATATCAGTCCACCTTGCAAAATGCTGTGGGGAAGAAATTGAAAGCCTTTGATTCAATTTTTTAAAAAAATGAAATCATGAGAAAGTTCAATGAATCAAGCAAAGGCAACTAAAGCTCAATGCCTATAAGTCTTCTCTTCGATATGTATGCTGTACACTCTTGATTTTGAACCCAGATAAATGAAAATTATACCCAGCTTGCCATGCACAAAAGAGGAATGATTGACTGTTTTTCAGTCGTATGTTTTGATTTGAAGCAAGGCACCTAGGGTTCATTGAGATTCTTGCATCAGAAGCTACACACTGAGTATAAACTACACTACTTAAAGTTGTTCCATCAATCTACAATCAGTCACTGTAAGTGTGTTTCCAGGGCCTTCAAGTTCCTTTCTATAATGCTAGTGGCACTGTTGTAATTCAAGATCTCACTGCTGGACAGGGGGAGGTTCTACAGACCTTGAACTGATTTGCAGGTTTAAGTCTAGTGGCACATCTTCGGGTTAAGCCAAGGTTGAAGCAATAGGAAGAAATATAAAAGCACATTTAGAAATAACTTTTGTCTTTGCCAGTAAGAAATGAGAGAACACTTATCTTTTTATGTAGGTTTTTCAGAGCTGGGATCAGATAAGAAGCCACATGTTAGTGATGCAAATGCTTTACCACTAAGGTACAACTCCCCTCATAAGTTGTTTGAGAGTTTATATAATATTTAAATATTATACATACAAGATGTGGATCTCTCTGCTCAATTCTTCAGCGTGCAATTAAGATCAGAACTGATAAAAATTTCAGTTAATTTTGAGTTGTTTTTTTTAACCTGCAAATACTTCAAAGCAAATAATAAACAGTAACCCTATGTTATAAAAGTTTGAAAATCTTTAAATGGAAAGTTAAGAATACTTCTTATTTTTAGGCATGTAAAAAAATAACCTACACTATTGCATAAGTACTATTTTCAAAACAGGGAAAAATGAGCAGCCAATAATGAACAGGGGCCAGAGAAAAGAATTTTCAAGGTTATCTTTGCATATTTTCCAATTAAGTTAAAGAACAAAACTTGTATAATTTGTGTAAGAAGCTGACTTTGAAACAATAATCTTCCTGTTTTGGTAATATCTTTTTTCTCCCAGACTGTTCCTCATATTATAAAATCTTTAAGATATTTTGTCCCTCTAGCTTGATCAAATATGTTAATAAACATAAAAAATTACTTCAAAGTTGTTCACTCATAAAATGTTGTCTATATGGGGAGAATTTTAGTAAAACTTTCCATTGTGATGGGAACATCCCGAACAATACAGATTAAAAGTTAAAAGTATGGTGTTGAATCAGTATGGTAGCATTTCAGCCCATGTTAAAATGATTCCATGTTTATGGACCTGGAGTAAGATTGTGCATCACAGGGAAAGGCTGTACTGGAAAAACACTCTCCATCATAATGGTCAAAAAGCAGAAAAGGATCAAAGAGTGGCCAGGGAATGAATCAACCAATGGATTAAACCGTGCTCGCATGGACCAGTCATGACTTAAACATCTTCACCTCAGAGCACTTTTATATGAAAGACTGGACATTGGAATACGAGCATTTGGGGGAGGAAAATTTCATTCACAATATGGTTCTCTGACTGCAAA
Source organism: Mastomys coucha (assembly GCF_008632895.1). Taxonomy (NCBI): domain Eukaryota; kingdom Metazoa; phylum Chordata; class Mammalia; order Rodentia; family Muridae; genus Mastomys; species Mastomys coucha. The sequence continues at coordinate 87,910,771 of NW_022196898.1, forward strand.
AGGAACATCTCTACGTACTAATTTAAAATATACTTATCTATATGCAGAAGTTTCTACTGTCTTAATAGTTATATCATCAAAGATCAAATCCAGTTCCTTCTAGAATTCAAGACAAATTCTTAGTAAGATATTATATAAGGTTAAACATTAGTTGCGTAATTCCAAGATACAATGGCACAGTATTTAAACACCTCTGCTATGAAAGGAACCATAGAACAATTGTAAGGAAGGATTGAATCTAAGTGAGATCACAACCCAGAGGCCATACATTAAATTCTGTATATCCATGTGGACCATCAGGAAAGGAGCAGATTGACACCTTGATATGGTCACCAACTGCTCAGGAAGTCTACACTCATAACATTGTTGGTTTCTGCCTGTAGGTTCTCGCTCGGGCTGTTTCCATTCATCCCCTACACCTTTATTAGCATATATCGTCCCTACTTGTTCTAACCTCTTGAGGTTTCCATTGAAACTTTGGCTTCCTTTTCAATGCTTCACAAAATGCACTTTCAGAGTCTGCATACTGGGATCCTAGTCCAACCACAGGTTGGAAACCTAGGTCGAGACCTTGATTAACCAATAAAATTTGCATTCTGTGTACTTACAAAATCAGTATCAATATATGCTTCTGAACCAGCGAAGATTGTAGCTGGCCCTCTTTGTACCATTACTCCAGCAGATTCAATAGCTTTTGAGTACCTGAATTGCTAGAAAGGAGGACAGTGGTTTCCTGGATGGACCTGTATAGACAAGGCACCCTGGGGCTTTTGTCTCAAGGTAGTATTTTTCAAATAAATGAAAACCTCACGTTCTTACTGTGTGTTTTAAAACCACTTAATGAATTTTAAATGGCCTTTGTCTCTTTAGCAGTGATGACTCGATAAATACTGTTCTGATCAAACTGTGAGTTTTGGAGACATTTTCTATTTGATTTTGCTTTCAACTCTCACTGAAAAATTTGGCTAAAGGTACCAGCAATGCTACAACTTGAATGCCAGAATGTGTTAGCATGTTATTTACTGGCTTAGTCCAGTACTTTACTATTAGTATCACCCAAACTCTCAGGAAACAGAGGAAGTGTAGAGAAATTAATTGATAGAATGTTGTAAAAAGCCTCTCTATTTGAATAAACCCCTCAGTTACACTTGAAACCTCAGAAGCATTATTTAAGATCCACATTCCTGACAGTATTGAGTTTGTTAAATTCTTAGTGCAACCATCCATTAAATTTCACATGTCTTTTTCCATCATGACATTCTTCAAATCTTTGTTTTGTCAAGAATTACTTTTAATTAAATGTATATGTGTCTGTGTTTATGTGAGTTTGTGCACGTAAATATATATATATATATATATATATATATGTATATGTATATATATGTACTTATATATATGCATATATATATGATTATTTTATTTGTTTATATTTCAGATGTTGTCTGCCTTCTTGGTTTCCCCTCTGCAAGCCCCTTATCTCACTCCCTCCCCCTGCCTCTATGAGGTTGCATTCACCCACGTAATCCTACTTCACTGTCCTAGCATCCCTCTATGCTGGGGCATCAATGTTGCAACAGGACCAAGGTCCTCCCCCTCCCATTGATGCCAGATATGGCAATCCTCTTTCACATCTGTGGCTGGAGCCATGGAGTCCCTCCCTTTGTATTCTTTGGTTGGCAGTTTAGTCCCCAGGCTCTAGGGGGTGGGAGGTCAGATTATTTGATATTGTTGTTCTTCCTATGATGTTACAATCCCCTGAAGCTCCTTCAGTCCTTCCCCTAACTCTTCCATTTCAGTCCCCATGCATAGTCCGATGGTTGCCTGAGAGCATCTGCATCAGTATTGGTTAGGCTCTGGCAAAGCCTCTTGGGGGACCACTATACCAGGCTTCTGTCAGCAAGCACTTCTTGCTATCAGCCATAGTGTCTGGGTTTAGTGTCTGCAGATAGGATAGATCCCTAGGTGGGGCAGTCTCTGGATGGCCTTTCCTTCAGTCTCTGCTCCACTCAGTTCCTATATTTTCTTTAGACAGAAACAATTCTGGGTTAAAGTTTTTGAGATGGGAATTTGGCCCCATCTCTCAGCCAGGGGCCATGCTTATCCACTGGATATGGTCTCTACAGGTTTTATGTCCCCTGTGTTGGGCTCTTGGCTAATGTCATCCCTGTTGGGTCCTGGAAACCTCTTGCTTCCCTGCCGTGAGTTTAGGGGCCCACAGAAGCCAGAGTCATTATATTCCCTAGAACTCAAATGGAAGGTAGTTGTGAACCTCCTGATGTGGGAACTAGGAACCAACTGCAGATACTCTGAAAGAGTAGTATACACATTTAACCACTTAGCCATCTCTCCAACCCTTTAGTCTCCAACCTTTTATAAATTATTTTTTGTCAGCCAGTTTTAAAGCCCTAGGAACCAAATTGTCTAAATAGCACAGTAATGACCCTACTTCTGTGTACCTCTTGTTACTGTGATAGTTTCCAGAAACATTTTAATGGAGAACATTTTATTTTAGTTCATGATTATGGGATTGAGTTCATGGTAAACTCATTGAATGTATTTTCTGGTCCCATGGTAAGACAATACAGCATGGAGGATGAGTGTTGTTGAACATTATTATTCAGCTAAGAAAGGTAATAAGTAAAGGGAGAGAGACCAAGAAGTGAACAAAGGACAAGATATACCCTTCAAGAGCATGTACCCATGGTATTGCAAGCCATGACTTTTTACATGTAGTCAACTCAACTTAATAGCATTGTTATGCTCTCCCAATAATATCAAACCATGAAGCAAGGGCTTGAGAAATGTCTCAGTGGTTCAGAATCTGTGTATTGTATTTCTAAGAATTGGAATTCAGCTGCCAGCATCCATCTAAAAAGTTATGTAGCCACACAAGCATTAGTAACCCCCAGCTCCTAGAAAAGGAGAGATAAGAGGCTCCCTGTAGCTTGCTAGTTTCTAGCCTAGCTAAGAAAATACAAGTCTCAGGGTCAGAAAAAGACTAAGTCAATGATCCAGTTATTCGAAGAGTAATTGAAGAAGGCACTTGACACCCTCTTCTGACATCTGCACATGCAAACAGTCACATGCATCCAAAGATTCTAGGATATACTCACAGAATTACATACACACACAGAACCCCAATAATTTACCAAATCATGAATCAATCATCTATTAATCCATTCATGACTTCAGAGATCTGATGATCCAATCATAGCCAAAGATCTTAACCACTGAAAAATGATTGTATTAGTGAATATGCTTTAATTCAACAAGGGGCCTTTATTGGGAGCATTTCAAATACTTCACACACTTTACATTTTATGTGTATACAATTTAAATAAAAATATGCATATATAGTTTACTGGAACTGTGATAAACACTGATTTAATTATGGAAAACACTTATGGATATTCTTTTTAATAAACATTGTAACAGTAACATTGACTTTGAATTGATTCATTACAAGCAATGGCAAGCAATGTTTCAAAACTTTAAACTTCGAAAACCCTTAATTTCTCTCTAGCATTAGATTTTAGTATTTATATTAGTATTTAATATTTGTTTTTATTTGATTTCTGATATTATAAAATCAAGTCCCAAAGTAAGGAAGCATTTATTAGAACTAGCATTGAATAGCAAGTGACCCACTATGCAGGACTTTGGGGAATTTGAAAAGTTACAATAGAAGTCCTTGCTTTCAGGAAGCTACCCATTTAAAATGATATGCAGTAATGGAGAATCCCCATGTGTTTAAAACTTTGTAATTTCATTTCTACAAATACATACTTTATGTGGAATGCAAGGATCTTTAAATGTGTCATACCGAATAGTCATTTCAAGCTTTAACATATACCGTCATCCTCTACAGAACTGTCTAATGTCAAGATTAATGGTACTAACTTCAAAGACACTGTATATATGGCTTGTTTCTGAGTGAAGATGGTGCTATGGACTCTGGGAGTAATGTTTGGGAAGCATTGTCATAAAGATAAAAAAAATCAAGATACATCACCAGCTTTGCCTCAGAGAGGCTATACAAATATCTGCTTTTGTAAATTCTGTTCATCCTCTAACAGATTCTACTTATACAGTAGATGACATTTTTCTGAAGTGATAATGGATTTGATTCTTCAGACTAAGGTTTGTAAACAAAGTCTTAAATTTTTGTTTGTTTGTTTGTTTGTTTGATTTTTCAAGACAAGGTTTCTCTGTGTAGCTCTGGCTGTCCTGGAACTCACTCTGTAGACCAGGCTGGCCTCAAACTCAGAAATCCACCTGCCTCTGCCTCTCAAGTGCTGGGATTCAAGTTGTGTACCAAAACTGCCTGGCTAAGCCTCAAATAGCTTAAGCAAGCGTTCTTTCATATAGCCTGGTCTTGCAAATGTGTGTGTGTGTGTGTGTGTGTGTGTGTGTGTGTGTGTGTGCGTGTGTGTGTATGAATGTACATATTGATGCATAATGTCATTAAATTGCCAAGGTTGTTTTGAACTCATTCTGTCCCATCAATAGTCCTTGAATTTGCACCCCTCTGGTTCAGTGTCCTTTGGAGCTCTTCCCCTCTTAACCGCCTGTGTTAATGAGTTCATAATAAAAATGCAATCAAGTGTCCCAAAAAACTCAAGTGGTGCTTTGTGGATCATGGCTAAAGTTACGTTCTTTTTCCTCTTTGATTATTATCATTATTTATTAAACTATATTATAAATGGCAAGAAGCTTAAAACAGTTCTCAGCAGATTTTCTCCAAGAGGAAATTGACAGGTGTAATTACTGTGAGAAGCGATAAGAAACTACAAAGGAATCAAAAACATCTGATAAAGTGTAAGTTAAGTAAAATTCTCTACCAACAAACATATTTATATGCAACCTATAATTTAGTTTAAGCAGAGCCTATTTTAACAATCAAATTATAAGTTAGGTACTTGAAAATAATGTGTTCTGGCCAAATATACCCCATGCCCTCCAAGCCTCCTGTACAGCTCCACCACCATTTTCTCTGTCAACTTCATGTGCTCTTTATGTGTGTGTGTGTATCTGTGTGTGTGTGTGTGTGTGTGTATGAGAAAGAGAGAGAGAGAGAGAGAGAGAGAGAGAAAGAGAGAGAGAGAAAGAAAGAGAGAGAGAGAGAGAATAACAGTCTCTTTTTGGGAGGATTGAACTCTCTTTTAAACCCATGAGATTACTTAAGTTTTTATTTTAAATTTTAATTCTAAAACAGCTTTGAAAGGACATAGCCTATTTGAATGAGAGCAATAAAAGTACTTTGGATTTGGCATTACCTTGTAAAAAAACTGTCTGTAACAAGAAAAATTACCAAAAAAGACTGAAATCTTAGAAACTGATATCCCATAGCAATGGCCTCTGTAATGTTAACTTGGACATTTTTCTTAGCAAATATTATTAATCATTCACCAGGGTCTGTAAAGTGTTGCGTTTTCAGCACTTTGACTTTCCACTGAACCATTAAAAGGTAAATTAGTTGTAAAATCTATCTGGAGGTAACTAGACATGCTTGCCTTTGGATAAGGTTGTTGGATGCAAGCCAATTAGACAGAATAATATGTATCAAACTCTAGTTTGAGCTTTCCAGTCCATGGTCTTAAGTCATCCCACTTGACATCAATTTTCTAGCTGCTGGAAAACAATAATAAAGCCAAATCTTCAGTATGTTACCGATAAGTATCTTTTGTCTTCTCCCAGTAATAGCTACGTTTTACTTACCTCATCTAGGGGCCCCTTTAAGCTGTCAACATAAAGTGGAGAATGTTTGTTTAGTTTTAGAAAAGCTGATTTTTTTTGAGATGTTGAGCATTGATGCATTTTAAAATTCAAATCCAAAATATTTTTTGGTAATAAAGTAATAAATTATAAAATGCAATCTACTCATCTCTCCTGTCTCTTATATTTAAATGGCAGGCCATAAATTACTCACAAATAAAGTTTGTATGGGCAAGCTATAATGGTGTTATTACATGAAGTCCACAGTTTCAAGTTCCAGTTAATGTAACCCATTTGTGATTTATTCCAACTATCCCTGTCACCATTCAGTGGATGCCTGCAATTTTACAATTGTCAACAAGAAATAAAGGCAAAAACTTCCTAAACCTTTAGTCTAAGAGAATTAAACAGAAATCCAATGTCGAAATTATAGTTTTAATCACTGTGAGAAAATAGTCTTAGTACTCAATTTTCCAGTATCTTGGGATAATATTGCTTTCTAAACAGTGTTTAGTCTGTTTTGTATGGTGGCATGTCTCTAGATGAATCAGTCTAAATGTGAGCAATGTTAGTGCATGTATACATATGTGCATTGTGCATACATGTGCACATGTACGTATGGGCACACTTTGTGTTGTATGTACATGGCATGTCCATGAGTGGCTGCGTTCGAGCAGGTGTATGTAATGTGCATGCATAATCGTGTGTGTATTTGTTATAGTATACATGATTGTGAGAACATGAAGGTGTGAATGCTTATGCATTTGTAAGCATGTGCCTGTGAATGAAAGTGTGTCTTCTGGTCCCTGCTCCAGAATATGCAGAACTAAGCTTTGGGAGCTAGGTCTTATTGCTTCACCTAATTCTTACTGCATCTTACACAATCTACTTAAAACACCCGTTTTCTCCATTGCTAGTTTTCACAATGACATTTAATTTTAAGCCATGAACCATTGTCAAAAACAGTCACAGTACATAAACCATACCACTTTACTCTGATTCTGTGTGTGTGTGTGTGTGTGTGTGTGTATGTGTGTGTGTGTGTGTGTGTGTGTGTGTGTGTGTGTGTGTGTGGTATGATGTGTATTCCAGTAATTACACGAAGAGGACAAAAGTCAATGACAGATATTTTCTTACTGAGGTCCACCTCAATTTTGTTGGGGACAGGGTTTCTCACCAACCCTGGAGCTCACTGATTTGTTTGGACTAGTTGTGCACTGAACTCTAGGCATCGGCCTATCTCTGTCCCACAGAACTGGGGATGGATATGTGTGTGTGTATGTGTGTGTGTTTGTGTGTGTGTGTGTGTGTGTGTGTGTGTGTGTAAGGTATGTAGGTGGTGTGTGTGTGTTTATGTCAGCCAATCTTTCAGTCAGGTCCCCATACTCTCATGCCTGCTTGGCATGCATCACTCCCATTTATCCAACCTTTTATCCCCCCATCTAGACTCCCTTCACTCATATAAAATATGCAACAGAAATAAAACCCATAAACCTAAATACTTGTTATTTTTTCAATAAATAAAAAGAATATAACCACTCGAATTTATCCATTGTAAAAAGCATAGAGAACTATATTGTTTAAAATGAGTCTGTCTCATTCTTAGGTTAATGATATAGGGATATTTGAGCAGTTCTTCATTATCGTGTAATCGTACAAAATATCCCTCGCCGCCACCATGTTACCGAGACATTTGGCTTAAAGAAGCAATGGCCTTCTCACTGACTCACGTCCTTAATGCCTCACATCCCAGACTGCCAGGCTGCAGTGAAGCACCTCCTGAGGCAGAGCAGCCACTTTGTCTCCTAACTGAAGCTGGGTTAGCAGAGGTCTCCATAAAAAACGATAACCACGGAAGCATTTAAACATGACTTGATTGCTCCTGGTACAATTACCCCTACAAATGTGCTTTGCATCTTCCTATGACCTTCTACGTCTAATTAGCAAAATTTAACACGAGGGTAGAAAAGTAATAAATACAGGATGCTCATTTTAATCTCCCAGAAAATAATTACTACTTCATTTTTTTTTTCTTTCTTTCTCTTATTGGGAAATCACTGAGTCATAGAAATAGTCATGTACATAACCTTTACCCATCTACTCATACATATTTTAATATATTTATTCATTATAATAAGTCACTGAATAACAATTTGGATTGATATTTTAAAGTAGTCACTTTGTATCATTTTTCTCTGAAACTTTCTAATGCTTTCCACAAGTTGGTATAGAAATATTCTAAAACATTGGTGTTAGGTTAATAAAGAAATCTCGTAGCTGAAAACAGTAGAAAATAAATGTGCCAACATGTGTTTTAAGCAACGTTTTTAATTTACATTTTGTGTTTTATGGGAATGGTGGCTTTTCTATAAATATTAAGATGATTAAAAACTTGATAGAATTATACTGTAGGGTAATTGAAGTTCTCAGTCATCCACAAACTTATTGACATAATAGTGATATTAGTGTTCTCAATGCAAATATAAAATTAGGGTGGAAGAGATTTAACAGAACTTAACCACTTTTTTCTTCTTTTCAAGTAAATCTGTGCTTCTCATATTTTGTTAAAAATACTACGGAGAGCTAATGAGAGGGCAAACTAAATTACTAAAGTGCCTAGTGAATATAATTTTAAAATGTATTATTGTTTTGGATTTTAAAACTTTTTTATATTTTTTCATATAATGCATTTTTGATCATATTATTTCCCCCTTGCAACTCTCCCTTGCTCCTCTCCTTTTGATTCTAAATTGTTTTCCTCAAATTCAGCCAGAAGAAACAGAATTACCACCTGAGATCCATACCACAGCAAGTGTATTCTTAATGTTCTCTTTTGATGTTTGCATGGACTCTCTGTAACTTTTAAAGTAATCTAATAGTTGATAGTTATTTTATGCACATTTTAAATTTGTATTTTATGTCCATTTATACTCTTACATATAGAACTTTCAACATTCACACCGACCTGACTCTCATGCAAGCTGGATGCTGTTGCAGACACTTAAATTATTAAACCCAGACACAGTCACAATGTCAATTACAAGCATGGTTAGAAATACAATATGCTGGAAAACTGAGGTTGCATATAAATAAATGCCCATTCATTCTTTTCATAATCCTCCACACACAAACATTAAGAGGCTGGATAAAAGCCTTCATGCTGAGCTATAGCCCCATTTCCTTTTTGCTCATATTTTAAAACATCTCCATGGTTTTCGATTATAGGCTTTAAAACAGTGAACACTGGGCAATGTGATGCCTACAATGATAAATGATTAGCATGAAAAGGCGTAATGTGTTATTGTGAATGAGGCAATGCTGTATATTGTATAACTTTATGACAGTGACATTATGCATATACTATCAAAGACACTTCTAGAAAAATAGCAGTAGAGTGATTTTTCAGTGTTAGTGACATAAAAATTGCTTTGGAGAATTGGAATATGTGCATTTGAGTTTGCCTGAGTGAGCTTCCACTTAGACTCAAGTTTTCTGCTGAGAACAAAAAACACATTTGTGGTAGCACAATGGCTGTTGAATGTCTTAAAAGAATGATCTTATACTTTTTGCAAAATCACATCTCGGTATGCATACTTGTTCATGCATGGAAAAGTTGAAGCACTGTGAAGTGTGTCACTGATGTACAGTTACCTGCTGAGGTAATGGTTTTACTGAGCTTGCCATATTCACAAAATGCAGACATAATAACAATGGAATGCTACTATTATCAGAGCAGTTAACATTTAGGTGGGCTCTAGGAGAGATATGAAAATTATGCTTAAACATCAATTGCAACTTCTATTGCTTAAGCAGGACAGAAATTCCACATCCAATTTAAGGAAAGAAGGAAGGGAAAGGAAGGAAGAGGGAAGAGGGAAGGGAATGAAGGAATGAAGAGGAAAGAACGAAGGGGATGAAGGAATGAAGAAGAGGGAAGGGAGAATAGGAACACACAAGGTACGGAAAAGAGAAGGGCACAGAAGAGGGATATATGAAAAAAGAAACATTGAGAAAGGAGAAAAGGTGAACAGAAGAAAACATCAGAAAGCCCAGAAGGCATGTTTTACATAGCAAGTTAATATGCTACCAGTTTTGCATGTAATGTAAATATTGGATAGAAACAACCTTTAGGAAGTAACTATTCTGTATTATACAAGAACATCCATTCTATAGTAGTTATATTAGTTATCTGTTTTTCATTGACAAGTAAGTTATACATGTGTTTGTGTATTGAAAAATGTACTATCTATCTGGAATGTTTTGAACACTTTAAAAAGCATTAAAGTACATAATGAATTCAGCAGCACTCAAGGAAATTTGAAGTTTCCTTGCAAAGACTTTTCTTTTGAGATCCATGCACATATCTCCTCCAGCAATGTGTTTATATCGGTTAGGGCAATCTAGTTTGCAATGTGATAACAATCTCAATATTTCAACAACCTTTTTTTTTTTAATTATTTGTTCCATTCTTATTAAGGTTGACTGGGGCCATTCCAAACTTGCAACCACTCATGCAACCACTCATGGATCCTAACTGACAGCTATCCACTATACAGCCTACCACCTATCATTATGGTAAATAGAAAAAAGAAAGTGGGAGGCCATAGTAGCAGACTAGGAAATTTTCTCTATTGCTGGGTCCCACCACTGTCTAGGTGTTGGAAGAGACATCACAGATTCATGTTTATTAGTATTAATGATTAGCATGACAATAGTACTTAACCAGAACAAATATAAATATGGTTATTAGAAAACTATGAACATTTGTATTACCACATGGTGTAGATAACAAAATAAAGCTTAATTTATGACTAAAAACAAGTATAACAATATTTGAGAATAGTGAATGATCACAATCTAAGTCCAGAGTAGAAGCCTTAAGATGCCAGTTTCTTAAACAAGAGAATCTTCTTCTTCCCCCGATGCTCTGTATGTGATGGAAGTGCTTCACCACATTCACTCTAGTAGCACTAAATGTGCCCCTCCTCACATCAGTATCAATAGCCATCTCTACCTCTGAAGGAAAATCGTCTAGAGTCACTCCTCATGGAATAAAAGATCTCAAGGAGTCTCTCTTGTCTCCATTATGAATACCGAACAGGAAATGTCTCTAATACAAATGCATCCTTCAGAGTATCAGAATTTTCAGATGATTGTATTTGTGATTTCTAATTTAGCAATATGCCATGGGATTAGCTTTTCACTTTTGCACTAATTTTCTTTTCCTGGTAATGCTAGATTGTAATAAACTTCACTAGTGGGTTTAAGTACCTTGTTAAAATCAGCAATTATAAAAAGGTACTTTTTAAAGATATAAGTACCTTATAAGACACTACATCTTATATAATAATAAACTTCAAAAATTATATTGAAGAAGTGGCAGAACACCATTGACACACAATGCATCTTGGTCTACAAGTAGAAAGTCCATTGACACTAATAACGGCTCTCAGAAGAGGGAATTAGCCATTGTTCCAAGTTCTACTAGACAGACATTAAAAATAACAATGTAACTGGCTTTTTAAAATGTAAAATTGAAGCAATGAATTACCAGCTCAATTTTTAAAATATTGGAAAAGCATAAAATGAATTGAGTCCATTTTAGAGAACATAGAATATATAATTAGTACAATTTTTAGAGGAAATTTTCTCTGACTGCAGATCTTTTAAATGTCAACATAATGCAGTTGAAATATATTAGTTTTATGTTGTGCTGACTTGAGTGCTCATGTTACATGCAAAAAGCACAAATTCCCCCAGTTATCAACTATATATACACTATAAAAGTAACCAATTATACTGGTTAATATTTGGACAAACCACACAAACTATTGTTTCTTATTTATATATTTACAACTTTACTGTATCTCCATGTGAATCACATCAATGAATGATTATTTTATAACAGAGATAAAGCAAGAATATAGACTATTGGTGGATTTACCTTTGTCTGTAAGTGTTATAATTTGACCAAATTTAATTGATTATTTGCTAAAGAGAATACATAGGAATATTGCTCTCTCTTCTTTGATAAATAATTTTGGTAAAAACCAATACTTAACTTCTTTGATTTTTATGTTGAATCTTTACCTAAGGATTTCTGTTTTAAATGTTTGGTACTCATGCTGATGTTACTACCAGGGATTAATGAGAGTGCTCTTAGTCACATAGGCATGACCAGCAAATTGAGCCCCTGGTCTCTTTTCCTCTCTATTTTTCCTCTTGTCCCAAGAGGAAGCAGTTAATTCAGCCACACATTCCAGGCATCTCCATAATACATGCTCAGACATTTATCGCTATTGGACAAGAAAGAACCTTGATGTTCATTAGCCATATAAACTTCTCATCTTAATAAATTATTTTGGGTATTTTATTAAAAGGATTAGAGCTGGTCAATAGGATATAAAGAAATTTCAATTCTCTGTTTTCCACATAAAATGGAGTTCAAAAGTGGACAAAATAGTAGACATAAGAGTAGACTAGTTAATATACTAGTATTTTAAAATATCTATGATAGTGTTATTTCTCTTTGAAACTAACAAAACCATTATTTAGAAATGTTGCTGTCCTAATATTTTGGAAAATAGAAATAATAAAATACAAGCATGCTTGGTCATATCTATTTAAAGCATACTTAAAACTATATCATAGTTAGCATCCATGGTTATTACGACCCAACTACTTTACCCATATACTTTTGTGAACTTCTCTACACTGATAAGGTGATACAAATATCCTTAGCATATTGATGGAGAGGCATGTATGAAATCAGCTTTCAAAAGCTATGGTTTCAGTATTCAGCTCCTTTTGTGCTGGTTTGCTTGCTGGAGAAGAATCCAGGTCATGGTGAGAGTCATACAGAGGTCCGGCTTAGTAAGTCACTAACTATTTCTGAAGACGAGCCATGGTAAGAGTGGCATGACCTCAAAATGTAGCAGGTTTAGAACTTTCTATCACAACTATCTTTTTACTTGTATGCTCTCATCCCCAAGATGCTTTGTAAATCTATTTTTAATTCAGCAGTTTAAGGTCCATATTTAGGAACAAAATGTTTGCTAAAAGGATCTAGGTTTTCATTAATCTAAACTAGATTTTTTTCTACTTTATTTTTAATCCCATCCATTTCCATTTGTTGAACATAAATATGATTGAGTGAGATGAAGGTAAATGCTACTTATTCATGATATCTAACACATTCAATAAATATAGCAATCTGCCTCTTAACAAGTTTATTGTTAGAGAATATTGTCTATGTAAGTGAATGTTCTTTTGTTGCATTCAGTTCAAGAACACTCATTAATTGAAAATGAACCTTAATTTTGTGTGTTAACAAAATAATCCTGTTTCTATACCATGTTAATAGATTAAAAATCACAATGATGTTCTTTCAGGAAAAAATAGACATGATTATAAAGAAGTAACACATTGAAAAGATTTATTGCTCTATTTTCAGGTCATTATGTAATTAGGAGAATTTTACAAGGAAGAACTTTCACTTTCTGTGTGTTCTAGAACTATTTGCCCTAACAGAAAATTGAGTCAAATTCACAATGGCAATGGTTTTCTCACATTGCTCTGACTTTTTTCCATATAAAAAATAAGATGGTTCTCACAGACATAGCTATCATTTCCATAATTGCAGATCATTGGCTTAAAATCCATTAACTATTTTAAAATTCTACCTCCTTGTTCTTAAATACTTTGTACAGTTATGAATCATGAATATCCTCTCATGTTGCTATCATTTCACTGGTGTGTTGTGTAGTGTCAGAGTGCAAAAATAAAGCTTTCAAAAGGTCCAGTGTCTCATGAACAAAATGTACTTCCAAGTCACTTTAGCTGCCTTCAGAGTGGTCAAATTGTTCCCATGACTCACAGTCTTAGTGATGTCAAGAATAATCACGTTTTATACCAGTATTATTGTCAATGCAGAACATTTCTTATAGGCAGGTAGTTCTGTCTTAAATATATGTGTTTTACTGACATATGGCTAATTTCAGTATGTTATTTCAATGCATTTTTGTCCGGAAAAATTCAATGTTTTTAAATGTTTATCCCATCAACTTATCCAGGAACTATACCTCTGCATGTTTCTCTCCTATTCATTGTATAACAAAATATCATGTAATCAATGTTTCTTTTCTTAATGATTATTCTTAATCACAATAATAAGTTCAATATGTCAGTGGTAGAAGGCAGATCTGACTTAAGAAAATTTATGGTGGTTGCAAGGATGATCTTTCGAAGACATTCTGGAAGCTAGAGGCCATCATGCGCATTCTTTTATTTTATTTTTCCTTCTGGTACCCTGTTGTCTTCAAGCCCAGAAACACTGCTTCCCTATGAAATATCTGTTGTCACATAACTGTGGGAACATCTGTATAAGGATCTGGTATGTAGGTTTTAGGGGATTATGATGGGTCTACCTAGAGAAGCCAATACCTCCAACTTTAAAGCTCCTAAATATAGTATTTTAACTTTTTAGTATAGAATATTATTCAGAGATTCAAGAAACTAATAGATACATATATTTAGATGGATGATAATCTAAGGTAATTAATAATAATAATAATAATAATAATAATAATAATAATAATAATAAAATAACTAATGCAAATAATGATGTGTTTCTTAAATTGTAGAGAAATTTTAAAGACTTTCTAGATGTTTATTCCATCAACTTATCCAGGAACTATACTTCTGCATGTTTCTCTCCTATTCAATGTATAACAAAATATCATATAATCAATGATTCTTTTCTTGTGTGGTCTGGCTGAAATGACACACCTTTATTCCCAAACAAAGTAGGAAAGGTTAAGTTTTAGAAGGAAGCAGCCCTGTTTGAAAGTACATCTAATTGGGACAAGTGGAATGATTGAAGTTCTGTTGAATTCAGTTAAGTGAGTTCTATTCAGACCATTAAGTTATGTGCAGTGGAGTTGAGGTTGTCAGTTGGGAGTCAGTGCAGTAAGTGCAGTAAGTACAGTAAGCTGGAGGTGAGTTTATTCTTGAGTTCATGCAGTTCAGTGCAGGTCAGCAAAGGCAGGGAAGGTCGAGAATAAAAGGAGCCAGAAGCTTAGAACAAATGGCCAAGGTTAGTTTGAGGCCAAGAAGAGCAATTTAGTGAGAAGCGGAGAGAAGCCAGATTGAATCAGTCAGCTTGGAGAGGAGTTTGAATGAGAATAGCTGAAATGAATAGCTGAGTTCAGGCAACTAGAGTTCAGAAAGAACTAGACATGGTAAGCTTATTTAACAGCAAGCTTCCAAAATGACAGTTATATCAGGCAAATACAAGTTACATTTACATTAAGCTAATATCTATGTGATATATCTGCCAGATACATTTCTGCAATAGTTAACTGTGTTCATCTTTCATTTCATAAGTTATGGGTAAATAGGATAAGTGTAAGATAAATATTTCTTATTTGTTACTTGGTGATCAAAACGGATTCACTCACTACTATTAATACCTTTTTTAAATTCATGCAAGTGATAAATATTAAGCAATATCTATGTGAATATAATTACAAATCCTTAAATATAAGATGATTGAAAATACTGAAAGCCATGAAATCAATAAGAAAATAAAATGTGACTTGGTATAAATGACTAGTAAATGACCATGGAGAAAAATCATTTAAACAAATACCAAGATATAAGGAACTGGTTAAAAATAGGGAAATAGGTGTGTTGGTGGCAATTCAAGATAAAGAAGCAGACTGAAGAAAAGCACTGACTGTCACAGTAGCTCTACAATTTGTGGAATTTACTAGAGCGGTGATTGAACATGGCAGGAGGGAATGCATCTGTCTGGAAAGTCTTTAGAGAATGGTAGCATTGTAGAATGGGAAAATCAGAGGCACAGCAGTTGTCCTAGTGAACGGGACAGGTGGGTATACACATCTAGATGTCTATCTGTATATATACAAAGCTACATGTGTGTAAGGCACATGTGGATATAGTTTTTCAGATTTGATTAACTTGTACCTTGAATAATAAATACATACTTATCAGACACATAAGGAGAAAAATTGATGCTGCAGTAGGGAGGCTGAATAGTAAGCATACAGGCAAGAAGGCAGGAAATGGCAATTTTGTACCATGGTAAAAATTTTTATGACCGTGCTTTCTGGGTTGTAATTCATCCTTCCAATAAAAAGAAATGGAATGTCAGAAGAAAGGGTGCAGAGGCTGCATTACTACAGTAGAGGAGCCTATCAAAGCTGACAGGAATGCACTTTTTGGTCCTCTTTGGGTAAACTTATTTAGCCATCGTTGAATAGACTCAGCTGTGCTGGAAGTTTGAGAAAATATCAGGCTTGAGACTGAGTCTTTGCATTGCTGATGCCCTTAATCAAGGAAGGAAGCTTCTTAGTACTCACTCTGTACTTGTGGATAGTGTTACAGTGTGATAATTATGCAGGATCTCTTCATACCTGTGGATTTTGATATGTGGTTCAATCAGGTCCAGAACAAAAACATATTGAAAAATAGTGTGCTAAATATGCCCGCTTTTCTCCATATTCCCCTAACCATTTATTTACATACAATTTAGGGTCCAGTTTAACTGACATTGTTGATCTTCTTACAGAGCCTCTATTCTCTCTGGGTTCCTCAATCCATTCACCAACTCTTTGACAAGCCTTCCTCAGCTCCCTCTAATGTTTGGCTATGGTTCTATGCATTTGGTTTGGTCAGCTGCTGGGTGGAGCATAATAATAAAAGGCATATCACACAGGACCATGTTAAATATAAAATAAACAATAAATAAGAATCTATCTTTTATTACTTGAGTTAATCTTTTGTTAAAATTTATGTTTTCCACTTATTTATCTATCTATTTATTTATTTATTTATTCATTCATTCATTCATTCATTCACTTTCCATCCCAGTCTTATCCCCAGTAACACCAGTCTTGTCCTCACATGGCCCTTCTACTGTTCCCCCATACCCTTTATGTCTGACAAGCAGGAGGTCTGCCTTTGGTACCAATTCACTCTGGAACCTCATCCTTTCCCACTGACACTGCCAAGTAAGACCTCCCAGTCAGGGGAATAGGTTACACATGCAATCAACAGAGTCAGTATAAGTTCCTGTTCCAGATGTTGATGGACCAGCATGAAGACCAAGCTTTTTGTTACATATATGCAAGTGTCTACGTCTGGCCCTTATATGCTCTTTGTTTGGTGTTCAGTCTTGGGGAGCCTCCAAGGGTCCATGTTAGCTGACATTGTTAATCTTGCAGAGCCTCTATTCTCTCTGGGTTCCTCAATCCATTCACCAACTCTTTGACAAGCCTTCCCCAGCTCCCTCTAATGTTTGGCTGTGGATCTCTGCATTTGTTTTGGTCAGCTGCTGAGTGGAGCATAATAATAAAAGGCATAGGACTCAGGATTATTTAGCAAATGAATGTAGCACACTTCAAGCCAACCTGGAATGTATAGTATATTTGAAACAACCCAGTTACAAGTTAGACCCACATAAAGTGTAAAGGAAAAGAAACTCAAACAAAACCTAAGTATGATGAAAAATTTAGGAAAAGTCCAACTAGGCCCATAAAACATACATAAGAATTGGTCAAAGAAGAATTTCAATAAAAGTTGCATAAAGTAAGAAGTCTAAAAGAAGGTTTTAAGTCATCTACTTGCCTGGATCACTGGGGGATTTCCTCTATGACAGCTGCCATGACCAGAGCTAGCTTGTATGTTTACAGTCTTTGAGTAACTGTTGTCTCTTTCTGATATGTTCCTGTCATTTCATTTTTCTATATTTCTTTGGTACTTTTCTGCTTAGTATGCAATGTTTGACTTATTAATGTTTATACTGCTGATGACATCTCTGGCCCTTTCCTTCTCTAGGTCATAATCCTCTAACATTGTTGATTTTTGTAATCTCAAAACTTACACACATGATTACAACTGTTATTGAATAGGGCAAGACTTTAGTTTTTTCCTCTATGTATACATAGAGTTTTAGACAACAGTGCTATGAGTTTTCTTACTTGGTGATAAAAGAAATGAAATTTGACTATATGTGTTAATTATTTTGAGTTGTGATTTTTAAATGAAACAATCTTGATCTAATGGGAAGACATACTTTTTCTCTTAAAATAAGATTAACCATTTTACTAATAAAATATACAACCTGGTTGTTATGCTTAAGTGAAAACTATTATGAAAATATAGATTGTATTCATAAATATTAAGTCTTGTGCATGAATGCACATCTGCCCATAGATTTGTGTGAGAGACATGTTTTCATTGATATTTTGAGGTTTGGATATACTATGAAATCTTGGACTCCAAGCTCAGGGATATATAAGAAGTGGGTGGCCATCATTATCTTTTTTTTTCTATAGAAAAATCTGTGTCTCGAGCCAAATTTTTCTTGTAGAAAATTATAAGGTTTTACATTTCATGAATTTTCCCTCATCCTAGTGAGAAAAAAATCAATAAATTTCTACAGTAGCAAAAGATAATGTTCCTACACCTAAACCCCAAAAATATATTCTAAACCATACAGATATCACAACCTATACTTGGCTTTAAAAATGCATAAATCTGTCCAAAGTGGCATAGCTCAAATGTAAAGTTTTGGCACAGAGACTGGCAGGAGCTTGAAAAGGACAGAATAATGATTCCTCTCACTTGTTTTTTTCCAGTTGGAAGGAAACCAGAATCACTTGGGATTCTTGATGAAGGATGTGTTCTATCATAAAACATGTTTCTTTAATAATAGTGCTTACATGACAGTCACTCATAGCAATACTTCTTAATTCTTCTCCAAAAATAATAATGCAGTCTTCAATCTCAGGATCTCTACTGTATTCCTATACTTAGCCATTGCATTAATTTCAATTTTCTGTCTAGTTATAAGCAGTGTTCATAACAAGCCATTTACTTTAACTACAAATTCATGCCATCTTTTTGAAGAACTCTTTTTACCTACAGATATTGTGAAAAGGACACACAGCCATTTTAACAAAAGCTGACAAGACCAAGAATTGATTTGTGAGTAGAGAAAATATTCAGTTCTCAAACTGGTTTGTGATTTATAAAATGTTGCCCTCTTCAAAACGATACATGTGAATTAATTGCTTCACAGGAATCTAAAATCTTAAGTTTTTTTATTTAGTAATAAGGACCAGTTCTAAAAGTCATTCCACAAAGGACATTGAAAATTGCTTCTCAGCCTTTTGGCTAAAATTAAATTCAGAACAGTACGTATCCATAAAGTGCCAGAGGAAATCGAGAGAGATTTGGCTTTTGGCAGCTGAGGGCTTGGCTTGTGGTGCAGACTGTAAGGACACATCCCCTGTGTTAGTTACTTTTCTATCCCTGTGATAAAATACCAAGATCAATGACAGTTATGAAACAAAGTGTTTATAGGGGACTTGGAGATCCAGAGGTTAGAATCATGATGGAGTGAAGGCTTGGCAGAAGAAGTATTTGAGAGCTCACATCAAACCACGAGCAGGGTGTAGTGAGAATTAGCTTGAGACAGTGTTAACTTTTTTGTAAGTTCAAAGCCCACTATCAGTGACACCTGCCTTTTACAACAAAGCCACATT
Source organism: Mastomys coucha (assembly GCF_008632895.1). NCBI lineage: Eukaryota > Metazoa > Chordata > Mammalia > Rodentia > Muridae > Mastomys > Mastomys coucha. Next base: position 87,930,057 of record NW_022196898.1, read on the forward strand.
TAGTAAATCATCCAAAATAGCTCTGCCACCCGTTGACCTAATGTTCAAACATCTCAGTTTATAGGTCCCATTCCCATTCAAACCACCCCATCTCCTTTCACCTACAGATTACCCATGTGCTGTTGCAACATTTTAGTCTTCAACAGCTCCATAATTTCTGTCTCATTTGTTGAAAGTTTGAATGGAACATTTTAGAATGCCAACAAAAGCTTAGTGCTGAAGAACGGATCTCCCCACCTTTTTTCCCTAAGATCATCTTTAGTTCTGTTGAGTTTTAAAGTCTTTGTATTATTAGAAACAATGGGATTTTAATATTTACAAGTTTAAAATATATCTGCTGGGTTGTGCTGATACACACCTTTAATCCCAGCATTTGGAAGGCAGAGGTAGGTAGATCTCTGAGTATGAGGGCACACTAACCTATGGAGCAAGTTCTACGACAGCCAGGGCTATAGACAGAAACCCTGTCCCAAAAATCAAACAAACAAACAATACTGGGATAATAGATTCTGCTGTTGATTTTCATATCTCTCTATAGTAAAATAATTTAATTTTAAATACCATAATTTATAATAAATTAAGTAATTAAAGCATGTTTCAGAGACAACCATACTTTTTTGGATCTGTATAAACAGTATCCAGGTCTGCCCAAGGTGTCACTCCAAATAAAAGCAGATGTGCTTCTTCTAACTATTTTACACATTTGGGAAACCTTTTAGTATCCTGAATAATTGCAAAGTCTGCAACTTAAAATCATATGTCAAATTTTATGTAGAAAAAAATGTACGTTAAAATTTAAATACCAAAACCTGAAGGCTAAACTTTTAAGGAGTGAGAGTTGTGCAAAAATAGCAAATGATGAAAACCGATGTTTTAAACTATTTAAAACTTCAGGAGAGGAGCAAAAGTGTCAGATTTCTACCCAGTCTTCCTGAAGAGGGCTGGCTTCAGCATATTGCATACTGGGCTTGAGATGCTCCTCGTAATTGTTTTACAGACAATTATGTTTTAGATAACTCTTTTGTAAACTATCAATGGCTCTTTCCTTATTATCAATTGTTTTTATTTTATTTTATTTTAAAATGTTGTATTTATATGTAGGAACATTAACCTATGCCAAAATAAACAAATTAAAAAATACAACACAAATATTATCAAAAAGAATTAAGTACAGTATTTCTAAATGTACATTATATTATGGGCATTTTTGCTAATTAATATATAAGGCCTGTGACTTTATTTAACAGAAGGAGTTTTGTTGAATATATACTTTTTCCCTTTTGAGAATTCCATACATGTATATAATATACTTTGTTCAAATCCACCCACTTAATTTTTTTCTTTCAAATCTCCCCCAGATCTTCCACTCTGAGGGAGAATTCTTGATTTCCAATTTGAAGATTCCAGAAAGTAAAACCTATTATACTAGCTGAAAAGGTATAACAGAAGTCTTCAGAATGAAATCATCACATTACAGAAAAGACTTTTACCTAGAAATCTAAAGTCCTTCCTGAACATTAGCATATGGAAGGACGTTTAAACAATTATGTTTATTTTGTAATTATGCTGAAAACCCAATGTTGCTTTTTGAAACTTCTCTAACTTCATGCCATTATTGCACTCGTGGGTCCATCGCGCTTGGTGAGTTTTGTTGTATCTGGTAGGATTCACAGCTACAGAAGTCTCTTCTTTACATTTCTCTTTTGGCAGCCTATATAGCATCAACAAGCATTATAAAAAAATCCAGTATTAAAGATATTTCCACCTAGCTCCAGTTTTACTATTCTTTTTTTTCTTTTTTATTAGATATTTTCTTCATTTACATGTCATTTGATTTCTCCTTTCCCAGTATCCCCTCCAAAAATAAAGACAAACAAACAAAAAAACCCAAAAAACAACAACAAGAACAAACCCCTGTTCCCTCCCTTCCCCCGCTCACCACCCACCCTCTCCTGCTTACTGGCCCTGGCATTCCCCTACACTGGGGCACAGAACCTTCACAGGGCCAAGGTCCTCTCCTCCCATTGATGACTAACTTGGTCATCCTCTACTATACACATGCTGCCAGAGCCTAAATTGGAATTTAAATAGCCTTATAATCTTGCTTTGAAATTTTAACATAATACTCAATACTGTCTAAAATCAGTTCCATATTTCTAAAGTACAGGTTTAATGAATCTAATGGTGTCTGATTTTTCCTATCACTTTACTTAAAGTATTACATCAGTCACGCTCCTGATTTTTCTAAGGTCTCTTCTCTATTGGCTTCTACATTAGAATGTGCATGTGTATTGTATCTTACCTAACATGTTTGTTGATATCATGGCTGAAACCTAGGGATCTTTGCTTTGGCTTGACACATTTTAATATTTAGAAGACTTAAGGAGAAATGACTTTCATTATTTGTTATTAATTTCTATCTGTATTTTGTTGTAGTTTGTAATAAGAGACTTTTAAATTATGAAAATATTTGTTCTTTTCTATATCTCATATCTGTTTCTATAACATAAATTGCCAAATAAACTATGAAATCAACTAGTGAAGAATTATGCTTTAAATATGGTTTAAATGACTAAAGTAAAAATCTTCATACCTTATGATAGAATGCATAATTCTATTAGTAAATATCATTTGAATTTAATTCATAATGTTGATTCTTCCAGGGACATTGCCTATTAAGGCACTAGAGCTAATAAAAGAACAAGAGCTGTATTGATCATGTTTAATGACTCTTTTAAATTAATGGGTCACCTGCTGGTTTGGAAGGCAGTGCCGACCTCTAAGTGGGTAAAAATGAGTGGTTTTTAATTGATTTATAGGTCTTGAAATCAATGATGAACACAATAATGGTAACAGAGCTTTCAACTAAATGATTTAACAAATATAATTAAACATTAACATTATGAATATTTCTGGGAACACTAAGTTTCTATGTTATCTAGTATTTGAAACCTGGGTTCATTAGAAGCAGCAGTTCAAACCATGCAAATCTTATATTTAGACTCTTTTATTGCTATTTCATTTTGTTGCATGTAATAGTATGAAGACAGAGCTGTTCAAATATAAGTGATCACCACTGAGAAGTACACAAACAGTGATCTTGTTACAGACATTTACTTACTAATAACTCCAATATGAATGATGAAATTATTGCTAATAAGCTCACCTTATTTGACTAGCTATTATACAATCCCAGCCACTCCAGAATAAGTGGGGAAAGGTTTAGCAGACACACAAGCTGCAGAGAACCAGATTTCAGTAAGCACAAAGACCAGATATCTTCAAGTGCACTAAAGAGTTATAAAAGTTTCATATTGCTGGCTGTCAACTCGTGTCATCATTCCCATGCATAGTTATATATTTAATAGTTACAATAATCAAGTAAGTAATATTATTAAAATTTGGATTTCTTGAGCATGGTGATAACTTTCCAAAATTAGCTGAAAGCAGTGGATGTATAATTTGACTACATTTGAAAATGCTTTTCAAAGGAAGAGTTTTATGGTATGCAAATTGTATTTCAGTAAATTTGTTTTAAAAATACAGAAGTTTTGTTTTTTCAAAAAGCATTTAGTATCATTTACCTCACTCCATATCCCTTCCTCTATTCTTTCTTCTTATTCCACCACTCTTTAACCATCTAATTCTGATCACCCATTTAACTATTTATAATACTGTATTATAAATCTCCTTCCTAGAAATAATCCCTGGTCTCTTCTTATCTTTATAACACCTTTTTTTAAAAAACTATTTTATATTTAGAATAACTGTGGTTATTCTAAACTTAAACAAACGCATCTATAACATAAAACAATTTCTACTTGTAAAAAAAGATATGTAATATTTAGTTACTTCACTCAGGATAATTGTTTCTAGTTTCTTCTATTTACCTGCAGATTTAATTTTCCTTCACAGCTGAATAGATTCCATTTGGTCAATAAACAATATCTTTATTATCTGTTTTTCACTGATGGACATCTTGGCTGTTTCCAATTTCTGGGCTATTGTGAATAGAACAGGAAGAAACATGGTTGGACAAATCTCTCTTGTAAAATACAGAGTACACAGTGAATGATTGAGAGTAGTATAGCTGCATCCTGTCGTAGGTCAGTTTTCAGGGTGCGAGCAACCACCACACTCACACCCTTATGGTCCAGACCACTTAGCACTCCCAACCTGATATAGATACCCTTTCCTTCCGTGGCCACCAGCATCTGTTTTCATCTGTTTTATTGATCTTGTCCAGTATGACTGGGGGAAGATGAAATCCCAAAATAGTTTGAATTTGCATTTCCCTTAAGGCTAAGTATGTCAAACCCTTTTAAAGTGTTTCTTAGCCACTCATGTTTCATCATTAGAGAAACTTTAGAGAAACTTCTCAACCCAGAACAGATGTGTTTATCATAACTGTCCTCTTAAGCCTCACGGATCTATGCAGAAGAGGGCCAGGGTATGTGTGAGAGCTTAAGTAGCCAACAATTTTACAAAAACAGTAATTTGAGACACAAAAGGGCAGACAAACATGAAGTCACAAAAGCTGTTGTCAGCATTCACAAGACCTGCAGAAGATCAAACCAGAGTAAATACAAGCACAATGGAGGAGAAGTAGGCAGAAGATCCTATCCCTAGCCAAGAATCTACTCATAAGTGATAGCTACCGAGAGGACATGACAGTTTCCCTCGGCTGAACGACACTGGGGATGTTAGTGAGACCCCAGGGCAGGTCCCATGCTCAGGAGTAACGGACAAACACAAACCACTTCCGGACTTTCTAGTGAGATTTTCCTTTTTTTTTTTTTTGTATTATTTTTATAAGATAAAAAATGACGTTTGTTTGGTAAGGAGATGGAAGTATGTAGGAGTGACTGGAAGTTAGGGAAGAACATTATAAAAATACACTGTATGAAATTTTCAATGGATAAATTGTAAAAAGAACAAAAATTAAAAATCACAGAAGTATGATATGTAACTTCAGAAATGTTCTATAGACAGTAAGTGGTAAGGATCAATATAACTATTATATAGTGTCTAACATTCAGAAACTTTTCAATATATCTGTTTTAAAAAATCTATCCTTACATTAATAAAGTTTGAAACACTAATGATTTTATTGACCAGTAAGCAGTATACTGATTAGTTAGAAAAATGACACATTCCTATTTTGTTTGTTGAATTCTTTATGGACTAATTAAAGTAAAATAAAGTAGAAACTAATGGAAACATGTCTCATTCTTTAAAGTTTTCATTTATATCAATTATTCTATTTTTAAAAATTCATGAATACATAGAACAAAGTCTTACAAAAAATCAGTTTCAGGTAATACTGCATTGGAAATCCATGTTTGGATAATGCTTTACATTTTGTGTTTTAGAAAACTGGTCCTGCAATCTGTGAAACTATCCAAATTCAGAAAATGTGGTCTGTCCATTGTGATAAACACATGGAAGTTTTTTATGGAATCCATTAATAATGAGGCCTGGAATGCATTGTTGACAATTTGGATGACTTTTTACCTTGGAATAATGCTAACTTATTTTCTAGGATTAAATTCCTAGGATTAAAATTAACCTGTATTCAGTGCTCGTTCAACTTCTCATTAAAGAGCACAGTTAGCCCAGTTGTGTCAGGGTTAGCACGTGGAGAAAAGTCTTTTCCCATCTAGGGTTTCCTTTCTTCCTTGCTTGCCAAATTATCCTTCCTTTTCATTTTATATAGCATGGTGGTATAAATACCAGCATGGTCAACCTGTAAGTTCACATTACTACCGAGTGCCTAGGGAGATACATACTACTGTGTGTATATGAAGAGAGTGAATAGAGGAGTTGGAGAAGGGGTTGCAAGAGCTGAGGGCATTTGCAGCCCGTGAGGGGAGCAGCAGTGCCAACAGGACAGACCTCGCAGAGCTCCTGGGGAACTGGACCCCCAACCAAAGAGTACACATGGAGGGACCGATGGCTCCGACCGAGTATGTGGCAGAGGACGGCCTTGTTGTAGTGGTCCTTGCTCCTGTTGGGGTTCGATGCCACAGTGCAAGGGAATGCCAGGGCAGGAAGGCAGGAGTGGGTGGATTGGTGGGGGGATCCTCACCTCGTAGACGTAAGGGGAGGGGGAATGGGATACAGGAAATCTGGGGGGGGCGGGAAAAAGTCTAACATTTGAACTGTAAATAAAGAAAATATCCAATAAAAATACTAAAAAAATAGGTTGCTCATTCAAATATGTATATGTGTATATTTATGATGTATGTGTAATATATGTATGATATATATTAAACGTTCCTTTTGCTAAACCTGCTTACATGTTAAATGAAAGCTCCTTTCATCTGATCCTTCCACACTCTGTATAAACCTGAGGTGAACTTACAGCCAAATTATGTAACTCTTGCCTGTGAGTGTTCATTAGTTTGCTTTGGTTTTGTGTGTTTGTTCTCTAAGACAAGATTTTTTTATGTATCACAGATTGGGCTGGAATCCGTTATCCTCCTGCTTCAGCCTACACAGTACTGACATAGCAAGGGTGCCTCACTACTCCTAGTGTGTTTTGGTTTTACTGTACCTTCTTTAGTCCATTCAGATTCACACTTTTTTTTCCATGCAATTACTTAAGAATTCCTGGTTAATAACATGGCAGTTTGAAAATCTGAGATAATATTGTTCTGATTAATATGCACAAATTAACATCAACAAAAATTTCATGACAACATATGCATTCCACTACATTATCTCTTCTATATTATTATGTTTTACGTTATTCAGAACTTTATTTAAGAAAACACATATTCATTACTTATTTTTTTTCATACATTTGTTTCATCACACCTAATGTAATTGTAAAACTGGAGGAAAAGATGTCTATTTAAAATTAAACACACTAGTAATAACATGATTTTCTCTACTCCATAAAATGGATGACATCAGAGCTATTACAATATAGATTATAATGGGCATCTCTTGATGTTGCTTTCATTACATGGATCATATATATTCTTAAGTTATCTATTTATTGCAGTCTCTGAAGTTCTTCTGTAATTCTTGACAGAGTTCCAATACTGCCATATGTGACTTCCCTATAATGCAATTAATTCTTGTACATATGTTCATAGCGTTTTTCTCTAAATAAAGCCTTCTTACAGATTTTCGGAGACTTACATGAACTCCAAACGGCTATATCAAGCCTGCAGACCTTGCCGCTCTGATTTGAGCCACTGAGCTCTACTAATGCCTAAAATGAACTAATAAGCATAGCAAAGAAACATGTGATGCTCATCCATCATCTGGACTGCAATGTGATCTAAATTCAAATCTCAGGCTTCCTCTTTTAAACTTTGGCTGGATGTTTTGTCATAAAACTTTACCCTCATCATCACCACACCTGGTTCAGTCTAAACACACATTTGTATCCAGCACCTATCAGTGTAAACTCGTACACAACTGCCAGTCTGCAGGAGTTGACAGGCTGTCTTTCTCTTCTTTTCCTGATCTCTCCATTTCTCCATTGAGTACTCCTTTGAAGGCAGTCAGCCTGAAGAACTCGTCTTCTTGGGAAAGGTCTGAGTCCTTGGGCTCCTTAGTCGTACTCTGTTCCCCTCTTTATGTCTATTGAGGGATTTACTTATAAAGTATAGTAAGTTAATATATGTGTATCATTTTAAATTACATGAAAATGCATGTAAATTATCATCTCATGTTTGACCTTACCCAAAGGCTTCCACTACTTATTGTATATATTTCTCTATCTTCTGGGGATTGCTATCAGTAAACATTATAAATAAAGTATTAAATTCAATGTGGTCATTCGTATTCAGAATTTAATGCAACTAAATAAACTACTTTTGTTTCCCAGTTTTTATTTCATGATAGACTACACAATTTCTCGGTCATTCGTTTATTGCTCATCACTTTGAATGAAATAAAATAACAAGCGTCCTCATGGTCGTAAGTGAAAGGATGGGGAAGTGATGTAAAATGTTCATACTCTCATAGAACCTCCATTCCAGCCTCTGTAGTGTCATTGATCTTAGCCGATTGCTGCATTTCCTTGCCCATTTATCTCTAGTCATGTGATCCTATGAAACACGTGCACTTCCATAGAACTGGCAGACATTGTTAGTCACTCACGCAATGGTCATTTTTCTCTACTGCCTTACAAATGGAGATAATTTTTACTCAGGAAGTGTTATTACCAATGTACTCTGTTAAAATGTCAAAATCAAAGTTTTTCAGTTAGGTAAAAGGGCAATGAGACACAGGTCTTGGCTCTAAAAAGAAAGATGAATATGTGCCTGAGTAAGCTTTAGGGGAAGTGTGTGAAAGCAGGGAGGGTCCGCTGTCCATTGTAACATCCTGAAGTGTACCTAGAAGAAATGGACAAGGAAATGCCAAGCGTATCTCAGGCTCATAAAACTCAAACTTTAAGGTAAAGCTACCTTGCCTTAGAAAATCCCTGCAGTAGCTCTATAGTACATAACCTTCAGTTTACTTTTTTGTGAGAAAAATAATTTTGTTTGTTGTTTACTTAACATGCAAATTGTCCATTCTTCAATGTCAACAACTCTGGAATTGTATTGACGTCTTTCCCATCCACCAGTATAACTGTTCTAATGCAGTTTATCTGCTCCTAGTTAAAGACAATGTATCATTGCTTCTAAATTTGCCCCCTAAAAATATTGTTGCAGAAAGCATAAACAGAGACAGTGTGTGTGTGTGTGTGTGTGTGTGTGTGTGTGTATACAGATTGTATAGATACAATCTGCTCGTCCATGTGATGTTATTTGTATGTATGTGTATGCTTTTAGGAAATTATCCTTTGTTTTCTTTTATTTTGCTTGTCCTTTTACCAATTACTATCTCTTTGTAAATACCAAGATACTTAATGCTTGTGCCAATTATAACCATTTTATCCATAGTCTGGTAACTGATATTCTTCATGAAGAGTTCTCAAATTTAAATATATACTATTTCTTTAAGTTATAGACTTTCATTCATGTTTCCTGTTCACCCCTCTTAAATACTATGAACGAATTCCTGATATACAGTTTCCCACCACTTTCCTGCCCTCTTAAAATCTTAAAAGTCTTTTTCCAAAGTATGGCTTTAATTAATGTTTCTATCTCCTTTTATTAATTTATCAGTTATGATAAACATTATTTTACTCTGCAAGTTAAATATTTTTAAATTAGCATATTTTAATGCCTTTCTAGTTGCCCCTTGTGGTGCTATCTGTTGTGCTGTGTTGTTAAGCATATCATTCAGCCCATAGATACTTTTACCCCACCATAAAGCTACCAATGTAGCCTTGAAGAGGCATGGATGCCTTGGTGCTCCCTGGGGTTTTTCAGTATTCATACTTTTGGTAGCATAATATAAATCTCATACAAAGTTATTTTGCATAGTGTAGATAGATTTTATTCCTTTTAGCCGGGATCTTCCTACCTAGAGAACCTTACTCTGATATTATGTGACCAGGTAGCTATCATGGTGAAGGTCCACATGTGATTTTTCAAGGCTTTTTATAAGGAAGAATACTTTTTGTTTTATTTGTTACTGTAACTATTAAAAGTTGGCTGTTGAGTGTTTCCAGGGCATGAATAAAATCTTGGCAAATGTGTCATTTACAAGGTCCTTCATCGAATGTCTGTTAGAGGTACTGTATGGACAATAGAGATGGTCTGAATAAATGTTTTCTTAAATTGGCAACTCTTCAAGTAATGAAAGAATGTTTATAAACCTCTAAATAGCTACAAGGCAAGGGCATCAACCATTTATCTTTTTCAATTGCAAGTATTGATACCCGCCTGTTATAAGAGCGAGAAAAAGAAAGAGAAAGAAATAGAGAGAGAGAGAACCATAGTAAAAACATCTGTTATCTCTATCAGCTAAATCAGAAACCTACATGTTCTAGAGATTTTCTCAACAATTATGAAATGGAATTTTAGCTGATATGTAATTATGATTTCCTTGGATTTAGAGCTGTAGGACTACAGATCATTAACAGAGTCCTAGTGCAAATATAGTTTATTTAGTAAGGAAATTATACCTTTGCTTTGTGGCATGTTTAAAAGGATGCCATTTTAGGGTGCCACATTTAATGCCAAAGTCCTCTTTGAGTGAATTAGCTCTCTGTAATTAGTTGGAGTAGTCATTAGTAGTTTTCTTTCCTCAGCTGACAACTTTAATATGAGAGCACCCAAATTAATACTTAGTTGTATTTAATCATTATAATTTCTTACACCAGATCTCTCCATCTCTTCTGGCCTTCAATTTTCCATTTCTTCTCTTTCTGAATAATTGTGTGCTTTCCAGATACAAAGTAATATCATCTGTGGATCATTCATTACAGGATTTACCATATGTAGTTATTTGGGCATGGCCATTCTATGTTCATTCAACATAAGGTTATGCTCCTTGGACTAAAGCCTATAATTCTCCAGTTAAATTGTTTCTTTCTGATTGTTATAGGAATGCCTTAATGTGGTGCTAAAGTATAACTAGGAGAACACAAGCTTCAGATATTATGTCAGAAAGAAAATCTTACATAGATAGAGAGTACATAAGTAATGTTGGTTTCCAGTATTCTTAATTCAGGACCAGCAAATTTCAAATTTGTGACTTCCACCCTGGCGTATCGGGGCCAGGGCCAGAAGGTGCAGAAGGTGATGGTGCAGCCCATCAACCTTATCTTCAGATACTTGCAAAATAGATCTCGAATTCAGGTGTGGCTGCAGAACAAGTGATAAATTTTTGAAATGAGATCATTAATTTTCATTTTGTGATAAATTTCCAATCTACTTATTTAGTTGTTATTATAGTCAAGACAACACATTTGATGGTCAAAGGAACCACTATTGAATAAAGATTATATTTAAAATAGAAAGTTAAGGAACCAACGAGAGTAGACTCTCTATCATCATTATAGTATTAAACATAGGTCATGTTTTATGTAAGGTAGTAAACCAATAATAAAATATGTAATATGCTTTTAATACCATTTTATTTTATTTATTTTACTGAAACTTTTCTCATATAATATATCTTAACTACAGTTTGCCCTCCATTAACTGCTCGAAGTTATTTCCCACCTCTTTGCTCTTCTGGAATTACTCTGCTACAGCATTTTCTCTGCCCAATCACAGTAGAGCAGTGACAGGCCTGTGATTGGACAGGAATAGAAGGGTGGAGCTAGAGCTGGAGGAGGAAAAAGGTCAGAGGAGCAGGGAAGAGGTAGTAGTCATCATGGAGACAGCCGATGAGGACAAGCCAGACCCTATGAAGTTATATAACCAAGCAAAGGTTTGTACAAAATAGATCAATTGGGTCAGAATATTGTCTTTATTATTTGCTTCTGAAATTATTGTATTGGCATCTTGTAAATTGCGATTTTATTATTCTATAAATCCGATTGGGTATTAAGGCCTTAAGAGTCATGCTTTACTTACCGTCTTAGGTGCTATTTAGATGAATGATTTTGGGAGTGTGTAAAGAGTTGCATGTGAGCGAGATGTTTTTGGCTGGGAGGGAATAATAGAAGCCAACCAGGACATGGTGATGCCAGTTCTTACCAGCTCAAGAACGTGACCCAGCAGGAAAGCAAGTTTGCGGGGTGGATTCATGTTTTTAAATTCCGCAACACCACTCCATTTCTGTCTCTCATTAGAAATAAACAGGATTCTAAGAGATAACAATCTAGTAGGACAAATTATACATAGTAAAATGAAATGGAACCAATCATATTAAAGTTGGGCATGACAACCTAACAGAAAGTAGAGTCCTAAGAGAAAGCATAAGAAACAGAAACTCAGTTGTTCTAATAGTGAGGAGTCCTACAAAGTTACTAAACTAATAGCTATCTATATATACCGAGGACCTAGTACAGTCCCATGTTGACCCTGTGCTTGCTGCTTAGGTCTCTGGGAGCTCATAAACACCTTTCTTAATTGACTTGGAGGGAATTGTTCTCCTGCTTTCTTCCATCCCCTCTGGATCTTACAGTCATTCATTTTCACTGGATTCTTTGAGTTCTGAGGGAAGGAATTTGATGGAGACCTCCAGTTGGGAATCTCTTTCCACAAAATGTCTGGCTGTGGGTCTGTGCATCTGTTTTCATCTGCTGTCAGAAGAGGCCCCTCTAATAATACTTGAATGAGCACTTAGCATAACAGAATATGATTGGGGATAATTTTATTGATTTTATTTATTTATTTATTTATTTATTTATTTATTTATCTTCAGTGTTTGGTTTTTACCAGATCAAACACTATCTAGTCTCTTGTTCTTTGTTATCCAAGAAGTATTGAGTATGCGTTCCTTCTCAGAAAGTCTGTCTTAAGTCAGATCAGACATTGATGGTTACTCCCACAAGTTCTTTCCCATCATTGCCCTAGCATACTTTGCTAGCAGGTCAGAATGTAGATTTTGTGACATTTTGACATCCACATTTCTTTTGCAGTAGTCTTCAAAGATGTTATAACATAGGAGTATGATCTCCATTTAGATATCAGCTTCTCCACATTTAATGATTTGTGTTGGTGTAGTCCTGGGCAATGGGCCAATACTATTCAGTTTGTAGAGAGCAATATTTTGTCTTAGTAACTGCCTGAGGATTTCGATTGGACCCTGTGCAACAAATCACTCTAATATAACCAAGTGCCGGCATTGGAAGCCTTGCCTAGTTATAAGAGACAGCCAATCAAAACTTTGTATTCTCCATCATTAGGAGCCTTCATTAGAATGAACCACCTTCATAGATTTAAGGAACTTTCTATGAACTAACTTTCTAAACTACCCCACAAAATGCTTCCAATTACAACCATCTACTCCTATATCCTCTCCCTCTATTCCCCATCTCCTTGTAACTGTAAAATCTATTCTAGTTTCCCATCCATGTGTCCACTGATGCCCACTCTCTAACCTAATCTGAATCTACAGATTGTAGTTTTGTTATAATTTACTTGATGACTAATATCCAGGTATGAGTGAATGCATGAAATTTGTCTTTATTGGAGGGGATACTTCAATCAGAATGAGTTTCTTCCCATTGCCTCAAATTTTTATGATGTCACTTTTTAAGCCGAGTATTACTCCATTTTGTAAATTGTCGGCTCTCCCCCAGCAAGTCCAGGCTGAGAGGAGAGACCCCAGTCCTGTTGAGTCTCTCCAGGGCTGAGCATGATGGTGAGTGTCACAGCTCGGATCTCCTGCCATGTGGAGAATAATTATCCAGAGCTGGTAGTCTGTCAAAGCCAGAACTGGTTTCATTGTATTGATCTTTTCTTTATAAAGGGCTGAAAAAGGAGGTAGGGTTTTTTACTGAGGTGAGATGACAGAAGGGGGAGGGGAAAGGTGATGAAGGGTATGGGGTGACTGACAGAGCCAACAAAGTTAGTCTGTCAGCAGTAGCTAGGCAAAGGAAGGCTTAAGCAAGTCATGCTGAGTCACTCTAGTATGGAAGTGACAGACAGTTTTCAAAACTCAAGCCAGGCTCCTGTTTGTCCTCAAGGCCCAAACCAGGGCCAAATAGGACCCAATAGTAAATTTGCTGCATTTTCTTTATCTATTCCTCCACTGAGAGTCACCTAGGCTGTTACCAGTTTCTGGCAAGTATCAATGAAGCTCCAAAGAATGTGGTTCGTGTTATAGGATGGAATGTCCTTAAGGCATATGCCAATAGTATAGCTTAGTCTTGAGGTAGATCAATTTCCAAATTTCTGAGAAACTAATTATTGGTTTCTATAGTGGCTTTACAAAATGGTAATGGAGTATTCCTCTTGTCCCACATCCTTGCTAGCATGAGCTGTCACTTGTGATTTTTATCTTAGTCATTGTGATGGAATCTCAAAGTAGTTTTGATTTACATTTCCATGATTTTGAACATTTCTTTAAGTGTTCCTTGGCCATTTGGGATTTTTCTGTTGATAATTTTATGGTTAGAGCTGCATCCCATTTTTAATTGGATTATTTGTTGGGATTTTTTTGATACTTGTTCTTGATTTCTTTTTATATTTTGGATACTAGTCCTCTATTAGATGTGATGTTAGTTTAAAAAGTGATTTCTGATTCTATAGGTTGTTGCCTTGTCTGATTGTCTCCTTGGTCTTACAGAAGTTTTGCAGTTTCGCAAAGTCACATTTATTCATTGTTATTCTTAGAGCTTGTGCTATTGGTGTTCTGTTCAGAAACTCATCTGGACCCAGATCGCCAAGGTATAATATAGAATTTAATAAGTGTTAAATCAGGATTATAAGCAGAAGATGGATTAAGTGCATGGAAGTTGGGAAGTAGCCCATCTATTGTGGTGATTAAGGTACGTTAAAATATAAAGGCTGTGTGTGTGTGTGTGTGTGTGTGTGTGTGTCTTTCATTCAGCCTCTGTGAGGTTGAATTAGTAGCAAGATATAGTTTAAATTTTGTTTTCTCAAGGATTATACTGTTTTCTCCATCTATAGAGATTGAAAGGTTTGGAGGACATATCTAGACTGGCATCTGTGATCCCTTGGAGACTGTGAAACATCAGTCCAAGCCTTTCTGGCTTCTAATGTGTCTGTTGAAAAGTCTGGTGTAATCCTAATAAGTCTCCCTTTATATTTCACTAGGCCTTTATCCCTTGCAGCTTTTAATATTCTTTCTTTGTTCTGTACATTTAGTGGTTTTGATTATTGTGTGGCAGGAGATTTTCTTTCTTGGTCCACTCTATTTAGTGTTCTCTAAGTTTCTTGTGTGGTTTTTGATAACTTTTTCTTTAGGTTATGGAAATATTCTTCTATGATTTGTCAATGATATTTTTTGAGCTTTTGTGTTGGGAGTCTTCTTCTATTCCTATTATTCTTAGGTTTGGTATTTACATAGTGTTCCAAATTTCTTGTATGTTTTGGATTAGAAACTTTTTAGCTTTAGCAAGTTCTTGGACTAATGGACCAATGTGATCTATGGTATCTTCTACACCTGAGGTTCTCTCTTGCATCTCTTGTATTTTGTCTATGATTCTTGTGTCCATAATTCCTGTACTCTTTCCTAGGTTTTCTATTTCCAGAATTGCCTCATGTTGTCTTTTCCTTATTAATTCTATTTTCATTTTTGGGCCTTGAACAATTTTATTCAATTCTTTCACCTGTTTATAGTATTTTCCTGTATTTCTTTATTCATTTCAGTTGTAAAGGCCTCAAACTGTTTGATTATATTTTCTTGCATTTCTTGAAAGCATTTATTCATTTCTTCTTTAAAAGACTCTAACATCTACATAAGTTTCGATTTAGTGTCATTTTCTTGGAATTCAAGTGTTTTAGGATATTTAGGGCTTGCTGTAGTAGGCTGCCTGTGTTCTGATGGTGCCACATTCCCCTCTCTTTTGTTGACTATGTTTTTGCACAGCATCTGGTTGTCTATAGTGTCAGCAGGCCTGGTAGTCACTGATGCCAGCAGACCTCTGGGATTGTAGGAAAAGCTAGTTGTCCTTAGGGGTAGTAGGCTTCCATGGATGTAGGCAGAGCTGTTGGCCCTGCTGGCTTTAGGATGTTACTTATCCAGGTTGGAAGCAGGCCTCCAGAGATGCAGGTGGAGCTGGTAGTCCCTGATGATTGCAGGTCTCTGTCCTGGGCAGCAGCAGGCTTCCATGATGTAGATGCTGTGGCAACAGAAATGGAATGCAGAAGGGACAGGGCAGAACTAGTCACTGCTGGGTTTGCCCAGAGGAGCAGGCAGGCAGGAGATTAGGGGAAGAAGTCTCATTTGGTGGTCACTGATGGCTGAGGGTGTCTGGGGTTGTGGTTAGAGGTGTGGAACTAGAATATGGAACACAAAAGTGTCAGGGCAGACATCAAGGCTGCTGTGCTCCATTGTGTAGATGTTCCACAATTTCTGTATCCGTTCCTTTGTTGAGGGACATCTGGGTTGTTTCCAGTTTCTGGCTATTATAAATAAGGCTGCTATGAACATGGTGGAGCATGTGTCCTTTTTACATGTTGGAGCATCTTCTGGGTATATGCCCAGGAGTGGTATAGCTGGATCCTCTGGTATAACTATGTCCAGCTTCCAGAGGAACCGCCAAACTGATGTGCAGAGTGGTTAAACCAGCTTGCAATCCCACCAGCAAATGAAGGAGTGTTCCTCTTTCTCCACCTCTCCAGCATCTGCTGTCACCTGAGTTTTTTTATCCTAGTCATTCTAACTGGTATGAGGTGGAATCTCAGATAATTTGCTTATATAAATATAAGATAATACTTTGGGAGAAATACTTTGATAGCACATAACTGTTAGATGACATGAGCAAATTAAGCCATTTGAAACTGTCACTCACTCCACAACAGATAATCTACTAAAAGGAAGCAATTCATATTTGTAGAACTTTATTATGAGTACTGTATATTAGTTTATTATAACAAAACCTTCTCAATCATACTAAATCTATTTTTTCATTTTTACCAGTTATTTTATTTATTTACATTTTAGATGTTATTCCCCTTCCCAGTTTCTCCTCCAAAATCCCCCTATACCCTCTCCCTGCCTCTTTGATGGTGTTCCCTGACCTGCCTACTCACTCCTGCCTCAGTGCCCTAGGATTCCTCTATGCTGGGACATTGAATCTTTAAGGGATCAAGGGGCTCCCCTCCCAGTGATTACAGATAAGACAATCCTCTGCTACATATTTAGCTGAAGCCATGGGTCCCTCCACAGGTATTTTTTGGTTGGTGGTTTAATACCTGGGAACTTTGGGGGGTCTGGTTGGGTTGATATTGTTGATATTGTTGTTCTTTCTATGGGTTTGCAAACCCTTTCAGCTCTTACAGTTCTTGCTATAACTTCTCCATTTGGGTTCCCCCACCCTAGTCCAGTGATTGGCTACAAACATCTGCATTTGTACTGGTCAGGCTCTGGGAGAGCCTCTCAGGGGGCAGGTATACCAGGCTCCTGTCAGCAAGCACTTCTTGACATCAGCAATAGTATCTGGGTTTGGGGTCGCAGATGGGATGGATCCCTAGGTGGGGTAGTCTCTTGTCAGGAATTTGATGGGAGGTGTGTAGCAGTTGGAGAGCAGGAACTGGGGAAAGCCACTAGAAAATCCCAGATGCCAGGGATTCAAGAGGTTCCCAGAACCCAACAGGGAGGGCATTAGCTGAAATACCCAATAAAGGGGAGCTAAAACCTGTAGAGACTATTTCCACTGGATAGTCATGGCCCCGGGTTGAAGTATGGGGCCACCCACCCACATCAAAATTATTAACCCAGAATTTCACCTGTCAAAAGGAAATTCAGGGACAAAGAGTGGAGCAGAGTCATAAGGAAAGGCTATCCAGAGAGTGCCCTACCTAGGGATCCATTCTAAATCTATAAACAAGAAAATTGCTAACTCTAATAGACAGCGAAATGACTTTACAAATCACTTGCTTTTATAAGGGTGCCTTAGTCAGGGTTTCTATTCCTGCACAAACATCATGACCAAGAAGGGGTGGAAAGGGTTTATTCATCTTACACTTCCACAATGCTGTTCCTCTCCAAAGGAAGTCAGGGCTGGAACTCAAGCAGGTCAAGAAGCAGGAGCTGATGCAGAGGCTGTGAAGGGATGTTACCTACTGGCTTGCTTCCCCTGGCTTGCTATCTTGCTTTCTTATAGAACCCAAGACTACCAGCCCAGGGATGGCACCACCCACAATGGGCCCTCCCCCTTTGATCACTAATTGAGAAAATGCCCCACAGCTGGATCTCATGAAGGCACTTCCTCACTCTCCCCTTTCTCTGTGATAACTCCAGCCTGTGTCATGTTGACACACAAAACCAGCTAGTACAGAAGGGTTCTGATATTTATGATTCACTCACATGAATCCCTGACAAAGAGAGAAGATGCCAGTCTGACTCCACTTTGTGCCTTCCTTTCTGTGCATGACTTTCTCTTGGCCTACAGGAACACATCGAATATGGAAAGCTGCATGTCATAATTGCAAACCTTCCCAAGGAATAGAGTTATTTTTAACTGTTTATATGTGAATGTTAGGTAGAAGCCTGAAACTGAATATGTGTTATATATGACAACCTCAGAAGTAATCTGTATTTTGGGATAAAGGCATTCCTTTAAAAGTTTAAAAAAATTCCCGTTTCCTCTCTAGTGGAGACAGAAAGGGATACTTGCTTAAATCTGAAATTGGTGGAACTCAAAGGAAAATAGAAGACTAAAGCCCTGGCATCAGAGTAGAAACTGAAGCTATGACTTGATTATTAACTTTAGAAGTGCAGTGCATCATGGGTGATTATTATGGAAAGCAGCTGGAGAAACACGTTTCTTTCTTCACTTCAAAGTTACCAATCCAGCTACATAGCACTGACAATTTTACTTTTTTTTTCCTGCTGTAAAGTGTTATAGGAGTTTCAAGCCATTGAGTAAATAAGATGTATATTGAAGATGAGGAAATGAATCCTTGCTCTATAGATGAAGAAAATAGATTTCGTGACTACCTCTGCTTTTGGGCTGTTTAAGCAATTGAGCACACCAAGGACAGAGAAATAATGGAATAAATCCAGCAGACTTCCTATTACTGATCAAGTCATTCTGCCTCTGTTCTAGAAGTTGAAAGATAGATCCCAACTGGCAAAATGATTTGGAAGCACAATAAAAATATATACTCATAAACTTACTCTTCATTTTAAAAGTAAAATCATCAGTATTTTTGAATTATGATTCCAAATATACTAATTTTCATGTTTTCCCATATTTGTTAGAAATCTTCCAATTAAAATTTTATTTTAAATCAAAATTAATAATTTATGTTCAGCAATACATACTAACCTTGTGTTAGTTATGTTTTTTTTTTGAGTTGTTAAGGTAGTTCCGCTTTTTCCTTAAAATCAATTTTCTTTTTATACATTGTGTTCCGATTACAATTTCCCCTTCTTCAAATTCTCCTAGATCCTTCCATCTCCCAATCCACCCAAATCTACACCCTGTCTCTCTCTCTCTCTCTCTCTCTCTCTCTCTCTCTCTTCAGAGGAATGTAAAATAATAAGTAATTATAATAGTAAAATAAGATTAAAATATAGAACAGATTAAGACAAAACAAACACACAAACAAGAAGAGTAGTCAAAGATAAAACACAAAAACATAATCACAGATGAATAAATCCTATAAGAACATAAAACTGAAAATCACCATATGAACTGTAAGGAAATTAAAAATATATGACAAAGCATTATGAGATAAGAACCTAAAAAATTTGCTACTAAGCTCATTTGGTGTTGACCATCTGCTGCTTGGCATGGGAGTCTTTGAGAGTGGTTTGTAATGTAATACCAGTGTGACTCCATAGGAGAAAACTTACTTTTCATGTGAGCATGGATATCTATTAGAGATTACTTCCAGATTTTAGATAAGGGGTTGTACCCATTTTCTATGTCAGTCCCAGGTCCCCAAGTAGACTCAAAGCTGTGTAGGCCCTGTGCCTGTCCTCAGAGTCTCTGTGAGTGAATGAGCTATGATCCTGCTGTGATAAGAGGATCTTATTTCCTTTGTATCCTCCATAACCTCAGGTTCTTACAAATTTTTGGCTCCTCATCATCATGGTTCCCTGAGCTTGGAGAGATGGGGGAGGGTGAGTTCATGGAGGCATCCCATTAGGACTGAGTGCTGCAAAGTCTCTCTACCTCTATACATTGTGCAGCTCTGAGTCTCTATTTCTACCCATTTTCTTCAGGAGGAAGATTATTTGAAAATGGCCATGCATGGCACTGATTAATGAGAATAGCAGAATCTCATTTGGAGTCATCGAGGGCTTACGTGTAATCAGACATTTGTTGGTTACTTCTATAAGCTCTGTCGCACTACTACACTAGGACACCTTATAAGTCACCCATTGTAGATCAAAGGCTTTGGAGCTGGGATGATATTTTCATGTCATCTTTGGTAGGGTATCGAGGACCATCCAGATCTACAAACAGTAGTCAGTGGGGATGAAGGGTCTATCTAAGTGGGTACTAGCTTAACTTCTTGCTTAAAGAACTGTGTAAGTGGTGTCCTCAGCAATGGGTCTACATCATTAGTTTGTGGAGAGCAATGGATACCATTGGCAGAAGTCTGAATTGTATGAGGGTTCTCATGTGTTTGTGTTGGACAACAACTCCATTAGATATATCTCATTTGACAGAAATACAGTTTCATTTGGTGACAAAACATGTTCAATTGGAGCTCTCTCTCCCCTGTTACCAGAAATTTTCATATTTATGTTCTTCATAGATGTGTACTTTTTAAAAAGCTTCCACTCTATCAGGTCTTCATACAAGCTCTCAGGTAGTTTCAGTTGTCTCTCCACTTATTCCTTCCCTTGCCATTATTTACTCCACCTTTTCCTTTACTCCTCCTCATCCAGTCCCTTCTTTGCCTATCCATTTATAGCTATCTATCCTATTTCCTTTTTCTGGAGAGATCCAACCTTCCACATCTAATACCTTACTCTATACCTAGCCTCTGTGGTAATACAGGTTAGACCCTGCTTAAGGATGAATTAACAGGTAACATCCACATGTAAGTGAATACTTACCATATTTATTTTGGGGGGTCTGGGTTACCTCACTTGGGATTTTTTACCTGTGAATACCATGATTATATTCATAGTTCAGCAATATTCCATTGTGTACATGTACCACATTTTCTTCAATCCACTTTTCCATTTACAAACATCTAGTTTGTTCCTGATTTCTGGCTATTATGAGTAGAACAGTAATAAACATGAAGATTGCAGTTCAATGTTCTGGTATCTGTTGTTGTGTTTGTTGGATGGGTGTCCCATTCATTGCTTTCCTTTTCTTTCTCTGGTTCTCAAGAGAGTATGTGGCTGTAGGGCTCCTCGTAAGGAGTGTTTTTGAGTTGCCGGCAGTTGTGGACCTTTGACTTTCTTGGTAGACCTTGTTTCTACATATCAGAAGGGCAGAGGCTGAGAGGATCCAGAGGAGGAAAGGAAGCTGGCTCTACTATATGGACCATTGAAGTCCTTGGGGCCTGCAAGAAAGAAGGAAAGGGAGGTCTCTGTAGGTTTCTACAAAGCTGGAGAGAAGAGTTTAAAACTGGAATTGGAGGATGAGGAAGAGTGTAGGGATCCTCCTACTTGATGCCCAGTCAGAATGGGAGCTGAGACAAAGGGATGGGAGGGAAGAATGCTGCAGAAATCCTGGGAATGGAGGCAGGGAGGAAAGAGTGGCCAACAGCAGGTGACCTCCTACAAAGCTGTGGATAACATTAGGGATTTGAAATTGGAGAGCAGTAAAGGGTGTGAAGATTGCCTACATCATTCCCTGGCCAGCTTGGATATCACATTTCCAGGTAGAGTCCTAATTAAAAATTTAATCTTATAAATTAGTCTTGGGAATTTATTTTTGTAATACTTTTTAGGAGAATGTCTTTTGAAGTCACAGAAATATTTATATATGCTGTACATAAAGGATTTCCTAAGATGAATAAAATGAATGTATTTAACATATGAATAAGAAAAAAATTCATTTTTAAAAGGACTATATTCAAGCACTGTTATTTAAACTTATGGGAAAACTGGTCAGAAGTGACTAATTGCACAATATTTTAGCTTCTTACCTAGGCAAAAGTGATATTTAATCTAAACATATATCATTTAAATGTTAGTTTTAAATTTATATTGGATAGCGAATATAATATATGCTCAATTATTTCATTGAAATTTTGGTCTCATTCAAGTATTCATTATAAGGTTTAACACTTTGCTTTTAAACATTTGTATATAAATCCTAACTTTAGATGGTTGACTTATTCTTTCAAAGACAGTAATAGCACATTGATTAGATGTGTTATAAAATAATTTTTTGCTTTATTTCTTTATAAAATTAATTCTTTTGTCTTCTTTTAGGAAAAGGTTCACTTCAAGACATTGCCACCTATTTAGATAACCGTCTTTGGGCAAACTATGTTCAATTTTCTTTCTTTTAACAATGACTTTTTGTCAGTGAAAGCTAACACTAAGTAGACCAATAAAGTGTCCTTGATAAGACATTCATTTACAGAACTTATTAATATTTGAGTCTCAAATTTCACTGATTGTGTGTTTATGCTCTCTGTATATGTATTTGCCAGGTTCTCGAAAGATGGGACAACAGACAAGTGCCAGAATATTCAAGTGAGCCAACAACAACAACAAAAAAAACCTTTGTTTCAACACATGCAGGCTACATTCATTTACAGAACACTTATTAATATTCCTGTCTCTAAGAAAGAGAAAAGAGAGATACTTGATTTTCTTTAAGCAACATTGGAAGCTTCCACACCAAAAAAGCTGTATTATAAAGTCTTTGCCCTCAATAATATCTATATTTATACTTTACCCATTTATTATTTGTCTTCCCACTAGATGGCAGGGCTTTGTCAGTTTTGTTAATGATTACAGCCTTGGGCAGTTAGTAGGTGCTCAAACAAATAGAACAAACTCAATGATTCACCAGTAGGTTTCTGAAGCCGAACACTTGGATACTTAATTGTATAAGAAGCATGCACTAAGACCACACATCTATTGAAATAGAGACAAGAGTCACAAAAATTTCACTCATTGGCTTGTGTGTTTGTGTTCTCTGTACATGTATTTGCCAGGTTCTTCAAAGATGGGACAACAGACAAGTGCCAGGATATCAAGTGAGCCAACAACAACAACAACAACAACAACAACAACAACAAAATGAACCTTTGTGTGAACACATGCAGGCCACAATTTCTGGGTTTACAATCAACCAGGTCTCAGATGCACTGTGATCTGAGCAGAAAGTGTCTGAAAGCAGCCATTGTCCAATGAGGTATCTGTGAAGTTGGCATGTGGCTGGTAACTTTACAAAAGTTGCAGTGAAGACAGTGCTAAGAGAAGAACACTGAGTCTCTTGATAGACTTTATTCTGTTTCCAGAATATTCTTCAGAAAACATTCAGTGCCATATTTATGTTTGCTAGCATTTTAACTGCAAACTACTATTTCCATTAAACTGTCCCATAAGGGCACTGAAAGAACACTGACTAATTTCATTTGTATGACAGACAATATGTAATAGACCATAATACTATGTGTGTATATGCTCAATAAACTATACATCATAGCTTATGTATACTATCTATTAATATGCTCAGTAGATTTTCTAGGAAATACATAGTATGCATAAGAGAACAATATTTTATTTACTCAATTCTTATGAAAAATTCAACAAATGGGCTTCTCCGTTTTGATCTTCTTTGTGAACTTTGACATTAAAACATACATATGTTAATGGCATAGCTTCTATATAGTTTTTCTATATAATTTTAAATAACATATGTTTATATCATATAATTTATACCATCAGAAGGAATTCTATGTAGTTCTAGTTTTAATATAGTTTCTCCATTTTAAGATGAGTTCTTGATTTCAGGTATTTGCTTTTTTTGCATGTATTTAGGTTATTAGAAAATTAGAAATGTAATTTTGAATTAAATATAAAATATATTAATCTTTTAAAAATTTTTTAAAAGGCTTATTCATTTAATGTATGTTAGTGCTTTATCTTCATTTACACCTTCACAGCAGAAAGAATTAGATCCCATTACAGATGATTATGAGTCATCATGTGGCTGCTGAGTATTGAACTCAAGCTGTCTGAAAAGAGTAGAGAGTGCTCCTAACTTCTGTGCCATGTATCTTTAACTCCAGTTTCATGGGATTTGATACTCTCTTGTGGCTACTGTGTGTAGCAAGCATGCATATGGTGAACTAACATTTATGCAGATCAAGCATATATACACATAAAAATGTAAAGGCATGTCTGGAAATATATGTATATATGCATATGTAGTGCACATGCATACATATATAACCATATGTATGTGTAGATATTACTCTGTGTGTGTGTATGTGTGTGTGTGTGTGTGTTCTGAAGTGAAGTAAATGTTTAAGGAACAACCAGAAACCATTGTGATCAACAGACACAGGTTGCTACACAGAGGAGAGATGTGATAATGTTCTGTCTATAAGGTGAACGACTTAAATATTCTACATCAGTGTTACTGAGAATCTAAGTTGTTACAGGGAAAACAGGATGTATTACTAAACTTCAGATAAAGATTCAGCTTCAAATGTCATTGGCTGGGAAATCACATTTCATTTCTTCATTGGTATTTAATGATTTTCCCAGTCTACTGAACAGATGTATTATTGTGATTAAATGGGTTTGACACACAAAAACCTCTCTTAGTGCTACCAAGTATAAAAGTAAAGTCTGTGAAATTTTTGATTATAATTAGATTGTATTATGATATGAGTTCAGTGATCCTTGTAATACTGAGGTTTATCAACCAAACAAAATCATAATCAAATCTTTTTCTAAAGAACCACAGCAACTTTTCAGTTGATATCATCTTTTGTTATTCTTTCATCCAAATCATGTGTACTCTGGTTTATACTTATTACCACTTAAGACACAAATATTATTTTTATTTATTCTAGCACAGCTCAAAATCCAAGAACCAAAGATTAAATTATTGCTTCAGATAAAACAGAAAGAAAAAAAAGAAAGAAAACACATTGAACTCTAGTGGGATATCTGTCTGGTAATTTTCATAATTTTACTTAAGATTCTATTAATATATTTTAATATTTGCATTATTGTAGAAAACAATGAAGTTCATGTTTCCATTATTTATGTATATGTTGTATCTTGCTAGTATTCAACTCCTGTTACTCTCCTCTGCCCCTCCTCCCTTCCTATTGATAGGCTTCCTCATACTTCCATCAAATTTAAGTAATTTATAACTCTTTTTAGGTAGTGTGTGTGTGTGTGTGTGTGTGTGTGTGTGTGTGTGTGTGTGTTTATTTGCTAAGTCATCAATGACATCTAGCTTATCATAGAGGCAATCTTGTTTTCTTTTCACTGTCTTCTAGTTTCCATTCCATTATTTTCTTAGCTAAAACTTCTTTCCAACAATTGATTTTTGGTTTGGCTGGTTCTTGTTTTTCAAAGATTTACTATGCCATCATTAAGCAATGTATTGAGATCTGTTTGATTCTTTAATGCTAAGCTCATGGCTATAAACTTTCCTGTTTGAACTGGCTTTGCTATATTCTGAATTACTGTGATCAGTGTCTTCTAGAAAATTACTTTTCAACATCCTACCTGAATTCTTCAGCAACTGACTAATCAATAAGAAATGTGTTGTTCAATCTCCATGTATTTGGGTACCTTTTCCTTATGTTAATGAGATATCATATTTGTTATCAGGCATCTAGGAAGATGAATATTAAACAACATGCTTATTTTCAAGATGGTTCCCTCTCTTCATCTCCCAAGGCTGAGTGGTTAAGGAAAAGTCTCCTATTCTACTGCTGACACATAAGACTGAACCAAAGTAACTCTCATAGGATCCACCAGCTTATCTCAAGGCTCCTAAGGACTAGGCTTTTCCTTTGGATAGAAATGTTAGTTTCTTATTACTGGGCCTGCAGTCCCTAGCTGTTGGACGAGGTTTCTGTTTCCTCTATGTGGATGTAGATTCCCTAGGCTGGATTCTTGTCCTGCCTTACACTGTATTGTGATGTTTTGTCCTTTTAACTAACTGTTCTCTGACTTTCAGATTCTTCTACTTTCATTTCTGGACTAAAGACTTATTTTCCTGGCCCTTATTATTTATAAGAAACACTAATGCCTTTTCTAATCTGCATTCTTACCACAAAACAAAATCAAATCAAACAAAAAACAGACAACAAAAACAAATCCCTAATCCAGATGCTTAATACTTCCTTACTTTCCAAATGAATATTCACTGTTAATCTTTACAGTCAGTTTTTTTTCTCTATTGTTTGTTATGTAGTCTGGTATAGTGTGCTTGTGCGAGTGTGTGTGTGTGTGTGTGTGTGTGAACTCTTCTCTTCAAAGTGATGTCTGTTATTTTGGTTTGGGTCAAAAAGGAAGTCTGTGAGAGTTTTGTTTTGTTTTACTTTATAAATTACATACACTAACACTAGTTACTAGAGGTGAAAAAATAATACTTTAACAAATATATTCTTCTACATCTATTTTCTTATTCTCAATGCGACCATTGTGTTTGGAATGTTTGTCACAATGACCGAAGAGAACAATAACATATATTTAATACTATATCTGTTAAATTTTCAAAGAAATGAGGTACATGGCAATTTTAATAACAATGTCATACTTAGTTAGGAATATATTTTATCTAGTGTGTTTATCTCTACTAATCCTTTCGCATTACATAGTATGTACTTTAGGAAGAATATTTTAAGTCTTGTTCAAATGGCTTTGAAAGGAAAGGAAATTTTATTCTTTATAATTAAAATCTGATTGATGATGCAGTATCAAAACCCATTAATAATAAACATCAGTTCTAGAGAGGTAATATAGAACCAGTGACTGTCTGGTCCTCTGTCTGAGAGAAGTCAGCCCAAGAAACTCCAGTTATTACAGCCACATTTAGGCAAGAAAATATATGAGAAAAATAAGTGGTTTTCTTCCATTATTTTAAAGTATAAAATCAAATTTTACAGTGGACACCCTCACACTTCCCCTAATGTATTATTGAGCTTTCCTTCCCATATCATAAGTTTTACTGATATCTAGGATGAATATGTTTGTTTTATATTAATTACAAGAGTTTTTTGAATATGTGGATTTTCATCAAAAAGTTTAAATAATATCATTTCCATGAGCATTCATTGTGAATCGTCTTTTATACATCTCAAATATTAAAGACAAGTAATGTTATCATATTTGTTTACAATAAATACATGTTACTTGTGTGAATATTTATGAAATACTACTTTGTGCATAGTCCAAGTTCCACTTGCTCTGTAGAGGTTCCACTATGCTCTGTAGATGTTGCTGCATGAGTTTCTGATGTTAAGGGTCTTATATGTGTATACCAGGCCCTGGTCATCATTATGTTGTGCTCTCAGTTCTGACTGTTAGCAGTGGTGTTTTCCTAACATCAAATGAGTTCCCATAACAGTTGCATTGTTAGCTTAGTATGTGGACTTAAGCTTAGGCTTTGTTTTGTTTTGTTTTTTCTTGAATTTTATTCCAATTTCTATAAATTTATCTTTTATAAATTATTAATGTGGAAAATACATTTTTTCTTTATATATAGATTCTTCAACAATGTGCATTTTGAGACTCTGTATTTCTTTGGTTAGAACTTTCCTATCATCTGTGAGGCTATCTAACAGTTGTCTTTAGAAACATACATTTTAGTAGGATTTTATTTTTCTCTTTCCTCTATTTAAATTTGGACAATTATATCTAGACAACAAAATTGACTCTAAGGCTTTCTGCAATCCTTCTTCCCTCTTATAAGAAGTATTTATTGTGCCAATCATTTGAAAGGAGCATTAACATAGGAACCATAATGAGAATGTTCTTCCTTTATGGCATCTCTTCAAGTTACTGAATCGATTACATTATTCAAGAAACTTGTTGCATTTTAAAACTTTCATTTTTAGTTTTCATAGCACTACGTTGAGGAAAAATAAAATAAAATTTCCTGGTGCATGCCATGCTGTGAAAGGTTTTGCAGCTACATCACTTAGTTTGAGATGACCAGATACCTGCATGATACAGAGCACAGTCAATTAGATGTTCATGACCAGGACTACAGAGATCTAATCAACAATATTATTCTCCAGAACATTCTTTCTCGCAAGCTTTACGTTTATTTAGTGGAATTTTATTTTTTTAAAGAGCATTTTGTTCACAGAAAAATCACGTGGAAAGTAGAGGATTCTTAAATAGCTAATATCTATGGATGTATGCATGTGCACACACACACACATAACAATACACACATATATGCACACACACACATGCACACACAGTAAGAGAGAGAGCAAGAGAGGGAGACAGAGATAGGCAGACAGAGACAGAAAGACAGAGACAGATAGACAGAGAGAGATTTATATTAGAGTGTTGAGAAATCCTTCTAAGTGAAGTAACAGTCTATAGTGTCCTGATAGTTCCTCTGAGCTTGGTGCAAAATGGAGGACTCTCTTTTCCAGCAGTGCTTCCTCTTCTCCACCTGATCGTGTCTGGAAAAACTGACCTCTACACCCTCTACCTGAGGAAGATCTCATAGTCCTTGGAAAACCCTTCCTCTTCACCACCCTCATAAGAACTTGCCTAGCAAATACCTGGAATTCCTGGAATGCCTCTTCAGACAAATAGGCCCTCTCAGTACTTTAAACTCCAGTCAGTGATTTATAATCACCCCGAAAACTCTCTCCCATTCTCTAATGTTCATATATAGCTCCTTCTTGCCCCAAATAAAGTGTATGCACACAAGCTGTTTCACTGAAGATCCTCTCAGAGAGCTACTTTACTGGGTGCCATCTAAGAGAGCAGTAACACTAAAATCCTCAGAAAATTATTCCTCCACCTTTATGCCAATGGCACTCCCAGTTGGAGAGGGATCCTGGAGAGAGATCCTGCAGGCTTCATGAGTTCCAGTTCATGTGCTTCATCCTTCCAGACAGGTATACAGTGGCATCTGGACACCCTGGGGAGAAAATGGAATGCAGCACCAGTGTTACTGCATATTTTCAAATTATTCATGAACTTCCATTGAGATATTACTATCATGGTTGACATCAGAGATGTTCTTATACATTCTATTGATTTTCATAAATGTATAATGATGTATCCCCATTATAATATCATACGAAGCATTACATTATTTAACATCATTTGAGCTGTATTTAATTTTATATTCTTCTAGCTCCTATTAACAATTTATGAATGTTCACATTTATAGTTTCTATACTTTCATATCATTGTCTTGTGTTACAATTAATAATATGCAATCACGGTTAATTTACATCGTTCTTTGATTCATGACTTGTTTCTTTTAACTCATAAATGCTTGATTGTTCATTTATTCCACAACTGTTTATTCATTACAAAAGTAGAGCTTAGACTCCTAAGGTTTTTGACATTATTAATAAAATTGTTAGAAATAATAAGAGTAGATTATTTGCTGAGTAGGTTTCATCTTTGTTGCATAAACATGAAGAAGTATGACACCAGATTGTCTATCATAGGCTTATACTATCCAGTTTTGTGGGAAACCTAAAAGATATCTTCCAATGAGATTCTACCATTTCATGTTGTGTGCCCCCTTTGCTCCACAGCCAACCAGGAGTATTGGGTATTCAGTGTCTTGCCTTCACTGCCTCAAGAAGAACCTACAAAAAAGAAGAACAACAGGCTGTCTATTTGTATAACAGCATGTCTGTTAAAGCATCCATTTATAAGTTTGCTTTCTGTCTGCAAGTCTCCTGTTGAGGTAACTATAGTTCTTGAGAATTTTGTTTTTAATTTGATTTTGTTCATATAGTTGTGTTTTAAAATCATTGTATATTTCAGGTGATATTCCTTTATCAGATTTATATTTTGAAAGTAGTTTTTCAAGTCAGTGGCTCCTCTTTTCATTTTCTGGACAATTTATTTAGCAGAAGACGTTTTAAAGATTAATAGAGCATACCTTATCAACTTTTTTTTGAATCACACCTTTAGTGCTGCCTATAAAGAACCACTGCTACATTCAATGTCATCTAGAAAATAGCTCAAGCTACTTTCTAGATGGATATTATGATTTGGATATATAATAAGGTTTATGCTCCATTTTTAGTTAGCTTTTATAAAAGATGTAATGTTTATGACCAGACTTGAAATATTTTCCTCTTGGCTATGTGTGGATGCCCAGATTCTGGGAACATTTGTGGTAAAGAATGCATTTTTCCTATTATCTACACTTCTTCCTTGAAGGTCTATTTCTGTTATAATTCTAGGTTTTAAGGAATGGTGATTAAACAAAAACTTTATCATGCTTTTATATACTAAATAACCCTTCCAGTGAAGAAGGGGATACAACATTATACACTAAATTCTTCATACCTTCTCAGAAATGCTCTAATAGAAGAGTTGGTATGTTAAGAAACTTACTGTGATAAATGATTTTCTCTCATACTTAATTAGAGGCATACAGTGTTACACAGTTATGCTCATGAAAGCTTTATAAAGGGTGGTATTCCAGGCATTAACTGAATGAAATTATCAAGTTCTCAAAATATAGTATACATAGTGGGTTGTTTTGTTTTGTTTTTGTTTGTTATTTAATCTTCAAAAGCTTGATCTCTTAGAATTATTGTGACTACCATTAGATTTCCTTTGCTAATACTCGACTCCTTACATTGTTGTTTGTTCATAAAATAGTTTTGTTCTCTTTTATTCCTTGGAGATCATGAACAGGTTTTTCAAATGCATTATTAACTTGACTATAAAAGTTCTGGTGTATCTTTGTACTTCCTGGTTCATCTGGATGAAATACAAATCATAAATTTTCAATTGATACAAACTAATGCTTTGAACTATATTTTTAAGGTATGTACGATGTAGGCACATCAGTTTGAATCTGAATTAGTGATGAATTTCTATTAATCAGTGGGGAAATATTTGAATGAACACCTGTTGCAAACTGTTACTGAACATAAGGGTGCTAATGATTAGGGACAGATTTATAACCAAGTTTGAGATTACTATATGCATATTAGTACCAGGACTATAAAAAGTACCCGTTATATACAAATGATTAAATAACATGGAGTTCTATTTATAATTGGTTAAACACAGGTGAGATTAGAGAGACAATTTTTTAAACAATTTACAAAGTTCTACTTATATATATTTGAAATGATATACTTTGAGACCCCACATTTCATGTAATGTCTTAAAGGAGATTCATTATAATGAATATGTGTTTGGTGTACAATATGGGAGGTTCAAAGAAAAGAAAGCAATCACAGCACACATATTTGAACCTGTCATCTTGTTGCTATCTTAAGACATGAGTTAGTCAGAAGGGAATGCAAAAGAGAAAAGAAACAAAAATTTCTGTCATATAAAAACACAATCCCAGGGTACCATATAACAATGTCTTTCTATATCAAATATGCATAAGTTTTAACAAATTGATTGAGAGTATCTGTTCTTCAGCCTTGTCTTCTGATGATACTTAAAAATAGATTTTATTATTTATCCTTTAATATATAGCATGATCATTTTGTCCCTTTTAAAGCTGATATCTAATCTTATAATAGTTACAGTTCTTATCCAATCTGCAGTCATACCATCAGTACTCTTGTTATATGTACAATAATTCATGATAATTTTTCTGTGATTATGATATAATTGCAACATTTCTCCATTCCCTTTCTTCCCTCTATGTACTCTATAGGACATAGGGAGAGAGCTATATAGCTCTTCCCTTTGTCATCCATATTATGGATTATATGTTATTATATGCATATGTGTATGCAATTACTAAGTATACAATCCTGGATCTAACTTGCACAGCCCATATAATGTTATGTGTATATTGTTTTCAGGGCTGAACATTTGGAACCAGACAACCAGTTAGTGTGTTTCATTCTGGAGACAGCTACTTCCCCTGTTTTTAACCTTCCTCAGTTCCTTTTTGAATAACATCTTGTTTTCTTTCTAATTACATTAATATTGTCAGATTGAATGGTTTCAGAACCATATCAGGTTCTTGTGTCCTAATTGTGTATATACATATATATGTAAATATATATTGTATATACATGTATATATATATACATGTATGTATACTACACACACACACACACACACACACACACACATATATATATATATATATATATATATATATATGACATAAAGATTTACTCAAACCATCAGTAATTTACTTTATGCCCTTTATGAAACATTGTGATTTTTTTCAGTCACTTTAGGTGACTGTTTATGTGACACAGTAACAAACCCTGTGAAGAGTTGATTTGGGTCCCAGGCTTTGGGATTTTAATTCATGCTAACTGGGCTTTATTAGTAGTGGATGCATCTCTGGTAACCTAGACTATCAGGACAAAAGAGAATGTCGCAGAACACTAATAACACTCATGGTGATAGGAGGAAACGAGATACAGAATAATGATTTGGAGGAAAGATGCATTTTGTAAATGCATGCTTTAGTGAATTTCCTTCACTAGACATGACTTTTTAATGGTCCATTCAGCTAAGAATTTAAAAATAAATTGATTAATCCCTGATGAAATCAAACCCCTCATGATCTACTCAACTTATAAAATCGAATCAGGTGGCCTGCAGCCTTTAATGTAAGAGGCCGTGGAAACATATTTAGATTCAAACAATAATGATGAACTTTAAAAAACAAGATCATTTCAGTACTCTTCTCTTATCCCATTTTTATCAGATGTGATATTTTTTTCTGAGCTTGATGTCATGACATGTCATAACAGCTTATGTTCTTTGGCTGTCATTTTATATTATTTGATACATCTAGCCTTGTCTACAGTATAACTATTGTTCACAATTCTTTAAAAACTTGAAGAAAGAATTCTCAATCGAGGAACACCAAATGGCTGAGAAGCACCTAAAGAAATGTTCGACATCCTTAGT
>NW_022196898.1:87963775-88023519 GCF_008632895.1 Mastomys coucha
GATTGTTCAAGCAGCATGTGTATGGTAGAGGATTGCAAAATCAATCATCAATAGAAGGAGAGGACCTCTGCCCTGTGAAGGTTCTGGCCCCAGGGCCAGAAAGTGGGAGAGGGCGGGGTGGCAGGCATGGGGAGGGGGGAGGCAACAGGGGTTTGTTTTTGTTTGTTTTTTTTTTGGAGGGGAAACTGGGAATGGAGAAATTTGCATGTAAATAAAGAAAATATCTAAAATAAAAAATTAAAAAAAAAACTTGAAGAAAGCAGTCAAAAGCAACTATATAGAGAAATGATAGTATATCCAATATTTATATCTTTTTGAAGTAGATATATGAATATAACATGGGTCAATATGAGAAAAGATCTCAAAATAGTGTCACATACAAGGTCTTCTATGGTCTAATGATATCATTATTTTAATTATAGTTTTTATTTACAGTCATTCTAACTACATATAATCTTAATTTCTAATTTTTCCATTTCTATTATTCCTAGGTGAAGGATACTCAACCATATTTATTTGTGGTTCTGTAAAAAGGTACATTAAGTAATAATGGCCAAAGAAACAGAGCATATGTCTTAGTTTATTTAGGCAAAAAAAAATTACTTAAATTTATTTTGAAAATATCTGAAGA
This sequence comes from Mastomys coucha, assembly GCF_008632895.1. NCBI lineage: Eukaryota > Metazoa > Chordata > Mammalia > Rodentia > Muridae > Mastomys > Mastomys coucha. The sequence goes on from NW_022196898.1 coordinate 87,964,407, forward strand.
AAACTTTCAAAAAATTGTAAAGGATCTGAGCATTTTCCTGCACAAAGTACCTAAGCATTTATCAGCACAGAGAGCCTATCAGTATTTAACACTTGTCCACACCATGTAATATCAGAGAATAGGAGTTGTATTATGTTCATGTTCACAATGTGTAGTTTTTTCTTTCAATGCCTAAAGGGGTGATGCAAGAATGTGCCATCTTGGATTTTATCCATATAGTAGATGCTATTACAGCTGAGATAACCCAAGCTTACTGTACCTTCAGTCATGTAAATGGACTTTCAGGTTTACATGCCTAAACACACCATTTTTATTCTAATGTGCAAACAATTAAAATAAAATTGTTGAGGCTATTGACTAAGAATTTTCAAAAGGTACAGGAAGCAAAATGCTTCATTGGAACTTCAAAATCACTGGTAAGAACGTTCTTCCAAAGGAGCATCAAATTGATTTATTTGTTTTAAAGAAACATAATGTCATTACCATTTTAGGGTATTTATTGAAATATATTTTACTGCATTTTGATATTAGTCTGTTTACTATAATCCTCAATGAAAAAAAGAAAGAAGAGCATTGGGAAAGAGGTAAGAGAGCTAGGCAAGACATACACTGAAAAGAAATCAAACATTTATGCAAAATTTTAGCCTTCTTAACAAAGTGCCTAAAGATTTAGAGCCACTTTCTCCCTAGAACAGAGAATACAGCAAGCTTAAAGGCAAAGGCTTCCTTCATAGATGTAAACTTTTCCTGGCATTGCCTTACAGCTTGCTTTGATCTCAGACTTTATTATGTTCTTGTAGACTCTCAAAATACTTATTCTGCTAAAATAGCACAACTTGAATAATATACTCAGGACTTGTACAATGGGGCCATACCTGGAAGGGGCACAAACAAATCCCTCAACAACCCACTATCAACCCTGTGGTTAGATGGCCATATTTAATTGTAAAAATGACTAGATGATGTAGTCTAGTTCCTTGTCTGACTGCCACTAAGTGCCATGTCTATTATACCTTTTATTTAGATCAATGAAGAGTATACTTAGGCTTTTCAAAAACCTCATCTCTAGAAAATGTTTAAAATATATATGCAGATTCACTTAGTGCTACGCTATGGTTTACATAGAGCCAATATGGCACAGAACTAATTGCAAATTTCCTTTTCTTCATTTGAACACACGTTTGATGTGACATAAATACATTATTGGTTAATCCTTCATATCAGATATGGAGATTTAGAGGATTATAAACAATTATTTCAATCCAACTCAAAAATGTTTATTAATGCATGACTAAAGCATGAGAGTAAAGTCCAATGAGTATAAGAGAATTCTGGGTTGGGAAAGCTCATATTCAATGGAATCAAAATAATCAATGAAGCAAGGGTTTGTCTAAAAGCTTTCTTGTATTTAGAGAAAAATAAAGAAATCAGTTTTGCTAGAGTGAGTCCTGGCTCAGAGATACATGCCGAGAAGAAAGGGAGGTGGAATAACTTGCTATAGTGTCAACCATGGAGAGCTCTGGCCATATGCAGAGAACAAAGGAGCTGAATCTGTGCCCCCTTGGTGTTTCAGGTCTTGTGATCTCTTTCAAAAGAATTCCAACAAAACACAGAGAGTGTATTGTAGAAGATATGCAAGGTTCATTATAAAGCATTACAGAACACTGTCAAGGGGTCAAAGTGGCCAGTAGCCAAAGAGACCACTGCAGAGGCAAATACTCATGAGGACTGAGAATGGACAATTGCCAGAGGGACCGCTAATGCTGGCCTACATTGTTATATAGATTTTATGCTATTTCTAAAATCTGTGGAGCAGAAAGCTTTTCAGAAGGGGTTTCCAAATGATGAACAGGCCTGTTTAGGTTGACACTTATGGGAGGAAACAAAGTTATTTCAAGGCCCCTAGATAGTATGCTTATGTCATTTCTGCCAAGGCAGAATAAAAATTACACACATGCCTGGAGATTAATGTGTCCTCTATTCTTCTGTCCAGTTAGCAGTTAATGGAGTGAATTAAAAAGAGGTATAAAAAATTAGAAATCAAAGAGATTGCATCTTTTAAAAATGTATTGAAAGTTATACCTATGAAGTTTCAGTGAAATGGCTGCCTAAGCAATAACTAAACAAACATGACACTAACATAGAAGGGTGAAATCTGGGACCTACTCTGGACACCAACTATAGGCAACACCAAACTGCTGAGAACAGAGGAAAATATTTTTCCCCAGGAAAGATTCCCCCAGTTTGTTATCCAATACAAAATGGTCAAATCAGAACTCAGAAGCAAACTAGAAGCAAATACTATATGAATGAGCAGATTGTATTGATAGGAATAGATGCACATATATGTGTCATATGTGTGTATATTGTAAACAATTAAGGAAAGAGGCCAGGGGCATGAACTTGATAAATCAGATAGGGAGATGTGTGTGTGTGTGTGTGTGTGTGTGTGTGTGTGTGTGTGTGAGTGTTTGTGTATGTATGTTTGGAGGGAGAAAGGTTGAAAATGTTATAATTATATTTTGAATTTAAAATAAAAACTAAAAAATTAAAAATGAGTCAATAAATATAGCCATACTTTACGAAGAGGAAGCTGTCATTCCTCCTGTGGTACCTGGGAAGTCCCAGTTTCTTTCTCCTTCCTCCAGTTTATATAATCTGTAGATATCATCTCACATGGAGGAAAACTATAATACTCCCTTAGTCCTCCCATATAGTATCGGAAGTTCTAAGAAGGGATAATTATGACACTGTCCCAGCCTGCATACTTCACCTATCACTCTATTCTACTAGGAAGATTAATTTGTCAACCAGAAGAAACATTGTGAGGCTTGAAGCTGGTTTTCAAGGAAACGATAGAACAAGCTTCTACCCTCAATATCTGCCACTCAAAATGTTCAGGCGCAAAGCCTTCTGCCGACCACAGTTACCTTCATCTTCTCACCTATCTGTTTCATTTGTTTGTGTGTTAATTTATTTTCCAACATAATATTTTTGATGGTTATTTAGGAATTTCACTCAATGCACCCTGTTCTTACTCCCTTGCCATTCCCAGGTCCACCCTCCTACCTTTGTGCCCCACCTCCTACCCTTGGGACCCACCCCAAAAAGTAAAGAAAAGAAAAAAATTCACCAAACATACTTTGTGTTGCCCATATACTCACTGAAGCATGGTCAACTTCTAGTGACCATTTCCTTAAAGAAAACTGAGTCCTTCCTTATACCCCACAGGCACTCCAACTAGAAACCATCAATTGTGAAGAGCTATGCCTCAGTATCCCTATCACAAATTTAAGGGCTTTCTTCATTGGCTTCCTAACTCTCAATGTCTATCATTCTCAGTTAGGTGTCTGAAGTCATCCATTTCAATGCAAAAGAAGTTTCCTTGCCCATATCTGCCAGCAACACAGGTCATGGACTTCCACATTGTTACCAGTAGTAGTAGCACAGAGTCAGCATCAACATGGTCCCCAGTGGCAGTGGCAGTATGGACCATGGACCTCAGTATCCTTGTATAAAATATGTACTACGTTTCCCTTGGTTGTTTGGTTTTGATCTTTGAGATTGACACTCTTCAGCCTATTTTCCCAATCTTGGATAGAATCAAATGTCCCCTCCTCTCATCTCTATATCACCATTCATTTCAGAAGAGGCGGCCGCCAAGTACACGGGTCTTCAAAGCACAGTTAAAAAGTTCCTGCATGTTCTGGTCTTGAGTTTACAATCTGTAGATCATAAAGAGAGAGGAGATCTATTCTCAATTACAACTAAGTTTGCTAATATGCTACTAACATACCCATTTCTACCTAGTAAGATGTGACTTATAATCTTGAAAGTTTTTATTGGAAATCTTTCCTTCTGATGAGATGAAGGCACATCAATATCAATGATGAGGTCAGCAGACTTTTCTGTACTTATAACTACGTTACTCTGATATTGGCTTCTTTTCAACAGTTCATTGTATTTCCTTGTGGTTGAAACTCCATTCTTACACTATTATCAGGTAGTGTACTTTATGTATGATCTCTGCCTTTACACCTGCATCCTATAAGCTTTGTTCAGTCACCATCTCTCCTTATTGCTATGTGCAGTTTCTATAGTATCTCTTTAAGTGATTATAATTGTTTCTCAAAATAATGCTACCCTTTCTCTTTGTGAAGAAGCAATTCAGAGTAGATAAATATATCTAAGTTAACATGAGAAAATTTTATTCTTAAGTGAAACGGTGTCACTGTATTAAAATGTTATTTTATCTGATGAGAACATTGGAAAGTGCATACTTCAAAACTATTCACAAATTAAGAAAAATGTTTCCTTGGTTTTTTGGAGAAAGCACTACATGCATTGGCATTTATTGACAGTGTTCACATCTGTTATCAGATGCTTGGACAACAGCTAACATTGGCTTCGCACTGACTGTGAGAGGTTGAAGGCCAAGCCATCCTTTCTTTCCCACAGCAGGTTTCTGGCTGAAGAAATATGTAGTTGGGTATTTGTAACCAAATAGAATTTAAGTAGCAATTTATTAATTTGCACAACTTGAAATGCCACAATTAAGATAATTATTCTTGCATCAGTGTGAAGAAACCAACTGAAGGTTTGGAAAATGCATCGACTCTGTAACAAACAATACTGTGAATCTCTCTACTCATGTAGTAAGAAAAGCTGTGTCTGAGGAGACCTCAACCGTCATACAATAGAGACCTAAAACAATAACATACAAACTTGTCTGGATCTGGACTTATCTGTGATAAGTAGACAGAATTCAGGATCACCATTGTACTTTTGATATATAACCAGTAAGATAGAGAGAATGTATTTTTGACAGAACAACTCATTTACATGAAATACAATGCAATAGGTTCAAAGCAAATCTTTGCTTGTAAGCTTAAGGAAGAGTAGAGAAAACAAGAGGAAATATGCAAGGTATTTAGAGCCTGATGTAACCATAATTATAATAATCACACTAATGCAAGGAAACACAAAGCTGGCTGTGATCAACCTGGGTTTCAGATAACTGCTGTTTGCATCAGTATAATGAAAACTCCATAAAATTGGAATTGCAAAACTGACTGTTGCCATTATTATTGTGTATTATGCTATGACACACCCCAGAAATGTCCATAAAAGGACAGAAGAGGGGAATAAATAAAACTGGAAAAACCCTGACAAAGTCCAGGCATTTCCCTTTCCTTTTCCTATTTGACACAAGAATAACCCTCTCCTTCTTAAGTTTGCCGTAAAATGGACTCTGAGAAATTCTTAAGACACAGTGCTCTTGAGAGGCACACACTCATCTTGAATATAAAAAAAATAAAATCTTCTCCAATCCCCTACATTGCCTTCTCTCTGAATTCATTTTCAGAGTCTCAAAAACCTGGTAAAACTGGGAGGAGAATCAGCTTTCCCTCTGCATGTCTCTAAGACCTCCCCTCTCCATACTTAAAACATTGACAATTAGTGCTACTCATGCTTGAAGAAACAGCTTCCTAGCTTTCTTGGTAAAACAGGGATAAAGAAGAGGGGAAGCAGTCTCCTTTAAATTATCACACATCCAGGACCCTGCTGAAAGATTTAAACTTTTGCAATCTTTTCCCTCAGGAATTGTGATATATCAGCAACTATTATCACAGAAGCAAAGCAAACATGTTGTTAGGAGGTAAACCAGGCTGATCGTTCAAATCACTGTCTTTCTCTATTCTCTATATTGCACAGAGCTCTCTCGCACATGTTATACTCATCTCACTGCCAAGGAACAGAAAATATGGTACAGATAGGAAGTGGGTTGATGAAAGGAGGCAAAAGCCCCTGAGATGCTCTGCCTCCCAGCTTCTGGTGCAATCTCGTATGGACCTGCGGATGTGCTTCGTGGTCCATGTGATGTGACCAGCCCACCCTCTCTGCTCCTAGCACTTGATAAATTTCCTGTACATTTATTGTGTACATGCACATGTATATTTATTTTGTATACGTATAGTTATTTTATGTTTCTCCCTAAAATATATTTTAAATTTTTTTTAAGTTTTAGGACTATGATTGATCTTGATTTAATTTAATATATATATTGAGGTAGATTATAAATTGTTTCCCATATAGATTTCTCTGAAAAATCCAGTAAATTTGGTTGAATTCTTCCAGTTTTTGTTTGACAGAAAAAACAAATGCAAAATTCTATCTTTCTGTTCCAGGCAGATACTTTGACATACCTCATTAAACTAGACCTCTTGAAACTACAAGAAAGTGAGAAGCCCCTGAAATCCATTGGACAGTTTCATCTTCCACTCTTTAATTATCTTGCTAATATGTAGAAATGTGTTACATTTTATTTATTAATTTTATTTGGCATGTGGAAAAACAATACTGGGATAAAGAAATATAAATAAGGTTCATGTATACTAAAGAATGACATGAGACTGAAGACTATGATGCAGAGCTAGCATGGTGACAGTGTACAGCTGCCCTTCCATCTGAGAGCAACTGATCTTAATAGATTTTTTTTACTGATGTTAAGCAAAAAACAATCTGCCACATTAACAACGGCTCCATTCCACATACCAATAGTTGTGTTGATTTACTCAGGCAATGTAAATGTGTATTATAGAAACTTCACTTCATATCAACATCTAACTAAGCCATTCTCTGAGGCCCATCTGTTCCCTGCAGTGAGCAAACTGATGAGAAGAATTTCATGAACATAACCACCACTTCTTATCCAAATCAGTGATGGTCCCTCTGCAAGACTGGTTTACTAATTTTGTAGGGAAGGTTAATTCTCATGGTCTCTGCTTCCTCTTTTTTTACAGTTGTGGATCTCTTCAGCAGGTTTCAGAAGCAATGGATGGACTCCACCAGCTGCCAAGTGAATCTCTTGCAACCGTGCTTCCCAGACATAGAGAAACTATCCAAGTATAGGTGAAGGGCTTCATTGATTTACTTAGCTAGTCTTAGCTAAGAATCTGTTAAATGTAATTCCTATCTGTTTTTATTCTGACCCACAGTATTATTTGTGCTTCCCTGAATTTGTATTAACTGAGACACAAATGTCTCATCTATCTGAAAAAAAAATGATTATTTCATTGTTTTCATTGCATAGTTACCTTAATAAATGGAAATCATTCATTTGAGAAAATATAAAAATTAACAATGCAATCTTATATGTTAGCAAGGTGTTATTTCAAGGGAATTTGCATTCTTCATTGAAGGCATTCTGAGTATTTAAACACATAAGATTGGATCAGAGGGTGAGTTAGTTCATTATCATCTTGGCAGGCAAAGGGCAGCAGGAAGGACAGTGTTGTTAGAGAAGCGGCCGAGAGGTTTTACATCCAGATTCACCATCAACAAGAAGCAAGAGAGACATTGAGCCTGACTTGGGCTTTTGAGGCAAAGGCCACACCCTCTTGTCCTTTCCAATCAGGACCAAGCATGAGGTTATAGGGGACAGTCTCTTTCAAGCTACCACCTCCCACTCCCTACCCCTCATAGGATTATCACCATATTATAATGTAAAATGTGTTCATGCATTCAGTCCAACTTCAAATGTCCCTATAGTCTTCCAGTCTTAAAACTGTTTAAAAGTACAAAGTCTCTTCTGAAACTGAGGCAACCTCAAACTGAAACTCGATGTGAAAATAAAAACAGTAAAAGCAGAATATATACGTCAAATATAAAATGGCACAGAATATTCCTTGCCATTTCAAAAGGAAGGAAAAGGAACAAAATAAAAACATACTGGGCCATGTCAAGACTGAACACCAGCAGGACAAAGTCCAAATTCTGCATCTCCACCTCGGATGTCAAAGTATTCCTCTGATCTCCAACTCCTTCAGCTTTGTTGCAGGCAACATACTTTTGTTTCTTGGGGGTATTTCCATGCCTGTTAGCAGCTCTCTTCTGCAGACTCTGACATGTCTAATATCACCAATGCAATCTAGACTTCACCTTCAAATTGCAACCAATAGCCTCTCTGACCTCGATGCATGCACTGCTCCATCATATGCCTGGCCTCAGTTGCCGGTCACAGAAATGCCCCAGTCATAGTATCAACTAGTCTTAGTCACTGTTATATTGATCTGAAGACTGAAAGAAACACTCATAAAAGAAAGTATTTAACTGAGGCCTCGCCTATATTTTCAGAGCATTAATCAATATCATCATGGTGGGGAGCTTGACAGCAGGCAAGCAGGCAGACAACACAGTGCTGAAGAAATAACTTTACATAACATGTCCATGACACACGCGCGCACACACACACACACACATACAGAGAGAGAGAGAGACAGAGAGAGAGAGAGATAGAGACAGAGAGACACACACACACACACACACAGAGAGAGAGAGAGAGAGAAAGAGAGAGAGAGAGAGAGAACCATTGGGCCTGACATGGGCTTTTCTCAAAGCCCACTCACAGACAGACCACCTACCTCCTCCCACAAGAGCTACACCTCCTATTCTTTTCCAAGCTTTCCAAGCAGTTCATCAGCAGGAGACTCACCATGCAAATATGTGAGCTTATGGAGGTCAACAGTGTCTCTCCTTAACTACTTCTGTTACCAACAAGTGTCTAACCACACTTCTCTCTGCAACTGTCAAATCAATGAAAATACAGAAGAAAGGGTTTAGGCAGACAGCTAGTGTTCAAAAATGCATATAATATCATAGGCATATACAGATTGGGAAATTCTTCTAACCAAATAATCCAAGGTGATCAAAAGTAAACCACAAAAGTATAAGAGGTCCAGCGAGATGGCTCAGCAGTAAGTACATGAATTGCTCTTGCAGAGAACCAGACTTTGGTTCCTAGTCCCAACAAAATAATTCAAAACAATCTGTGACTCCAGTTCTAGGGTATTCAATGCCTTTTAACAACCTATGAGTTCACCAGGCACACATGTGGTGTACATATATATATAAGCATATAAAACATTCATGAACATAAAATAGAATAAATGAATGTAAATAACAAAAATATAATAAGAATTGTTAGAGTACAAATCATAAAACCCAATAAACTACTTTCAAAGGACAATGCAATAATTCCCATGGGTATATACTTGGGTGAGAAATAACTTGTCTGATGATAAATTGCTTGTTCTAGATTTTATCAATTACAGATTATTTTTCTTCATGGCCTTTGTAATATGAAGCAGTTTTGACACATGTGAATCATTCATAATAAGTAACATTTTTAACATGATTTCTTGATATGATATATGATATATCCTCTAGAAAATTCTTTTAAAAAGCATTGGTTGACCCAACTTATTCTTTTCTGATTTATATTGATGATTTCTTTTACAATTTCATACCTGCATAAATAAATTAGATAACTTAGTGCCACCTTTTCTTATCTGTATCCCTAACTCTCAAGTGTCCTATGTTTATTCAGGCCCCTTTCACATGCTCTTGGTTGTTGTTTTTATTTTTTAACACCTTGAGTTTAACCAGAGATATCTTCATGATCATGGGTTTGCAACTATCGAATTGAGTATGATACATTCAACAGTCTGTTCAGTGGCTCCCTGTTTTATTAAAAATGTTTTATCAAATATAATTTCTGAATGAATAGATTACATAGGAGTATTATACATATAAACCTGTCTGAAAAATAATTTTAAATATTTACATATAATACATTTTAAAATTTATATGCAAATTTCTTTAAATTTTTGTGCTAATATTTTCATTAATTTAATGTCACATATTGGCATTTATTTACAGATTTTATACATATGTTTGCACTATAAATCATCACATTTCTTTTTTAAAAAACAAAATGAAATATTTATACGTTTAAACGTATTATTCTTTTAGGGCCCCAGTACTTCTTCTTGTATTCTAAAAGCTCTAGGGTGATAAATAAATATTGATGAAGCGTTTAGTGAGGTGTGTAACTATTGTAACTGCAGAAGGCAAGATTCTTGCAAGCACTCTAATACATGGAAAATTTCCAAGAAGTATTCTAAGTCTCATAATTATCATCCCAGATGCTAGATTGTGTCTGCGTGGAACTAGCTCAATGTGCTGTCAGACCCAGCAGAGTTGCCAATCTTAAACCAACTGTGACTACTCTCTGTACATTTCTCTCTCTGGGGCATTACAAAAAAAAAAAATCTTAATTAGCTTTTGTTTCCAAGCAGGACTTCATTTTTCATGATGTTACTTTCATTTTCCTGGGATTATGAGAAGCAAATTGACCTTGACAACTCATCTATTACAATAAGTGTATTGTTTATGCAATATCTAAATTCAAGTTATTAACCTTATTGAGTTAAAACCAGAGGAACATTAAGAGCACACATTTTTCTTTAATACCAAAACATGAATTTGTTATATGAAATTAGGAATCATGTGGAGATATGAAAATTTTCTCAAAACAACTAATCTGTTCTTAAACAGTTTTTTTTTGTTTTTTTGTTTTTTTTTTTGCTGATGACCTAAATGTAATAGTAATATATGCAAATTGGAAAAAACTGGCTATGCTCTTAGAGTATATTTATATTGATGATACAGTTTTGTCTAAACTGAGAATTTCGAAATTGTAAATATACTTAGCGATATGTACTACTAATTTCAGAGAAAGTTTTTAAACTGCAATTTGAAGCATTCCAAAGATCCTGGGGGGGGCGGGGCAAGCACGAGACCAGTGCAAGATATAAGTATTACTAAATCCCAAACTTACGCTAAATGCATTTGGATTAGACAATGTCATTCCAATTTACTTCAAATTTTTCACACAATAATATTTGATTTACTTATGTATTTAGTTAGAGTTCAGGAGCAACTAAATATTCTTACTGAATCGACTGCCAATGATGGTGAAGAGCAGATTTTTGACTTAAATATGGTGGCAGAATCAACTGCCAAAGAAGGTGAAGAACTGATTGCCATTTACCTTCACGGATATTAACAGTGTGTTTAACAAGTAACAATATGCATCCCCCTTTTTGCAGAAAGGCTGCTTACTAATGACATCGCATTGCTACGCACAGCAGGGGCGCTCATTCTATTTGGGCATAATGACCAAGCTAACATCAGTTTTTAAGAATGTATGTTATCATTATTCATTACAGTACTGCACTGAAGCTTCTCTGGGAGGCAATAAAGAGCAAAATGTATATTTTAAAGATCCCCATTTCCCCCCTAAATGCTTGAATTAAGCTGCAGTCTGTGGTGCTCAGAGAATTGAGTTATGTCCTAAAGCAATACTTCTCTTAGAGTGCATCATGCCTGCAGATCGGGCTCTGATTAGCCTCTGTGTTTTCTAATACAGTCGATTGATTTTCTGCTACTGTAGCTGCCGTTGGATTCTGTGTGCTGGCAGAGGCATTCTGTCTTTTGCATGAATGATGAATGGTTGTCTGTGCTGCTCAAGCACATACTTATTTCCTCTTAGATAAGAACAACCGTCAATATTATTTAAGCAGAGAAAAACACTGAGACAAACCAGCATGCTTAAAAACAGTTTGGGTTTGCTTCACGCTCCTTGTTCACGCTATCTACTAAAGCGAGTGTTCTATGGGGAGTTGGTGATGGTGCTCAGCGAATGAGATCTCCGTCCTCACTGGTGGAGAATGAATAAACTTTATTTTAAAGAGAAGCGTGTATGTTTTCTGAAACAATATTTTGTAAGATATTTTATTCTTCTACTACATTGGCCAAGACTTTTGCTTTAAATTTAGGCTAGAACTTGAAAGTAAAGCTATAATCTGAACCTATTAAAAATTTATCACTATAAATGCCTGTGTAAATTCATCTGACTATCTTAAACCCTATATTTAAGAAAAAGTAAGTAGTGGTTATCGCTATTCTTACCTACACGAGAGGCCGAGGCTTAGTGATCACGAACTCGAACCTAACCTGGATGATAAACTGCCACTATTTTGAAAAGAAAAAAGAAGAAAGTAATTTCAGCGTCAACTGACACAGATTTTGCCCTCAGACTGCCTTGCTTCGGACAGATTCATTGTAAGCAGAGCCTGAGTGGTATGTTAGAACAGCGGCTCACATCTGGACACTGCACTAGGCCAAGACAGTTCCACATGTAAGAGGTTTTATTGGGAGAGAGAGAGAGAGTCACGAGGTGGAGGAGGAAAAAGAAGGGGGAAGGGGCGTTCCCCTAATATATATGGATAATGATGTAACACATGTAAAGGTGGAAGGTGAGCCAAGTGGATTCTGGGAATATGGTTGTTGTCTTGGCAACAGGTCTGTGGGTCGCACTGTCGCCTTTGTGATGTCATAGGTTTAGGAGATCCTAATGCCAACACTGAGCAATGTGTTCTTGTGTGTTTAGTACTAAAAATTGTTGTTCGCAAGAGCAAGCGACAGAAACCAGGGACAAATTAGGAGGCCCATGAGTGCAGGAGACGTCTGTTCTTACTCTTGTAATTCAGAGAATCCTCGGATATGCGAGCTATCAGTCATATGCCCCCATCTGAAACAGGGGCTCAGCCTTCCCCCCACCCCCCAGCAGTACCTCCTTGTTACTTCCCTGGGAAGAAGGGAGCTAAATTGTCTCATCAGTTCCCATCATGTGAGGGCAATACACAGATGAAATGGACAGCTATGGGGCCAACAATGTAGTAGCCAACAATGAGTAACTGGGGAATAGGCTGATCCAAAGTACGGGGGACTAGAGTTGGGCAGTAGCAGTGTTGATCATACAATTGACATTGGTCTGGCCTTTTCCTGCTTTGGACAGCAACAATGAATAGAATACTCTCTTTTAAAAAAAAATATGGTTCTAAGGAACTAAGGCAGAGCAGGTTAAGTAGGAGTAAACCACAATCTGAAGTTGTTCTGTAGAATTCAAATTTAACAAAAAAAGGGGAAAAAGTTTTTTTTTAGTCCTTTTTCAATTTGTGCATAAGAAGAATCACAGTGTATTAATAGAACCTAAAATCTTTTTTTCCTATAATTTGAAGATTCCTCACTCTATAAGTATGAAGCAAAATAACCAAATTATTCCTTATATTCATTTTTGCTCTTTGAAAACCTACCATGAAATGTGTTGTAAGATTGCTCTATATCTGCTCAAAAGGAAAAAAAAAGTACAAACACCCACTTCCAGTGTATTTCATTTCACTAAGTAGATGACACAGACTATGTAATGGCACAACAATAACATCAAAGAAACTCCAATAAAACTAAACATTTTAAATCTTCAAAATTCTATATGGAAATATGCTTATTGCTTTAAAAATTTGCCACTATAATTCTGCAATATTCCAGTCTATAAAATGGCACAGGACACTAAGTTAGCAGGCTCACAGGTTCATTCACAGACACAAACCAGGCTGTACACTAAGGAAGAGGTATGGTCCTATTTTCTCTAGATATAGAGCACCAAATGCATACATATTTACTTGGTGGAATTGTTTTGCCTCATGAAGACTTATCTCTTTGAAAACATGAACCTGTGTCATTTACTCTACAACAACATGCATTTTACTTTTCTTCTTTTCAGCTATAAAACGCTGATGCTTTGTTAGATAATTTCACATAAGAAAAGGGTGATATTTTAAAATTTTATTGACAGTGCCCAAACTGACTGATACCAGAATGCCTAATTAATTCATATTACAAGTGATATAGTCTGAAACAATTTCGAGTCACAACAGGCTAATGGATAAGGCTGTGCCTCTAGCACCAAGTGAAACACTCAAGCAGACACATTAATATCCATCTTGTGTGGCTTTGGCTGCCTGATGTTTATACTACACGGGAGCTTCCAGTATTGATGGCAAATTATATGAAACTAGACTGATATGGCTTCTTCTATATTCTTTCCAAAAGTAAACTTATCCAGAAATCTAAAGCTAATGAGGCAGACTCATTACAGTATATATCTTCTAAGCATTGCTTTCACTTTATTTGAGCCACTGAGAAAATTGGATAGGTAGGAGCACCGAGCATAAGCATGCATACACATCATCAGGCTTAATCCACAAAAAGTCTACAAGGGGAGTACATAGAAAAACATCTGGGAGACTCAAGTCAACCCACACAGGGAACAGTCCTCACCCCTGGGAGTAGATCTTGTAACATTAAGAAATGAATTTTCTTATTCCTAGATAAGTAAGAAGTGAGAAAGGTAGTGAATCCACTGATCCACTCACCTTTTCCCAAGAAGCCAACCATATTAAAGTAGGGGCATCTAGTAACCGTGGATTTGTGAAAAATCACTGTAATGTTCTCTGGAAGAAATGACTCATCCATTGTAATCAACTATGCTGTGTGCCTTAAGAACACTATAATTGTATTAACCAATTTAACAAAATAGTGTTAACTAGTACAGTCTCACTACCTACAGAGGAATGAAGTTATATCTATATATTTCATTCTGTACAAAACTTAGGAATGTAAGAGATTGTAGGTTAATCTTCATGAGCCAGTGATATAATTTTGACCTAAAAAATAGAAGACTACCGTAAAAAAACGTCCAATAAATATTAGTGTTACGTTTGTTTGTTTGTTTGTTTGTTTCTTGTGAAGTTTAAACTTGCTCCTGATAGTTTCTCCTCTTCACAGCCAATAACCTCTTGTCTATTTTATGTGGATTCATTTTGATCACATGTATACTTGCTTAGGCTGTGTGCTCCCATCTATACACTTCTCAGCTGTTCAGTGAAAGCGAAAGTGATTGCCTACAGGATGTATATTGTAATGAGTCATATCAGTCTAGTTTCATATAATTTGCCATCAATACTGGAAGTTCCCGTGTAGCATAAACATGCAGCAGCCAAAGCCACACAAGATGGATATTAATGTATCTGCTTGAGTGATCCACTTGGAGATAGATGCACAGCCTTACCCAATATCCTGCTGTGATTTTAAATTGTTTCAGAATATACACACTCATTGGGAACACTATAGAATACACATTGATGCCACTTACAAATAGTTGTGCAGCCTTAGGAAAGTTATTTAAATTATTTGTTACCTTGTATTTAATATAATGTTATAATCACAATCTCTCTTTGAAAGACTAGTTGTAACATACTTCATGGTGAAGGGTACCTGGCATATGTAGGTGCTCATAAAATGCTCAGTCAGTCTTCTTTTTGTAATAAGTCTAAGAAATCAATGAAGACACAGGCAGGAATTGTGATATGACATGAATACTATAATATTATTTGTAAAAATGGAAAAACTCACAAATTCTACATAAATTAAAATGTGGAACTGTACACAATTAAGGCAAATTCTTTAGGTGACATGTGATATGCAAATCATCAGAATAGGAAATATAATATTGATTCAAAATATATCAGTATTACATGTGTATGATAGAATGTGGTAAACAATACCTGAAGTATGATCAATTTTATTAAAATTAAAAAATGCATTGAAATAAAGTAAATTCTGGGTGTAAAAATATAGTGTAGAATTGGATATATCAGAATGAGTTATAGTGCCTTTTTTATAGTATATAGCATTTCCCAACTCACAGTGAAACAAGAATTTATTTATTTATAAAAAGAATAAATTAATTTACACTGTTTAAATACTTGCCCAAACTATATCAACAGACTTAAATCTAATAAATGTTTCAGTAAATAAGTTTGTTTTATATGTAGTTTATATAACTCCACAAATTATATATGATATTTCTAAGGAAAAAGTACTCTTCATAATGAAACTCTTCTGCTTTGAATGTAATAAAACTTCATAGATATTTCCCATAGAACTGACTTGAGAGAATACTGATGAATCATTAAATGGCTATGTTATGTCTTAAAGCAATGAGAGCACAGCTTGACCTACATGTAGCAATCTAGAAACACTGAAGTCTGATGAACCTAGTCTCAATACTAATAAAAAGACCTATGTGATGTAGCTATACTCCTTCTAGATTGTTTATTTTTTCTTGGCAGAATACACAATGATCTCTAAGAGTCTTTGAGAGTTTTATTTTTCTGTCTTACTTATAGATATGTGTCTTTCATGATTAACTCCTTACTTTTTCATTCATTCCTCTAAATATGAAATATTATTTTACTAGTAGTTCTGTTGACCATAGAAAATATTATGTCAATCTACACATCTATTACTAGAATAAGTCAATTAATAATTCACATAGTCAAAAGTGTACCCAGTACTCATTGTTTATAGAGAGGAAAACTTGTAGCATAGTTATATGTCACAAGCAAGGAATAGAAGTTGTTTCCAGGGGCAAAAATACTTTCTGTTAAGTCTCATGATATGAGATTGCTTCCTCTCAATAAATTTGGAGTTGGGGCAATACTAAAGAGATGGCTCCATTGTTGAGAAAAAATGCTGTTCTTGCACTGGTATTGAATTTGATTCTAGGCACACATGTTATGCAGATCACCCCTCCCTATAACAATTCCAGAGCCTCTGATACCCTCTTACAGACACACCCATATGGATGAAGAAAACTAACTCTGAGAGTTTTCCTCAGACATACGGGCACATGTGTAGAGATAATATCTTGTGTATTGTATGAATGCACCACCTGTTAATTAAAAAGGCTATGGCCTATGGCTTCAGCAAGAAATATGAAATGGGACACACAGGAGGCAGAAATAACTTTGGGATTGAACCAGGTGCTAGGATTCAAATGGGAAGATGTTAGGAGACAGACCCAGGTTAATTGGCACAGGTAACCACTAACCAGACAGAATGTAGGTAAAAATAAGTGGGTTATCTTATTATTCTAGTCAGAAAAGAGTGTAGCTATATGGTCACAGTATTTGTGAATATATATTAAGTCTGAGTCTTATTTCTGAGAACATGAGACTAAGGTAGAACCAAACCTAATATCTACATACATGCAGTGGCATAATTTCTCAATAAATTGGGAGTTGGGGCAGGAATGAAGAGATGACTCAGTTGCTGAGAGAAAATACTGCTCTTGCACAGGTATCAAATTTGATTCTAAGCACACATGTTGAGCAGATCACACTTCCCTATAACAATTCCAGAGCCTCTGATACCCTCTTACAGACACACTGCGTACTTATGTTCACACACACACACACACACACACACACACACATAAACACAGACATACATGAAAAAAACAAAATCTTTTTTTAACGGGGCAATTATCTTAATAGAAAATAAAATAAAATTTCTCTCACAGAGACTTAATAAAACAAACCATGATGCCATGTCAAAGAGTACTAGATTAGATGAAAGAGTCGCCCTTCTATGAAGCAAGGGTTATGGTAATCTCAGCTTCTCCAATCTTTTGCCTATTCATGGCAGGTTGTTTCTGACTTGCCAAAAACCATAATACATAATACTAGTACATTCTTGGGTAAAATAGAAGAATTTACAGAATGTTATCAGTTGTTGCTATGGTATCTTCAGAAAGAGACTTTAGCTACAGATAAGCAGGGCTATGTACATTGTCATAGAAATAGGATTTCATGAAGTCAATGGGAGAGGGCAGGGAAGTATAGCCAAATACCTATTTCCTGATTTAAAGGAAAAAATGATTCTGATACATACAGATAGTAGGTGGTAGTAGGTGGTCTTATTGTTGATGATGTTTATAATTTTTAGTTTGTTTTTGTTTTTTAAACTTTCTCCTGAATAATTCCTCTTGCCACATGCTGTTACCCAAAAACTTGAGTTTGGCAGATTATTGATGCTCAATACCAAGAAAATTTTGCAGTTTATAGATGCCAAGTACTTGGAAGTATGTGTGAGACATGATTATCACCACCACAGTTCCCATTCCAGTACATCCCATGGGGATCTAGGATAATGTATGTGTTGCTATTTTTATTTTGCATGGCCAAATCTATTTACAGCATTCGAGAAACAGACACAGAGCTCTCCTCTGATCTAATCAATATATGACACTGTTTGTTTGTATTGTATGTTTCCTGTCTTTATGAAATAGATTTATAGTTTTATAACATAAAAATACATAAGAAGATAAAGAGACTGAAACTGATCATATATTTTTCTGGGACTTAGTCCCAGAAATTACACAGTGAAACTGAAGATCTTTTCCAAGACTGTACCTTCCAGAGAGTCAAGTGGACAAAATATCAACTTTTTATTTAATTATTTAAAATGTATCAGGGGCATCCCTATCCATCTTTTAGTGGTTATCACTGAATATTTAAGTACCAACTCATGACATTTCTGCTCAAACATACATTTTTTTCACATGAACACTTATCTGGAAGAACCAGATTTTGGATTAAATACTTCTTTTCATGCATAAATATTTCATGAATTGCTACTATCTTTATGGTTTTTAGAGTTGGATAACATCACAAGTGTTTTCTTGTCACCATTAACTTTAGCTTTCAAAATTCAGATCTAACATTTTAGTAAACCTACAGATATTATAGATATCACCAGTTTCACTGTGTGGAATAACATACATGATAGCTGAATCCCTCGGCGATCAACATATTTGTAAATACTAATTTTAAATTTGCTATTTTAATTTGAAAAGTTTAAAATAAAAGTAGTTGAAATGGAATTAAGCTCTGAATTTCTCTGAAGTATTCATACCAATTTTTGGTCATTTTATTTAACACCAAAAAAATATAATTGTGAGGTATAACTGGTGAGGTTGCCATCAGAGAAGACTACTCAGACAATAGAATAAATCAATAAAAATTATTCATTATCCATTCCAACCCCATTGTAGCCTTGAATATTTAGAGTGGGCTTTTAAGCATGTACACACACAAAAATCATGTCCAGTGTGGACACACCCCAGTTAGTAAGTAAAGTTAGCCAGAAGCAGAATTACAAATACCAAAATCCAAGATTAGTTCATTTAGGGTCTTTTCAAAAACTATGGACTGTGTTGGATTTGGTCTTTGTTCTCCTTTTATCAAATTCTGCTGCCTATTTTCTGGGTTCAAGGGCCTAAACGGTATTTACATCAAGGTGTCAGCTATGCTAAGAGGACCTAGTAAGGCCTCCAGACCTATTACAGTAACAAAGAACTATTGAGTATAAACCTATCAGAAAAGCAAGCAAGCAACCAACCAATCTACAGTCTTTCTCTGTCTGTTTTTCCACTGTTGCATACCCAATCTAGAGTTATCTAAATTGTAGTATCTGAGCTTTCATTTGATAACGAACTAATAGGATAGAATACAGTAATGAGACAGGATATGTAAAACAGTGAGTATATTATAGGTGACAATAGGGGGTTCTCTGTCAGTTTACCCCTTCTCATATTTAGCCATTTACTCTTCCATAAAAACATGATTCTAAACACAAATGTTACAATGCTTGCTCTTGAAGGGGTGGTATTTTCATTGAATTTTTGAGAATGTCACATATTTACACAATGACTTTATTCATATGCACTCCAAATTCTTCAATTATATATATCTTCCTTTCAGATATATACTCAACGTCTACCACACAACTCAGATTCCTGTCTTTTTGTTTGTTTGTTTAATATGCACCTTATTGTGGATTTGGAATACTGAATTAAATTTAAGATATAAGTAGACAATTGAAAATGAATAGAATTGTACAACCGATTACAATGACTGCTACATATAAACATCAAAAGAGATAAAAAATGGATTGGGAAACTAAGAGATGGCAGATAACTCTTCATGAGCTAGCTTTACAACTTTGTCCTAGAGAATGGAAGACTGCCATAAAAATGTATGTTATTCTTCCTCATTTGCATATCATAAAATCTCACAAGCTATCTCCATGCTTTGTCATGACTATTTTTTATGATTTTTAAAAGATATACTTGTTGATATAATTACATCAATTCTTACTTTCTTTCTTTCCTTCAATCCCTCCCGTTGTACTGCCCTTTTATCTCTTTCATATCTATGGCATTTTTTCCTGTAATTGTTGTTACATTACTGATGTATCTTTTTAAAATAACTCACAGAGTACAACTGTCTTGTTCGTATATATGTGTGTGTAGGGCCATACAGTAGAGCATAGCCAAATTTTCAAGTGCTGTATCCTATAGGAAAACTGATTCTTCCTCCGCTAACAGCCATCGCCTGCCAACAGTGTCTCAGATATGGGTGGGGATTACCATGTACCTCCCCCTATCTATCATCTAGTGGCTACTGGTTTGACCAAGTGCAGATCTTGTGCAGCCAACTGTAGATATTGGCTGTTACAATATGGGGAGAAACTGAAGTCTCTCTATCTCTCATGAACCAAGTAAAAAGAAGACCAGTCTTTAAGATCAGATCTAAACTCAGGATCATGATGTTTTGTGCTACTCTAAGGAAGAACTAAAGTTAGCTAGACATAGGTTTGAGCCATCACTTTTCCCAGAACTTGAATAGCCTCTCTCCTTCGCAGGTGGCAGAATAACTATGATATGTTTTAATGTATCACCTACCAGGGGCATACTGTTTATTTTTGGGGGTAGGGTCTTGAGTAGAACTATACAACAGCTCTACCAATGATTGACTTGATCTAGCTTGCTTTTGTATGGAACATTTATCCATATCCTTGTTTTCAGTTACTTGCTCCTGAAATCATTCCAACTAAGGAGATAGAAATTGCACCAGCCATCATCCTGCTAGTAGGCCTAAAGAGCCAAAAAAGCCTCAGGAAGATTTTTGGTCAGTTTCCATTCATCATTATCTACTCCCACTGGGTTTCCGGCATGGACTATAGCTAAGTGAAAAAGGAAGAAAATCCCTAAGATCCCTGCATTAAATCTCGATAGCTCATCATCAAACATACACAATTAGGCAGACGTGGATCCCATTTTTCAATAGTCAAGTCCACAATAATAGGATCTGCCAGTTAGGATTATCATCTTCAGTAAAACTATCCATCAAAATCAAATATTAAATAATTATTTTTAAATAAATAATTTAATAAAAAACAAATATTAAATAAAGATTTTTCATTATACAGGAGATTGAGGGTTTATGGTCACCAGAGTAACCTGTCCAAAAATATTTCAGAGGTGGCCACATGCAGAAGTAAAAAATATATACTTCGTCGGTTAGATTTTATTGCCAATGTGGAACAAACTAGAGTCATGTTGGAAGAGGGAAGCTAATTGAGGATTTGTTTTAATCAGATTGTATACTGGCCTCTGTGGGGCCTCTCCTTGATTGCTAATTTATGTGGGAAAGTCCAGTCCATTCTGGAATGTTACCTATGGGCAAGTGGCCTTGGACTGTACCAAAAAATCCAGCAAAGCATGAGGGTGGGAGCAGTCAAGAATGAAAGAAAGCAAAGCAGCATTCAGTCGCTGTCTGAGGTTGCTGATTGAGTTCCTGTCCTGACTTCCTCTGATGGTAAATTAGAAAAACTAATATGAAATAAAGGCTTTTTGTCATGGTGTGTATCACAGTAGCAGGAAAGCAAATTTATACAAATTATCACAAGAGATCCAGAAGATAAAATCCTACTGACAGGAGAAAAATAGATATCAATCAAATATCAACAGTAGAGTACACTGCTGCCCTCTACTTAAAGTTAAAGTTTACCATTGTCTGGATAGCTTGACACAAAATGTTAGACTTGTATTCCCTTTAACAGCAGGGCTTCTTCTTCTCTAACCTTGTCTCTGACCTTGTAGAGGGTGTTTACACCCTCTCCCCACACATACCTTCTACCTGCAGATTGACACAAGCTTTGGTTAGATTTTAAGTTCACCTTCTTTTCTCCTGACACAATCCTAAACACCATACACCTGAGATTTCTAGAGTGCCTCTTCTACATGTTAATGAGGCATCTCAATGCCTTAGCCTTCAGCCAATGACATTTGCCCACCCTGGTTGTTCCTAAACTTCAAATTATATAACCCTTGATTCACCCCAAGTAAAGTTGTTCTGACATTCTGAGGCTGATCCCAGTATGCCATTATTATCACCTGTACTCATAAGCCTTTTGAAACCCTGTTTGTCAACTCTGCTCTATTTCTCCTCAAGAGCCAGTGGCCACCAGGGAGAAAAGAGACCTACAGTTTACATTGGATACATTGAAAATATCAGCACATTGAACAACAAAGACAAATATATAAGAAGAAAATACACAAGAATACTCAAAACACTTATAAAGTCAATACAATAAGTTGAATTTGTCTTTATATCTCAATACAAACCATAAATTGAAATGGAGTGAAATTTTCAATTAAATGATATAGTTTAGGTTTAATAAAGCAAAAACTAACCAACCAACGAAACCACTCTAAACAAAGAGAATGCTTTTCTTAAACTGGACCCATGAACAGCAAGGGCAAATACAAACTGACGTTTAGCAATGAGCAACATAGTCCAAACGAATGGAATACCTTAAGTTGAAGGAGTAACCAGGTTTATGTACATCTGACAAAATAGGCATTAAGGAAAAACTTGAAGAAAAGACAAATCAGGTTACTGTATAATAATCAAAGGAATAAACTCATCAAGAAGATAAAATAATTATCTTCATAAGAAAATATATGCATGTATGTATTATATTATTACATATAATTTATGTTAACGTAATATAAATTACATTAATACATTAATCAAAAAATATCAGTCTTATATATGGTTCCAATATTCATGTTGGACTTCTTCAATATTCTATTCTTATAAAGGTAAAAATTTTTCTGACATCTAAAATATAAACATAGAATTACGGAGTTAAACTACATAATGTCAAAAGGTATGAAAGAATTATTGTCTCTAATATCTATAAAAATAACTTCTTTTATTTATTCATCAGACTTTTTCATGAACTGTATTATAAGCCAAAAAACTATATTTTATAATTTCAAAATAAGAATCATATCTTATATCTTTTTATCATAATGGAATGAATCTAAAACTTAATAACAAAAGAAACTATAAATCAAACAAATGCATATAGACTAGTCAGCAAATGCTTGAATAAACAACAGGGAAACCAGGAGGAAATTAAAATCTTTTTTCAAACACATGAAAGTAGAACTCCATCTCATACAAGTCTGTAAAAGTGCCATTAAGATGGATTTTTATTGTTATGACTCCTTTACAGAAGAGAAATATTTCAAATAAGTAACTTAGTTCATTATCTCAGTTATCTAGAAATACAAAAATGTTAAAATTAGTAGAAGGAAGTGACAAAGGAATCAAACCAGTGAAACATATAAAATCAATACAAAAAATAAGTGAAATGAGGTGATTGTTTATAAAGACAAATTTTAAAAATAAACTAGACTAAAAAATAAATTGAGAAATGACCAAGCCAGCTCAGTCAACAGGGTCCCATGGGAGGGAATGAGGATTTAAAAAAATAGCAATTAGACAAAATTATAACATGACTCTAGCCAGTACTGAGGCTGAAACAGTATTATTTCTCTCTAGCCTACTTTTATATCATTCTAGGTACATCCAAAAACATGGTCAGTTCTTAGATTAAAAAAAAAGTAATCAAGCAAAGTAGTAAAGAAAGAGATCATATAAGGTAGTAATCAAGAAAAGTAAAAGCCAAGATATCACACAAGATAATTATCAAGCAAAGTAGTAAGCAAAGAGATCACACAAGGTAGTAATTAAGCAAAGCCCCATGGTCACTGTTTCTAATATTATTATCTGAGCCTACTTCCTTGTCCAAGCCAGTGACAAATGCTAAATTCCTAGCATCTGCACAAGCTCTTAATAGAGAAACAATACAAAATGACGTAGAATTAAGCATTGACATTATACTAGACAGTTTAATCAGCAGAATGGGATAAAGAGCTTCCTGGCTACACCAACACAGGAATGAAAGTAGATCTATACCTTTCTCTGTACAAAATTAATTCAAAGTAGATCACAGACTGTAATTTAAAACCTGAGACTAGAACTGATAGAGGAAAACAGGGAATACATTCTGTTGTAGGTATAGGCAAGAGATTTTTCTCAAGAAATTTCTAATAGTACTGGATATAACCCCAAGAACCAACAGATGATATTATATTAAATTTAAAAGTTTCTGAAGTGGCTTGCAACCCCATAGGAAGAACAATAATATCAATCAACCAGACCCTCCAGAGTTCCCAAGGACTAAACTACCAACCATAGAGTACACATGGGGGGACCCAGGGCTCCAGCTCCATATATAGCAGAGGATGGCCTTTTCTGGCATCAATGGGAGGGAAGGCTCCATCCCTCAGTGTAGGAAAATGCTAGGATGGTGAGGCAGGAGTGGTGAGTGGGGAGCACCCTCATGAAAGAAGAGAGGAGGGAGTATGGGGTAGGGGGGTTGTGGAAGGGAAACTGGGAAGGGGGATATTATGTAAAATGTAAATAAATAAAATAACCAATAAAAAAATTTTAAAAAAGTTCCTGGGCAACAAAATTAATTGTTCACAGAACAAAGTAATAGCATAAATAATGGAAAAGAAATCTCTGCCAGATGTACTTCAGACAGGGAGTAATATCCAGAATTTACAAGAGACTGCAAAGATAAAAGAAGGAAACAAACCTGCCCATCAACAACCAGGCTAATGAAAGGATCAGAGACTTCTCAGAGGAAGAAATACAATGGCTGTAATGGTTTGTATACTGACCCAGGTACTGGTATATCCTTAGAGGGTATATCCTTGTTGGAGTAAGTGTGTCATTGTGGGTGTGGATTATAAGTACTCTCTTCCTAGCTGCCTGGAAGCCAGTATTCTGCTAGCAGCCTTTAGATGAAGATGTAGAACCCTCAGCTCCTCCTGCACCATGCCTGCCTGGATGTTACCATGCTCCCATCTTGATGACAATGGGCTGAACCTTTGAACCTATAATCCAGCCCTAATTAAATGTTGTCATTCATAAGACTTGACTTGGTCATGATGTCTGTTCAGAGCAATAAAACCCTAACTAAGACAATGGCTGATAAGAACTTTTAAAAGTAGCTAACATCTCTAGACATCAGGGAAATGCAATCTGAACTACTTCAGGGTGAATGTTCTTTCCAGTCTGAACAGTTCTCATAAGTAAACCTAACAACAAATTTTGGATATGATGAAACCTTATGCGCTGCTGTCAGAAATGTAAATTAGTACAGCCATTGTGGGTAGAAATATAGAGATTTGATCAAAAAATACAATTTGGACTACTATATGACTCAGCTATACCACTCCTGGGAATAACCCTAAAGACTCCATGTCTTATCAAAGAATACTTGCATATTCATGCTTACTGCTTCTCTATATGCAATAGTACTAGAATCCACTTCTGGGGTGGGGGTGGGGTTCAAAGCCTAAAGAACAATGTGTGAAGTTAGTAAAAGAAGACTTGGACCAAGAAATGCAATTCACACACTCCACTCTTTCACTGAGACAACTCAGGCCACCAATTTTTAGACATCTATTCTTTTTTTCATAGCTGAAAAAATTTTACATTCATTTTCTCATATACATATAATCTCTTTTAAGAATTTCCTATGTCCAATGATACTGTGCATACTGTACTGTTTGCCTTCCTTCTCTTCCACAATGTCCATGGTTCTTGCTAACCCATGAACTGTATCAAGAAACAGTAAGCATAAGTTAAGCAAGCAATTATTTAACCTGGCACATTGATAAATAATCAAGTGGCCCTGGTTGGCAGCAATTGGTGTTACAGTATAGAGAGAATATAGACTACATACCCAGGGAATTCTAATTGAATCACTGGCACCCTGGATCTCACCATACCCTAATAAAGAGATCTAACTCCTCTAATCCCCAGGTTCTTGGCAGATTGGTAACCTGAATCAGTTACTTGCTTGGCTCATCTCTGTAAGCTCCAAGCAAGACCTTCTTAACCATTTGATAACTATCAACATGTTGTTTGGAACAGGTTGCTGGGCAGCTTGTCAGAACCAAATTTCCATAAGGAGAGAACATCAGACATTAGCTGATGTACCCACACCAGGCCTTCATGCTGATTCAACAGCATCATCATGGTTAACAAGCATAGGATTAGGGATGGTTGCATTCCCACAGTCCTCAGAGAAACAAGAATGAATTGGAGCCTGAGACTTCTTTTTCTGACTCTGGGGAAATACCTGCCATAGACAACGTGAAAGTAAATATTTCCAATAGCAAAGCCAAAACTGCAAGTCCAAGGAGAAAGTGAGCCACAAATTCACCATGGAAAGGCCAGGAGATGCTGCAGGAATATCTCACAAGTCCTTGCCATGTGGAGACCCAACTCCTCAAGCTTTGCCACAAAGAGAGTGGCCTGCATTACACTCTTATTCTTTTCTGAACAGAGGCTTGGCCGATGCCACAATAGCAAATAAATGGATCATATCTATGATTATATCAATATCTATTAACATGAGTTGATAGTGTGGATATGCTATGTGTACCTGATGGAATTGAATTCAGCCATAAAGTAAAATTTAGTAAGGAATATCACAGTAAAATAAATCTGGAAATATAATATTTAAGTGGTTCAAACAATAAATGACAAATACTGAAAGTTCTTTTTTATATATGATTTCTAGGGTTAAGTATTTACACACATATGTACACACATACATATACGTATGGAACAGCTGTAGATATAGTCTAAAACAACAAAGAGATGGTGAAATGAGACAGAAGAAGGTCAAAAAGATAAGTATGACATAAAAGCAAAATGGACCTGGAAAATTACCGAGGTTTGGTGCAGACCAGGGAGAAAGATGGGCAGGAGACTCTTCTAAAACATACTTTGGTCACAATTCTATCTTCCTATACTATATTTTGCATGCTTATTAAAAATACAAAAATAAATTTTAGAAAGGAAGACATTCCATTGACCACATAGAATTTTAACTGTTAATTATGGATTATTGTGGCAAAAGTTTAGCTTTTATTCTTGTTCTATTTTTCATGTATTTTATCTGGGTTGTTAGAACATGCTTTTACATACCTTGCAACTTTTTCTCACTAAATATACACTTGGTTTACCATTTCTCATATAAATCATTTATAAAATAGACAGTATCTCACTACATGAAGAAAACTTGCTGTAATAATCTTTTCTAAAAATTTGTAATGTATTCCAGAAGAAGCACTAATTATTATTGCCATTGTTAACTAATAGAATAATCAATGAAGATGCCACTTTTCTGCCTCCTATCATTTATTAACATGAACCATCTAGAGGTACAACTTGGGAGATATGAAGAAGACTATGACCCCTTCAATAGTCATTTACACCAATAAGTAGATTGGTTTAGGGTTCCAGTGGAGGAGAGGTAAGTATAAAATATCTTTCCTACTCCACGTAATTTCATTTGTCATTGCTTTTTGTTATTTACTTTTTAGCTCTGGGTCTTACTGCATAGAACTTGCTGCCTTGGTAGGCTCTACAAAATGGTGGGTAGGCTCAAACTCATGGTGGTTTTTCAACCTCAGCCATCTAACTGCTTGGAGTACATGTTGGATCTACTATCCCTAGATAGTGGTGTATCTCTCTTAAAATGAAAATTATCATAACATTGCAGTCCAGGGAAATATTTATTTACAAGAAAGCTGATCTTTTCACCTAATGTTTTGTATTGGTGACTTAATTGGTGTTTTATTGCTGTGAAGAGACACCCTGACCAAGACAACTCTTATAAGCGAAAACACTTAATTGGAACTGGTTTACAGTTTCAGAGGTTTAGTTAATTTTCATTATAGTGGGAAGCATGGCAGACATGGTGGTGGAGAAGGAGCTGGGAGTTTTACATCTTGATCCACAGGAGGCAGAAGGGGACTGTTCCATACTGGATGGAGCTTGAGCACCAGGAGTCTTCAAAGCCATACCCACAGTGACACAGATACTCCAAGAAAACCACACCTAGTCCAACAAGACCCCACTTCTTAATCGTGCCACTCCCATTGTGCCAAGCATCCAAATACATGTGTATGCATGATGGGGGTGGGAGCACTTCATATTAGCACAACTACCTATTATGATATTCAGCACAATTTCCATCTACGTAGAAACTGAATAAGTCTAATATTTTAAAGTCGTTATTGTAGAAAGATTTCAGCTAGAAACTTAGAATTAGGTAAAGGCATTCTTCTAAGAACAATGATTAGATCACACTTGCTTCACTTGACATTTAAAGGACACCAAGATGTGGTCCATCTCATTTACCTTCTTTGGTGCAATTACATTCAAGTATGTAATATATTCTATTGTTTCAGTTGTGCTATGCCTTTCAATGACAATGTCTTCATTCAGAAATGTGCTTTTTGTCTTTCTTCATCCTTCTTTTATTTCCAGTGATTATGTTCCCATTATCAGAAGCCAGATGTAAATGCTGTGTTTTTGTTTTGTTTTGTTTTGTTTTGTTTTTATATTTTTCAGGACAGGTTTCTCTGTATAGCCCTGGCTGTTCTAGAACTAGCTATGTAGACTAGGCTGGCCTCAAACTCATAGAAATCTACCTGCCTCTGCCTCTATAGTGCTGGGACTAAAGGCTTGTGGAACCACCACCCAGCAAATGTCATGTCTTTATTGGCACTTTTCAGCACTATAATTGCCTTCCTTGTATCTCCTGACTTCATATCCTTTAAATCCCACCTTCTATGATATGTCTTAACACTTACGTGTTGTTACCTTCTCTTATCATTCAGTATTTGATTGATAGGTACCATGCATCTTTTATTGTTAACCTCATCACCTTTTGTTTATTAGTAGCATAGGTGATTATTATATATTTACCTCAGCTCATTATTTATGAATTTTGGATAAAATTTTGTGACTGTATTGATTATGACATTTAAGTAGGATATATCTGATAATTGGATATTTGCATTTTGAATGGAACTAACTTTCTTTTGCCTACTTCTCGTGAATATGTTTTAGACAACCTGAATATTTTAAAGCTTGACTGTGTTGCTAATTCACTAAAAAAATCATGATATCATTTTCTGTGGATAATTAAAAAATCTCAATGGAGGGTATCCTAAAATTATTGAGAAATCCCATTTTAGTGTTGATTTCAACTATAAAGTCCCTAGATTGGTATTTCTTCCATTCTGGATTTCTCTATGTTAAAAGAACTAACACTTAAATATGTCTATAAGAGTGGCAGTGTCAGAGACAGATTGAATTTATGCACAACTCTTTAGTTTGGTGGTTGGGCATAAAATATGAAAGATAGGTTTTATCTCTGCCCTCTTCATCTACAGGTTTTGTTTTTGGGCAAGTTACATCTCCTGGTTTATCTTCAGCTTTGATACCAACAAAAGTTTGTAACTCAGAGGATATGTGAATGTGGCTCAATACTGATGTCTAGTTAGATCAATTATTTTCCACCTTTAAAGATTCTTGCAGTCTTCTATAATTAAAGCACTGACAGACAGAAATCCTCCTAGCAGTAATCAGTCTCTCAGTGTAGTTGTATTTTACATTGTACTTTGTGATGATTATTATTCGGTTAGTTTACATTTACTTCAGTGGAAACATTATCTATTAGGGTTTGAAAGTTATAAATTGTGAAATTAAATAGAAAACAGAAACAGCATTGTTTATGGGATACTTTATTCTTATGTCTTATGATTTTGCCCCTACTTTCCGGCAAGTTCTTTGTTTGTAAACAGGCTGGGAAGGGACTATAGAACAGAGAAAAGCAACTTTTCTAAATTTATTATTCATGCAACAGTTCTACAATGCAAGCCAGAAATAAAATAATGAAGTGCAGGGTTGTAGGTAATCTAGAGGATAATGTAAGAATGTTGTTTAGCATAGATATAATGGCAATCTGAGGTTTTCCAATTATGTCCTGAATGCTGACAAACCAATTCTCTTACCTCATACATGTCGTTAGATAGATTTGTGCTTGACTGATTGCCATGAGGCATCATCATGTGATTTAAGAAATACACCTTCAATTAATGGCCCAATCCACAATCTATTGGAGAAAGAACGTCTTGAGGAATGATAATTGTTTTTATGTGTATGTATTTGGTAAATGATGCTATAAATGAACTCAGACCAAGCAATTACTAAACAGAAGAAAAGATGAATCCATTCCTTTTCAGCATTCTGATATAAAAACTTTAAATGATGTTCTAAGAATTTACCAGAACCAATAAAATTACAATGAATATTTATCTTCTGCCAACAGTATATAAATTAAAACCTTTGTATTCAGAAAAAAATATTTTAGGAGTAATTAACTATTTGTCTCCTGATTATGTCTTTGAAATTTTTCTTCCCCAAGTCTTAGACAGTTGTCTTTCAGTGCTAGATTTTTCAATTTATGTGAATTTCAGATCTTCCTATTCTTACTTTAGAGTTGATGGATAATCAAAACAATTTTATCTCATATTGAAATAAGAGAGGAATTAAAATATCAAGGATAGAGACTTCCTTCTCTTTAACTCCCCTTTTTCTCAACCTTTCTCCTCCTTCTCTGTTCTCTTACAGGGCATTTTACAATCTCTGTCTCTCATTTCTAAATCAGTCATCTATACAGTCTGACCCTAACCTTGCTGTGTTAGGGAAATGACAGGCATTGGAAGAGAAATAAAAGGTATCATTGACTATAGATTCAATCAGAGTATTAGGCTTAAGGTTGAGAAAAGAATTTCCCATGTTAGAAATTCAAGTGAATCTAATGGCAGATAAAACATAATTTTCTTCAACTATTAATTCATAACCAATTTTGCAAGCGAGTTTTCTGTCAACTTAACACAAACTAAAGTCCTCTGAGAGGAGAGAACCTCAATTAAGAAAATACCTTCATAGATCAGGCTTTAGGCAAGCTTGTAGTACATTTTCTTACTTAGTAGTTGATAGCCCATTGTGGTGGTGCTGTCTCTGAGCTTATAATAGGTTCTGGGGTCTATAAGAAAGGAGGCTAAGCAAGGCAAGAGGAGCAAGCCCATAAGTAGTACCTCTCTAGGCTGCCTACATCAGATCCTTTCTCCAGGTTCCTGCTCAGTTTCAGCCTCTGCTGTGACTTTCCTCAATGGATCATGATTCAGGTTATGTAAGCCAAATAAATGCCTTGCCCTCAAATTTCTTCCCATCATAGTTAATAGCATGTAGCTAGGAACTCAAGTGTGTTTCATCATTGACATATGATCAAAACATGATCTAATTTAGAATTTAATTTTAAATGCATTAAAATAATTCAAGGCACATTTTAAGATATGAAAATAATGTTTGAGATTATATATTTTAAAAAATGTTTATCCTTTGTTAGTTGAAATAATATTCCTATTATCATTTCTTTTTACATTTAAATTATATATTTTTTTCCAAAATTCTTCATGTAGAAAATCCCACGGTACTCTATTCTGTTTTATAAAAGGGAGTAGTATTCTTTGGGTGTAACACATGCAATCAATTTATGTACTTGAAATTACTCAATTTATAGTGCAATTTAAACTGAAAACAGATATTTGTGGTGGTTTGTACGAGAACGCCCTCCATAGTTTTATATATGTGGATAACTCAGATCCAGTTGATGAAACTGTTTAGGAAAATATCCCAACTGCTTTGTCAGATATCCCAAGGATAATTTTGCCCCTTAAGGATCAAAATCTACTTGAAGTCATGATTTTAGTCAGCCATTTTTATAAGCACTAGATGTTAATTCTGGATCTACAGTCTTTCCGTTTATGTGAGAACACGAAGACTCCATGTCCTTTGGTAACATTCAGCTACTTCTGTAGCTCCCTTACTGATTCTCCATGGAAATCAAAGGACAGCCTTAGATAAGCTGGTCATTACTGTCGGCAAGAATCTTATCAACGTTTTCCAGCATTCCCCATATTTATGAACTCCCTCCTACTTCAGATGTGGGATTCAAAAATGTGTTTTGTAAGTGGGTCTTTGACAAGTTATAGGAGTTCTTGCGTTTAAGTATTTTGTTTTCTTACTTAATGAACCTATTACCTTAATGAACGAAAGATTCTAATGGAAGCAAACCCCTTTATTCCCACTAGGAAGAAACTGATGATGTTTAATAGGACTCTTTTTATTTTGTCTGAAGTAACCCTGCACACTAATTAACAGGTCTTGTGGGTCTCAGGAAGAGGCTACAAACTGAAACACCTTAAAACAGAGCTATGCAGGAGCAAATGATGGTATGTTCTGAAAAGTCTACTAATTTGTAAGCCAGATAAAGGAGGCTACTAGAGAAAGTACCTGGAAGTCAATTATTCCAGAAGTTTATTTAATTCATCTTTGAAGTAGTCATAAACATTCCTGGATTTCTCAAAACAGCTAAAATATTACTTTCAAAAGCTTAGCATAAGTGACCCACAAGTGGAAGATGAACACCAATAATTTTAAGAACCGGGGTGTTTATAGCTCTTCTTTTTTTCCAAGCAAATTTTTTAAATTAAACATATTTTTCCCCATATAATATGTCTCAACCACAGTTTCCTTGCCTTTATCCTCCTACCTTTCCTTACTCACCGTCTCCCCCAGATTCACCCTTCCTCCATTTCTTCTTTAGAAAAGAGCAAGCCTCTAAGAAACAAACAAGCATACATAACAAACAAGGTACAAGACAAGGTGAAAGCCTTCATATTGAGACTAGATAAGGTGACCTAGTAGGAGAAAACAATAATCTCAAGAACAGGAGCAAAAATTCAGAGATATGCATTTTCCTACTCTGAGGAGTCGGACAAAACCACCAAGTTAACAGCCACAACCCTGCAGATGATCTGGTGCAACCATGCATGTCTGATGCTTGCCACTTCAGTCTCTGTAAGCCTATGTGATCCCTG
Source organism: Mastomys coucha (assembly GCF_008632895.1). Classification (NCBI taxonomy): domain Eukaryota; kingdom Metazoa; phylum Chordata; class Mammalia; order Rodentia; family Muridae; genus Mastomys; species Mastomys coucha. Next base: position 87,997,018 of record NW_022196898.1, read on the forward strand.
CTTATTTGATTTGGGAGATCATGTTATCCTGGTCTCCTCCATCCCGTCTGACTCTGAGTATTTCCTTCCCCTCTTCCCTGCTGTTCTTCAATATTCAAGGGGAGTGACCCACTGAAGACCTCCAGTTTAGACTCTATCTGCACAATGATTGTCTATGGGTCTCTGTAGCTACTCTCATATGTTTCTGGAAGAAGATTCCCATGATAACATCTGGACCAGACATCTATGCGATCTACAAATATAGCATCATCATATCACTAACAATATTTCATACATCAGTCATGTTTTATTCTACAATAGGTTTATGAGCTCTCCAGCCTGTAGTTTCTGGCCATCCAGGTGGTGTTAGGCATGTTACCTATTGTGACATGAGCCTCAAGTAAAAACAAAAAGAACTAAACAAACAAAAAAACATTGGCCAGCCACTTCCACAAGTTCTGCTTCACTGCTACCCCAGGACATCTTGTAGGTAGGACATATTTTAGGTTGAAGGTGTGGTGTTTGGGTTGGTGTACACACTTCTCTTTTTGTAGCTTGCAATATGCCTTCTTACACTGAAGAGACTAGAACATAGTGGTGAAGGCTCCAAGCCTGTACCAGCTTGACCTCTCCAAATTCAATGAGATGAGTAGAAGTTTCCCTCAGTAATATGACCCTGCTGTCGGTTTTTCAAAGGGTAGTCTTCTATTCAACCATCAGCCTGGTTGTTTAGGAATTTCCACAGCATTTTGTTGGCCAACAGCTCAACCAAGTATAAGCCAGTCCTACCAGTGGAAGCCTTGCCTGGATACAAAAGATGGCTATTTCTGACTGTACTATGCTTCCACACCACTTCCCCAAACCCAAAATCCACCTGTGCTTCCCCACACTGTCTCACTCAATCCCTCCTCATATTTACTGCACCAAGTCCATCCACAGAATCTATTCGTTATCTCCTTCCTCAAGGTAGCCTGAGACAAGAAACAACATAGATGTTCTCCAACTGAAGGATAGATAAAGAAAATGTGGTATGTTTACACAATGGAGTATTACAAGAGAAACAAAGCAAAAACAACAAATGACATGAATTTTGCAGGCAAATCGAAGCAACTAGAAGTAATATCATCCTGTGTGAGGCAATTTAGGCTGAAGAGACAAATATGATATGCACTCAGCTGTAAGTGGGTATTAGCTGTTAAGGAAATGATAATCAAGCCACTATTCACAGACCTCAAAAAGTTATACAAGAGGAAGGATTTGGGCAGAAGCATGATGTTCATGGCTCTTACTGTAAGGTTACAACAAATCTGATGGTGTCATGCAACATAAATAAATCATCTACTATCTGGATCTGAAAAAAAAATCCTTCAATGAAGTTTCTCACTGAAACATGAAGTTTGTCAGCTTCTTTCTTGGTTCTTTGAGACAAAGCCTTCTTTGTGTCCATTGGTATGTTGAATATTTAGAGGGTCTTTTGTCAATATGACCCAGAATTCCTGTCTGTAATTGCTATTAGGTTCAGGAGGCCACCCTGAGAACTTAACCATCCTTCCTTCAGAGCCTGCTCCTGTGTGTCATATATCAGCATCAGCAAAGGAGCACCCCCTTTTCCACAATCCTTGAAAAGAGTGTCTTGTGCTGAATCTCTCCATCTGCAGCCAGGAAAGGTCCTGTACTTTTAATGGATTGTGCTCAGATTAGGTCTATCTAGATAGTCCAAGTTAAGCTCTCAGCCTCAAATTCTGGAACCTTAAACAGAACTACAAGATTCTTTCTTTTTATGCTATGATATATTTTCAAGGAATAAATCTAAGATGATTTTTAAAGAGACATCATCCTGCCTATTACATACCATAATAATTTAAATAACTCAATGAAAAAACTGATTCAGAGAGAAATTAGAGAGGGAGAAAGAAATTCAAGAACAAGTTGTGAAAATTATATGCAAAACTAGTTGATCATTATGTCAGTAAAATGATAATATTTAAATTGATTTCTCATGGATGAAATTTATCTAATTTTAAAATATGCTAAATATAATTTGATACAAATCAGTCTTGTGTACATTAATAGATGCTGTTTGAAAAATAAAATGGCATCAACAATAACTGAAACAATTTTACATTTCTTATAAAATATTCATATGTATTCATTTTTACCTATTATTAGTATTTATTATTCTCTCATTTTCATTTTATATTAAATTAATGGATGATTTATTAACAATCTCTTACTAACTTTTCTAAATGTGACAGTTGCACCTTTAGGACATAGTATAACACATTAAAATAAAATTTAAAGTTACCAATTGCCTATTATTTTACAAGGAATAAGAACAGATATAAATATTTAAGTTTTGTACATTTATAAAGAATGCTCATTCACAGGGCATTTAACATGCAAAAGTACACACATAATATGAGCATATGTGAAGCTGTGAGGAAATCCTTATGTCTCTATTTGATCATAACTTTGGAGTCTATAATAAAAGGAACAAAAATATGCTTAACTTAATATCTCTATGTAAGATACTTTAAAACAGATCTTTCTGTCATCCTTAGAAATATTGCTTTAATTCAGCATATGCTTTCCAAGATACTATGTGATTATGAGTTAGATATTACTATGGGTATTAGAAAAGTAAGCCATGTAGTCTTGTAGACTAATGAAGCCACAGCAACAAAAACGAAACAAAGAAACACAGGAAGAAAGAAGGAAAGACAGACAAAAAGACAGAAAGAAAGAAAGAAAGAAAGAAAGAAAGAAAGAAAGAAAGAAAGAAAGAGAAAGAAAGAGAGAGGGAGAAAGAGGAGAGAGAAAGAGAGAGAATGTAAACCTGTTTAATAGAAAGAAGTATCTGGAATTGAATCTACATAATTGAATAATCTTAACTAGGAGAGATTTTTATAATAAACTGAGAAAGAAAACAGGCATTTGACTTCAATTTTCAAAGATAGATGGGATGGGTTTGGTTTGACAAGATACACAAGCCATGCAGAAGGAGGCCTGTGAGGTTGAGATGTGACATGAGTGGAGGTAACATGTTGGATGCTAAAGGATGAAGCATAAACAGTAGCCACCGCCTTGTCCCAAGAGAGAAAGACAATATACAATGAGGAAGATATCATTTTCTCTCATACTTATTGTGTGTTGCTGGACAAGTTGTTGCATTTTGAAATCCATGATAAATGTATAAAGTACCCTTTTGATATTGCCCTCACACTTCAAATGAATGTTCCTCCCATAAATTAAGGAGGTGTGCAATCATTATTTTACCAGATTGTGATGATAGTAGTGGGAAAGATGGAGCAGGAAGCTGAGAGGTTGGATGCATAGAACCCATGAGAATCATTCATGTACTATTTTAGAGGGCTCAAAAGATATGCTCTGAATGAGGTGAAACAAGTGACAGTCAGAGAAGGTGAAAGTGCTGTGCTGACTAAATTGGTAGTAAGAGTTAACAGAACATATAAAGGAAAGGAAAATCCAATATACCCATGGGATTCCTGGTGCAGACAGTTTTTCATTAGTACCGCTACTATGGAAATAAAAACGGTAGAAGAAAATTAAATGGAACAAAAGAAATTTTATTTAAAAACTTATATTCCTGTCTTTATTATAATACACTAATGAGAAAATAATTATGCTATAGTTATCATGAATTTTAGGTTCTATTTTCAAATAAGTGGCATCTTTGAATGAACTACCAAATGACTTAATTGTAAAATATTTTGATATAAAATAATAGTTCTCTCACTTACTTTTCCCAAGCTTATGAGAGAGCATCTGACAGAGCCAGCTTGTATGAGGAGAGAGTTATTTTGCCTCGGGTTGTGGAGAGATTATAACATATCCTAGGAGTAGACCACAGTGGATAGCTTCAATATAAGCAGTAAGGAAATGAGAGTTGAGGCTTCAGAATATCCAGCTGGAAGCAAAGGGCAAAAGCTGGAATTAGAAGTGAGACTACAAACCACAAACCATAAGAAACTCAAGAAGAAGGAAGACCAAAGTATGGATACTTCATTCCTTTTTAAAAGGGGGAACAAAATACCCGTGGAAGGAGTTGTAGAGACTAACTATGGAGCAGAGACTAAAGTAAGGGCAATTCAGAGACTGCTCCACCTGGGAATCCTTCCCATATTCAGTCATTAAATCTAGACAATATTGTGGATGCCAGCAAGTGCTGGATGACAGGAGCCTGGTATAGCTGTCTCCTGAGAGGCTCTGACAGTACCCGACTAATACAGAAGCATAGGCTCACAGCCATCCATTAGACTGAGTACAGGGTCCCCAATGAAGGAGCTAGAGAAAGGACCCAAGGAACTGAAGGGTTTGCAGTCCTTAGGACGGACAACAATATGAACTAACTAGTACTCTCAGAGCTCCCAGGGACTAAAACTCCAACCAAAGAGTACACATTGAGGGACTCAGGGCTCCAGCAGCATGTGTATAGCAGAGGATGACCAAGTCGGTCATCAATGGAAAGAGAGGACCTTGGCCCTGTGAAGGTTCTGTGCCACAGTGTAGGGGAATGCCAGGGCCAGGAAGCAGGAGAGGGTGGGATGGTGAACAGGGGGAAGGGAGAGGGAACAGGGGATTGTTTTAGTTTTTATTTTATTTTATTTTATTTTATTTTATTTTATTTTATTTGTGTGTGTGTGTATGTGTGTGTATGTATGTGTGTGTGTGAGTGTGTGTGTGTGTGTGTGTTTGGAGGGGAACCTGGGAAAGGAGATATTGTAAATAAAGAAAACACTTAATTAAAAAAAGAAAAAGAAGTGAGGCTATGTCCCAAAAACCATAATGGCTTACTTCCACCAGCCAGTAGCTATCTGCTCAAGATTCTAGACCTTCCAAAATAGCCCCACATTGTGAAGCCCATGGTTCTCAATTACATATTTCAAATTCAAACCAATATAATAATTCAACTGCAAAGCATATATTCATGCAGCTCTTTGAAGCTATGATTTTCCTTATTGTTTTCTTGAAATCATTCCTATATAATTTCTCTCACATAAATATATGTATTTTAAATTTGTATATGTGTATCTTAGTTGATGTTTCTATTGCTGTGACAAAAACTTCATGACCAAAGTAACTAAGGAGGAAAAAGGTTGATTTGCCTTTTACTTCCAAAGGACTGTTCATCATCACAAGTCAGGACAGGAACTCAGGGCAGGAACCTAGAGACAGGAACTGACACAGAGGCTATTGGAGGGGGGTTGCTTCCTGGCTTGTTCCTCATGACTTGCCCAGCCTGATTCATTTTAGAACCCGGATCACCCCTCTAGAGAAGCAACCACCCATAATGGGGTAGGCCTTCTCCCACAAACTACTAAGAAAATGTTATACAGGCTTGCCTACAGCTGGGTCCTATGGAAGCATTTTCTCAATTAAGGTTCCTTCCTCTAGGATGACGAAAAAGTAGGTTAGGTGTAGAATTGAGGGACAGAGTGAGACATCTGTAATAGAGGGACATTTTGGGGAGCACTGTGGAAACCTAGTGCAGTGGAAACTTCATGGACTCTATGAGCGTCTCTCTGGTAATTACTCTCACTAATGGGGCATAAGAAATCTAATTTGGCTGTCTCTTTTAATTAGACAAGGTCCCCCATGGGAGGACTGTATTGTGTTCAATTGAGGTTTTGACCTAAGGGGTCATGTGAAGATCCTCAAACAACCCAGAGTGATGCTAGGACACACAGGGTTGCTATTCACAAACTGACTGGGACTAATTGCTGTGGACAACTTTCACCAGTTCATTGAATCTGGAGAGGTTGAGCTTGTACCTGCATGGTTCCATTGCCCATGTGATTTGGTCTCTTTGATACACGGAAGTTACTCTTGCAGGCTACAGAATGAGAAACCTGGAAAGCAACCCTGCCACAAAACATTCCCTCTAAAATCTGTCCAGCCTGCAAGATGTGCTTGAACATTGGTGGTGCGGAACATACAGAACAGCCAACCAGATCTAACTTGTCTGATATAACTTGAGGCCCTCTTCACAATGGGGAGCCCATGCCTGATACTGCTTGCATGACTCGTAACCAGAGAGTGTATAGCTCAGAGACTGAGGGTAAATGTAAACACACCTGGTCTAATACAAAAACCAAAACAAGATGCCTGATGATATTCTGCTAGACTCATAGACTGGTCCTTGTCCAGTCAGAGTCTGAGAGACTTCTTCCAGCAGTAGAAGGAAAAAGATGCAGAGATTCACAGCCAGACATTTTCCAGAGATAATTATCTCCGAGATTCCAGAACCCAGCAGAAAATGAAGAGGAAAGATTGTAAGAATAGAAGGGATGAAGGATCCCAGGAGAATAGGGACCACTAAGTAAACTAATTAGGGCATAGATGGCCTCAGAGACCTGAAGCAGCAAGCATGGAGCCTATAATGGGTCTGCACCAGGTTCTGTGTGTGTATGTTCTGGCTGTCAGCTGGGTGTTTTTATAGGACTCCTCATTGTGGGAACAGTAGTGTCTTTGACTCTGTTGCCTAATCTTGCAACTCTACTCCTCCTGGTTGATTGCTTTACCTGTTTGATTATGTTTGGATATTGTCTTTTGGAGGCCTTCTCTTTTCTGAAAGGAGATGGAAGGGAAGTGTGTCTGTGGATAAGGAGTTGTAGAGAACAGCTGGGTGGAGGGAGGGGAAACTGTGCTGAAGATTTATTGTACAAGAGAAAAACCTATTTTGTACTAAAATATAAAATCAAAACAAAAACAAATTTTAGGCAGTACAATGTGTGTATCTGTTACATGTCCTGGGCTCTCAGTGTCTACAAAGGCCATAAGAGATAGCTGGGAGCGCGGGTTACAGGCAGTTGTGAGCCACCTCACGTAGGTGCTAGGAACTAAACTAGTTCCTCTAGTAGAGCAGGGATCACTGCCACAATCTTCCTGGTGTACTTTCATGTAAGTACTCCTAGTGGATCTCTCTGGCATAGATCAAATTACCTCAAGGGCAGAGCAGTTTTTCTTCTCTTGGCTTTGAAATCCTCCCATGGTGCTTTGTGGTGCTATTTACAGCAACATGTTCGATGCATATTTTGGAACATCATCATCTTATAATCTTTAAATGCAGACATTTCTTAAGTCTGGTTTCTAATTGGTTAATTAGCTTCCAATGTGGTTGACAAGAGCTAACTGAAGAGGCTCTGGGTGTTCACAATGACACCGAGAAACTGAATTTAAAGATTACAGTTCAATCCTCCAAAATGCAAAGTGTAATAAAAGAGGACTTCTCTCACCTTCAGGTTCATTTGCTCCAACAAACAGGTACGAAGTAGTTGTGCTTTCAAAACTTGGAACTCCCATTGGATGTTAGATCTTAACTCACAATTCCCGTTCCCAAGAGTCCAAGACTTCAAAATAAAGTACCTTTGTCTTCCTGGAGGTCTCCCTAACACAGGCTGAGAGACTCACTGCTTTCCTTTTTCCGATTTATCCAGGACACCCTTCACCCATCACCCTTCTGCCTGGTGCAGCCTCCTCCTGAGGTTTGCTGCAATGCAGATTCAGCACAGTTTAGTCTGAGTAGCAGGCAGGAAGAGCTGAGGTGAATGTTTCTCATTATCAACAGCAGCAGTTGTGTGCCTTGCTGAAAATAGCTACAGCACATTATTAGGAACACAAGGGGAAGGCAACAAGCAAGTTTGAATGCTAAAAGCCATTGAGGTAATCCATGGAAAAGATATTAAAAGAGAACATTTCCCTACCCGGGGAGGAAGTGCCTGAGGGGTTGATAACCAGAGCCCAACTCCACAGGGCATCACCTGCATTCTATAACATCATGTGCTAATTCTTACTCATTATGCTAATTTTGGTTTTAGGCAGCTATGAGGCAACTGAAAAATCAATTTTAATTTTATACAGACTTTAAAAAATATATGTAAATTGAACATAAATTGCTGAGTTTTGAAAGAGTAAATTTTGCGTGTGTGTGTGTGTGTGTGTGTGTGTGTGTGTATGAGTGTGTGTTGGGATTAAGAAAACTCATCAGTAAGAGAACAAGGGTAGAAATGCATGGGGTGGACAGACAATGCCATAGATTATGCCAGGGCATCTTAAAAGCCAAGAGAAGGTAGCATATATATTTAAAGATAATGTTGCCTTTTTTTTATTACATTATATCATTTTCATACAAAGTTATTTTTAAAAAGATGTTTTATTTCTTAGTATGGGACGATAAACAAGTAACATAGCATTTTAATGTTAAGTCAATATTAATATAAATAATGTACTATCAGTGAAATGCGCAGTCATTCACTGCTTTATGATGAAGATAAGAGCACTGTCCAAACTCCATTACCCATTGTTTGAACATTAGAGAGTGTCCTGAGATAGGCTAATTAGTCCAATTTGTCTAGAATTGTCCAGTTCAATTATCTCAAATTGTCTGGGGATATAGACAGGTAATGAGGAAACTGCAGTATGCGTAAGGATGCTTTGTGCATGTTTGACAAAGTGATTTCCAGAAAAGGTTTTAAAGGAATTCTCTACCAGTAAAAAATACAGTAAAGTCCCAGAATAACGGGTAAGGTACTTGTTTATTATCTAGCTGCTGCATCTATATGACCAAGGACATAGTGGATGTGTTTATTACACCATAACCTCAAACAAATGAGAAATAGATATATCTGAACTACAATGTAGTTACTACAAGGTCGCTACAGAGTCACTACATGATGGGGATATTTGGTCTGTGCACAATTTCGTGTATCTTGCTTTATTAGCTGTAATGTTTGTATGGGACATAGACCAGGTTTTATTACAAAGCCTGGCATCCTATTGTGTACTCTGGTTCCTCATTCAATCTTTTTGGAAGAGAAAATTATTTAAGTGAGGACTCCGAGCATGTCTGACATATCAGCTGTTGTTATTGTCTTTCACATTATTTCCCATAACACTTCTTCCTGTTTCTTAATGAAACAAACCAAAACAACACATATATTTAAGTTATAGACCTCACAATGTCTCTCTTCTTTCCTCTCCTCCTCCCATACTCTTCTCTTTTTGATGTAGTATATTTCTCTCTAAATATACTAGACCAGTCTTAAACTCTATAGCTGTGGATAATCTTGAATCTTTAATCTTCTTACATCCATCTCCAGACAGTTAAACTTATAGGTACCTGGAACCACGTATGATGTAACACCACTGACGATCTATCATGGTGTTTCATACATACTAGAAAGTCACTGCTTCCCCTACCTGCTGAATACTCTAAACACCCTCAAGTGAAACTTACATGTGTTTTCTATTTATTCACATTTTCTCATGTAGTAAATATCCTGTAAATATAGAAACATATTCATACAAATTTCATTTCACATGGTGTGATAGCTTTCCAGTACCACAATAAAAAATACTTTAGAAAGCCAAACTAAAGTAATATTTATTTGGATTATAATTTCAGAGATGAGAGTGCATAATTTACCTTTATTTTTGTTTGGGACAATTGTCAGGTAGAATATCATATCAAGAAGTGTGTTATTTGATTTTCAAAGCTGTTCACCTCTTCATGGCCTAGAATCAAAAAGAAAAAAAAAAGGAGTAGATTCCAATATCTTCTTTCTACTAGGCTCTACTTTCTAATCATTCTACCATTTCCTAATAGTGCCACAGACTAAAGATGAACTTTGAAAGCACTGCCTTGTGGGGTGTATTTAAGTTCCAAATAATGATATGCAGTAAAGAAAAGTATTTATTCTATGCTGTTAAATTGTGGTGATAGTATGAGGGGCTGAAGTTGTAACCTCTCAGAAATGGGGGGGGCAGTATATAGTTATCTGGCATAGAGCTCTTTCTTCTGAATGTTAAAGATCATCAATCCACCAGTTGGTGGGTGGTGAATAGCAGAGCAGTGATGGAGCCAACTTGACACCCATCTCATGGGCAGGCACCAATTCCTGTCACAATTAGTGGTGGTGTGTTGTGCTTGTAAACATGAGTCTAGTATTGCTGTCCTCTGAGAGGCTCTACCCAGAAGCTGACTGAGACAGATGCAGATGCTTACAGTCAACCAGTGAACTGAGGGCAGGGACCTCTGGACTCCTATGGAAGAGTTAGGGGAAGGATTAAAGGAATTGAAGGGGATGGCAACCCCATAAGAAAAACAAGTGTCAACCCCTGGGAGCTCCTAGAGAATGAGCTACCAACCAAAAGGCATACATCAGCTGGCCCAAGGGCCCCTGACACATATGAAGCAAAGGATCTTTTTTTCTGGCCTCAGAGGGAAAGGATGCCCCTAATCCTACAGAGATTTGCTGCAACAGGTTGGGCAGGTACAGGAGAATGGTAGTCACCCTCTCAGAGCCTAAGGGGAGGGAGCATTTGGGATGTGAATACATAAATAAAGTTAAAAACAACAAAGAGGAACAATACGGGATTCTTTTGTAAAAGAAAAAAAAGATTAAGCTAACGCTGATAATGGCAATTATTTTTCTACTACTACCATGAATCTTCTAGTCCAGCAGACCTACCTTCTTGGAGACTTAAACAGTGTCACAGGCATTGCCTACATTGTCCTGGGCCAACTCTAAGCTATTTATTTACTTGAGGCATTTGCTAACTTCTCTACTTAAACTAGTCCTTCTCTAACTAGCTTTTCTGTTACATATGACATTGAATGTTAACTCACACAGCCGATTGGAAATATTTTGAAAAAAATACGAAATTTTTCCTTTTGTTATTTCCTGTAATTCATAACCTATTAATCAAATGATCTTAATATTATTCCTATCCAATTTTTCCTGTTCCTTTTTCATTTTTTGTTGTGATCCTTTGTGAAATATACCTTCATTTTTATGCCTCTTCAATATTTAAACACAAAACATCTTATTTCTATTTTCACCAACTTTTTTTTTTTGCATAGGTTGATTGAATCATACAATTAACACTATTTCTTTGTTTCTGAAAATCTAATTTTCATAGTCTACTTGTGTCTTTGAATTTTACTAAAATAGTTTACTTTAATGAATATTAGTAGCCAGGCAGTGGTGGCACAGGCCTTTATTCCCAGCACTTGGGAGGCAAAGACAGGCAGATTTCTGAGTTCGAGGCCAGCCTGATCTATAGAGTGAGTTCCAGGACAGCCAGGTCTGTCTCAAAAAACCAATAAATAAACAAACAAACAAACAAACAAATAAATAAAATAAATAACAAAAATAAATATTAGCTATGGGAAGCAATAAAACAAAGTATAGGTCTATAACAGAAGAAGATGATCTAAATTCCAAGTATTGAAATCCCATTACTTACAATTAAGAACAAGTGCTGAGAAAATTAATTTAGTCTCTAAAGCTTTGTTTTTTCATCCTAAAACAAAGAATGGAGAGATATTCCCTGTTTATGCTGCACATTAATTTTTCTATGTGAGGACACAATGCATCAGAAAGTGTTAATACTGACTAATCATGAAATCTCCTCAAAAGTTGACTTTTGAACTGGACCCGGTGTGCAGACTGTCACTTGACACAATAGTTTACACACAATAATAATAATTACAGCAGTTATTATTGAAGACATTTTCATATTGGAGAGCAAATAAAGCCACTGCTCTATTTGTTGGCCACATAGAACTAATATATTAATAAGTCTGGATAGCAATAGTCCTGAGTTCTAGAAGTTTCCTAAGTTCACTCATAATATGGGAGAATGGACTAAGATGTAACTCCTGTGGAAAATCTCATCTACCTGACTTTGCAGTGTGGTCAGAGTCAGCCTGAGATGTGAGAACACTGCTCGTGAGGAGAAGGCAGGCTTGGTGCTAAATGGAGTATTCAAAATAGAGACTACTGCCTACTGCATCTGTGAAAGGCTTTCTAAGATAATTTGCTCTATGAACAATTTCTATTTTCTTGTTATTTTGTGGAACACAGCACTTATTCCTTGTCCTAATACTAATGAAGAAGATAATCCACTGTTGGGGATGAAAAATCACGTACGCTCCTGTAGCTACATGGATACAGAACCACGTGGAAAATATGTAGGAATCCTCATTGCTTTTCCTCTGAGACTGAGGTGGCTCATCAGAAATCTCCTGAACTAGAGTCACCTGATTTACTCAAATGTACTGCTGTGAGCTGCATGTCACCTGGGGACTGTCTTTGGTATTCTCTATAGGTCCAGCATTAGAGAACCCAAGTGTCCCAAAGAGGAGAAATCTTCATGTCTCTACAATTATTTATTTGTTTGTTTGTTTGATTATTTATATAAACTTTGTGCTGGTGATATTTTCTGTCTCCCAATCTGCAAACCTAGGCTAACTGTGATTGTGCTTCTTGAATAGAATTTCAGCTGGGCAGTGGTGGCACACACCTTTAATCCCAGCACTTGGAAGGTAGAGGCAGGCAGATTTCTGAGTTCTAGGCCATCCTGGACCACAGAGTGTGCTCCAGGACAGCCAGGGCTACACAGAGGAAACCCTGTCTCAAAAAAAACAAAAAAGAAAACAAAATATACTTGAATAAAACTTCAGCATATCCTCTTTCATTTTAGGAAATCTGTGCATTAAATTTAACCAGTTCAACCCATGTTTCCCAAAAAGCCACATTTCAATTCATTATTTTCTCTCTTTTTTTTGTTTTACATTTTTTATTGGATATTTTATTTATTTACATTTCAACTGTTCTTCCCTTTCCCAGTTTCTCTTCTGCAAATCCCCCATCCCACTCCCTCCCACTGCTTCTATAAGAGTGTTCCCCCAACCCTTCCACTCACTCCTGCTTCATTGCCCTAGCATTCCCCTACACTGGGGCATCGGACTTTCACAGGACCTCTACTCCCATTGATGCCATATAAGGCCATCCTCTGCTATATATGCAGCTGGGGCCATGGGTTACTCCATGTGTACTCTTTGGTTGGTGGTTTAGTCCCTGAGAGCTCTGGGTGTCTGGTTGGTTAGTATTGTTGTTCTTCCTATGGGTTGTAAACCCCTTCAGCTCCTTCAGTCCTTTCTCTAACTCCTCTGTTGGGATCCCGGTACTCAAGTCTAATGGTTGGCTGTAAGCCTAGATATATAAGTAAGAACTTCTGTCCCCATACAAACAAGGACAAACTCATGTGTAAGGCTTCTTTTCTGTACTTCTTAACATTATTCTGCAAGACCTTACCTTGCTCATTTTGGCCCCCTTCCCCCCATGATCTGCTGTCCTGTCACACCAGCATTCCAACTGAAATTCCAGACTGATTAGAAAGATTTCCTTGTGATGGCCCCAGGGTGTTGGCACTGCAGATATAAATCTGTGATGAATCTCCTCCCCATCCCTCTGTTTCTCCTGCTGTCCCACACAATTTTAAATGAACTTGCTTAGAGAACTGGAACATTAGCTGAGACTTTTACCAGACATGACCTGAGGAGGAGCAGGTGATGTCTAGGGATGAGACAAGGACATTGAAAAGCTATATCACATGTTCCGTGGGAAACAGTAACGAATCTTTAAAAACAATGTGTCTAATTCTGATCCTTGTTGTAGAAAATAGTAGCTGCATTAATGTAGCTAATAATTATCTTTTATACACAGTGTAGTTAGAACTATTTTAAGTTCATACAGTTCTTCTAATTTTTGCATCATTATAGGTGAATAAACTCCCACAAAATTAAACTAATAGTATATGATTTTGGTATAAGATATATCCCAAAGATGATAGACTTATATAACTTTTATGAAATTTTTAGTAGAAATAATCAAATAAATATACTGTTAAACTAAAAATTCATATATAATGCATGAATGAATATACATAATATTAATAAGAATATATAATATGTATTTATATTGAGAGGTCTGGAAATACATAAGTTTCCAATACTTGGAAATAATATGATAGTATTGGATAGTAGGAATGGCCAAATATATAATATTCATACATGAGAGTATGAATAATAATTCTAAAATATATTATCTAGAAAGCATTTGTTGATGGAGTTGCTATGCACTACAGTGGTATAGCTATGTCTTTGTACACAAGTCTCTTGACTGATTCTGAGCACTGAAAAATAGTAAGAACAGTTGTATATTTACAAATTATAGTGGATGTGACTTTAAGTCCCTATCACTGAAGGCATAGGACTTGATTTTAGATATGACATTCAGAGTAATTGTATTGAGTCTGACCTGAGCATCTCACTCCTACCGACCGAAAATTCTATCTAAGCTGACAAGGGAGGGATTTTTAAGAGCCTTCTTGTTTAGAAAAGTTTCTTCTTCTGAACTTATAAAAGCCTTTAAAAAGCCAATACCCCGAAGTCTTATCCAACTTCAACACCTATGAACCACAGTAGCAGTCAGCATGTCAAGATACCTGTAGGTACATTAATGACACTCATGTCCTGTTGGAAACCAATTGTTTTTTAATTGGAATAAATGTCTGCTCAACAAGGGAGAAATCATATCTGATACTGATAACCTGGCCATAGCTAGTAAGGTTGTGGCTATAACAAGAGAAATTAACTACTTCTACTCTTTTTTTTTTTTTTTTTTTTTTTTTTTTTTTTGGTTTTTCGAGACAGGGTTTCTCTGTATAGCCCTGGCTGTTCTGGAACTCACTTTGTAGACCAAACTGGCCTCGAACTTAGAAATCCACCTGTCTCTGCCTCCCAAATCCTGGGATTAAAGGTGTGTGCCACCACCGCCCTGCTCTTCTACTCTTCTAAATCAACATAATTCCTAATTCCTAATTGCATTCCAAACACTCATTCTTATACTGAAATGTAATTGTGGTTCTCATACTTAATCAAAGAAACCTCTCTTTTCAGTAGGTGGAGATCATTAAAGAACATCACATCTGGTCAGATTATGGAGAATAATGACTAGTTTGTTAACCCAGTCAAAATATCTCCATAACAAGGGTTGCACTTAAGGCTCAGGGAATGCCATATAAGTAAGATGGGGCAGAAAAATTATGAAGTAGTCAGGAGGGGGAATTGGGAAGGGGGCAACATTTGGAATGTAAATAAATAAAACAATTTAATAATAAAGTAAAACAAACAGGAGGATCTTGATGTCTGCTGTGAGATCGATCGCACCTCCTTATATAACAGAGAGCCTACACATATGAAACCTCAGCAAGATGATGGAAAACAGGACTTGTTAATGTGGAAGAGAGAAATCTTGCAGGGCTACAGACAAAAAAGTATAAGCAATTAATGACTGGTGATAAAGAGAGAGTTAGTCTTCCCCAGGAGAAGACCCTTTAATTACCTGCTGAGTGTGTTTAATGTACTCACATGCATGATTTCAGGCTATGTTTATACAGGTATGCATTTATGTGCATATGTAATGATAATTACTAAAGAAAGAGTCTGTTAATGGGAAGGTGTGGAAGAAAGAAAGAGGTAAATAATGTAATTATATTTTAATTTACAATAATTTCAAATTATACAATACTTAGTTGCTGTTGGCAAGAAAAAGACATGTCTTCTTGATGGATTTCTACTTTTAAGCAATTTGCTTTATACTGAAAATAGGGATAAAAATCCCATCAAAAAAAAAGAAGGCAAAAGAAAGAAAGAAAGTAAAAAAGAAGAAAGAAGGGAGGAAGGAAGAAAGGAAAGAAAGAAGGAAGGAAAGTAGGGAGGAAGAAAGGAAGGAAAGAAGGAAGGAAGGGAGGGAGGGAGGGAGGGAGGGAGGAAGGAAGGAAGGAAGGAAGGAAGGAAGGAAGGAAGGAAGGAAGGAAGGAAGGAAGGACTCTCAGCTCACGTTGATCCGGTAATGCCAGAAATCTGAACCTTGGCTTCCAGTCACTCTAATGCATATCCTTTTAGGAACTTCTCAAACACATGTTGCTAATACTGTTCATGAAATTTTGTGAAACTTGACTTTTTTTTACTCAACATTTTGCAAATGCAGCATTTGAACTCTGCCCTAGTCAGCTGTCAAGGACATAACAGCATTGACTTAGGAAAGTGAATACTAGGTTTATGCTAGAATTTCCTTGTATTCGTATGTACAGCTTAATTTTATTAATGACTGAGGCCTCTATGATTTCCTTTCTAAGATATCATAATTTCTAATTATCAGTATAAACATAAGGACTAAATGTGATAATGCTGGTTAGCATTCTATGGAATTTTTATGCTATTTCTAAATCAAACTAAAATAATATCACATTGTAATTCTGGCATCTGTTCTACTCCAGAGGTAGATTCTGAGTGCTCATTGTGAATCACAATGGACAGAGTTGAGTAGACGCAAGTGCAGATATGAATAATATTTTTCAAGAGAATACTAGGAATAGCTAATTTTTGAAAAAACTCATTAAATGTAATTGTATTAATGTAACTGTATTTAATTATAGAGAATATTTAACAAACATTGTTATTTGTCTTGTGGTATGTATTTAATAAGCAAAGACTAAAACAGAAAATTTAATTACCCAAAGAAGTCACTTCATATGTTATTCATGTTAGAGTGGGTTTAAGCTGATTTAAATATGGTTCCATGAGTTACCTCAATTGGACATCCTGCTTAAGGTCCTGTTCCTAACAGGAATAAAAATATGGGCTGTTTTCCACTATTAATAAGCAAGTATGATGCTTAGAAATAAAATTATATTAAAATCTAGGAGAGGCAACTCAATGTCAGATGTTTTAATTTACATTTTCCATGTGCTGATTTTCCACTACATAAGTACTGGTTTAGTAAAGTGAAAAAGTTGCCCCTAAAATCAGTAGTACTAAGAGCTAGAGCATTAGAGACAACCATCTTATTTATTCTAGCCACAGAAAAGAAAATAATATTCTTCAAAAGAGGAACTTTGTGCATAAGCTCATTAAAGAGGAGGTATCCATTGAAAGCTAAGAAAGATAAGAGTTCACATAATAAATGAAGGCTCACACTCATGTGGATTTTTTTTAATCTATACAGAAAATCACAAAGCAATTTATTGCTCTTTAATTTGGATGTCAAATGTGTCTTTCTTTTTCCCCTTCTGCTACCTGGTGGTAAGATTTAATATTTTTTATCTGTAGATAAGACCTCAAAAATCTCTATCAACCCCATGTGAACAATAAAAATAAATTATCACAAAAAGCCAGTGAGATAACAAAGCTGTAGTGAAGCTGAATCCTGCAGAGAGTAGTTTTAGTCATTTCATTGATGAGATTATTCTGATTTAACTGTTCCAAACACTATGTAAGACAAGAAACACTGCACTGCTCAGCCTTACAAACTTGTCCAGGCAAACTTGTCTACAATACTTTTAACCAGTATTGTGTTTGAACTTTGAGATGATTATGTTCATTGTTCTTTGACCTTGAGTCACAGAATAAAAACAAGAACACCCTTTACACTGTCCAATAGCAGCTTTCGTTGTCAAATGCAAGCTTCAGATGACCAAGCAAACAATATCTGCAGCTGGAGACTTAATTCCCCGTTGGGGGAAATTATTGCCACAAATCACCTTCTTAAAGCTCCAATCTTTTCTGCTGCACCATTTGTAAGCTTCTTCAGAAGCATCTTATTAAACATGGAACCTGGTGTGCCCTGACTAGGACTCACAACTGATTCATCCTCACACCTCATGGTGGTTAAAGCCAAGTTTCTCTCTAGATTGTTCTGAAGATTCAGCGTACTGCAGAATCACAACCCATGAGGCCACATTTCCAATCTCTCCCTTCTCTCCATCCTTAGAAAAAATTAGATGTGGTCCAAGAATGGATTACTAACCGCTGTCAGGCTCTGGTCTGACTGGACTAGAAAACATATTTTCATCTGTTTTTCTAGCTTCTCAGTGTTTCTGATGGATTGCTAATTGTGCATCTTGTCTTTGGCAGGTTTTCTTCTGTTATTATCTCTGCTTAGAAAATAACTCATTACTACCTTCGTATTTAATTTTGAGTCAAAAGTCCAAAAGGAAGTGGAGAAAGAAGTCTGAACTTGCAATCTAAACTAGAGGTATTTCTTTCATACTGTCATGGAACACTGAACATTTTCTATTAATGTCTATGACACGGGACTCTAAAGTTACTTGCATTGTAATACTGCTAAAAGATTGTGAATAATTCACCCACAAGGATCATGTATGCTTAATATTATCACTCTGCATTAGTCAGAGTTCAATTGCTGTAACAAAATAATTGAGGATGAATATTTTATTAAATAGAGTTTACTTAGATCATGTGTTGGAGAAAAAAATGTCTAAAATTGGGTGGACTCATTGATTCAACTTCAAACCTTTTTTGGGACACCATTTGTAGGCGTTCTCAGTAGCACTTTTTGAACATGGAAACTGGTATTCTGAAAAAGAACTCCAGCCTAATTCATCCTCACACCACATGGTGCATAAAGCCTAGGTTCTTTCTCCATGGCTGGATCACATCACAGTAGATCACATGATAGTAACAGCATGTGTTATTTGAGAGAATACATGAGATGCGTGAGAATTCTAAAGGAAGGGGTGAAAGAGAAATGGTGAGGCCTGGAAACAACCTGTCTGTAGACTCCATGTCTTAAAGGTACCCATAACTCTCAACATCACCCACTGAAGACCAAGCTAACAATACTGTAAGTCTTGTGTGCTACACACAAGCAGTAGCTGAAACACAAACATTCCCACAGTGTTTTTAAACATCTCTATTTTGGGGGGGGGAACTCTTCAATGTCTTCTATACACAAACTTTTAAAAGATCCATTACTGTGCAGACAGTAAAAGAATTACAGGTAAATGACAATCCAAATAAAAGTATGAGGAAGAAGATAGTAGAAATGAATGATATGTGAGGGTCAAATGGGTACAGACTCAGTCTTGACCAGGACCAGACCAAGCTACAGAAAAGCTCATTGGAAAGTACCTAATTCATGACTCTGTCTTAATAAGCTGAAGACAATTGCTTTGTGTAAGACTATATGAGCATAGTCTCTGGGGTCAGTTCTGATATACACCTTCTTGTCTTGAGAATATAAACTCTATAAAACAAATTCAAATAATTATAAGGTAAATGTGCTTTGCTTCGTGTCTTATTCAAATACCTTTATAGTGTTTTAGTTTATCAATTTCCAAATTCTATCTAAACTGATAAAAATGATTTTTTAAGAAGGTACTTTTCATACCTAGATTAAGTCTAAGCATTCTGAGGTATACAAAAACTACAACTCAATTTCTGAAATAATTGGAAAAAATCACAGTCCTTCCCTGTTTATATTTTAAAGTGCACTTTCATCATCTTACAGTGGGGTCTGGAGAGAAATGCTGAATACAGTAAATTTCTCTAAGGGAAAAAGAAAACCTATATAAGGTAAAAACAGAGAGAAAAACCAAGAAGTTAAAAATATAGGAACTAATTACAATTGGTCATGTTCAGCTTATGTGACACATGTAATAACAAGACAAATGAAATGTAAAAATAAGTAAATATTTTCACTGAATATTTTGTAGCGTTATATTCAAAAGTACTATCCCATTTCTCTGGGGGGAGCTAACCTGCCAGAATGCACTCTTATCAGAGATAATTAGGGCTCACAAGAAAGCAATGTGACGATCAATAAGACTTTAGGGGTCACACTTACTTTATAATGATATCCCAGGAAACCCTAGGGCAAAATAATGATTCTTGTGTCTGGTGGGTCTGGACCCTCCAGCATGTGTCTGCACCCTTTTTGGCTTTAGCTTCTGGAGGTATTAGTTAGGGGACTGTATAAGTGCAAAATACAGGATGTGCACTACGATGTGTGCTATTCATACATTAGGGGTCTAGAAGCTGCCTTGAGACCATGGCCAGAACATAGGTATAAAGAATCCAGATATACTGAATGTCCAGAATATAGGTATAAAGAATTCAGACATACTGAATACTGTTTCTGTGTCAGAGAGTTATGAATGTACCATTGACTCCCAAGATCCAAAAAGGCTCTCAGGCACACAGCTGAGGATGTGTTACTGTTGTGAACCATCTTGTCATATAAATCACAGCTCCCTCTTTCCAATGCTTTTCACAAAGCTGAGAGAGTATATGCTGAGGATTAAACAATGTGTGTGGGTCTATGCATGCATGTGCTTGCATCCATGCATTTGCATTTGTGCATTTGTATATATGAGAAAATATCTGCATTGTAGTAAAGTGCAAGTTTTTGTATGTACATGTGTGTGAGAATGAACATGTGCACATGTATGCACCTGTGCATGTTCCTGAACTTTATGTGTTTGCGTATATACATGAACATGTGTGTGAGTGTGTGTGTGTGTGTGTGTGTGTGTGTGTGTGTGTGTGTGTGTGTTTTAGGGGGGCTGATTTTGCCAAACTGTGAGTAGTACAAGAAAAGGGAGAAAAATACCATGCCAGAAAAAAAAAAAGAAATCAAGATGACTTCAGTGTCTTCAAAGAAGAGGGTTCTCTTTGGAACTCATCATTAAAATGTCACCTTATAACTATGTTAAGCTAAATTCCATCTTTAAAAAAAGAAATCTCCTAATTTTAATCAGCCAGTACCATATGCCTTTAATATTCCATCCTATGATTTGAAACTTGCCTCAATGCATTCAGCTAGAATTAATCAAGTGAGATGGGAGGAAAAAGCATGTTTAAAGGGATTAAATCCTTGTAACTGCAAAAGAACATTATGACTGAAAATGTCAAGAAAAGGACTGGAGTATTTTAAATTTGTCATATTGAAACCTGCTGTTTCTAATCATCTGCATCATTCTATTTGCATGTTATATGCTGTTTTTCTTAGCATAAAGCCTACATTCTTCTATCAGCAGGCTCTTAGAAAGTCTGATTTTAAAATGTAGAGAGCCTTATTGTTTTCTGAGTAATGGTGACATACAATTTTTTAATAAAATTTCATGTTTTTCTTGGGCTGTAGGACAGTTATATAAGTGAGAGGGAACAGGAATTTAATGGCAGAGACAGTGAACATGGTTATCCAATGTCTCCAGAAGATTTTTCCTTTTATGCCATAATTACACAGAGGTCGACATCATATGATTCTGCTCTCCTATTGAAAGCCTGTCTTTCTTTCCATGTGTGATGAATTTTTCCTGATGCCATTTCCAGTAAGAGACAGACAGATTGATGACATCTTTATTTCTACCTTCAATTCAGGAACTGGTCCAAGAGACCCACCACCCCATTAATGACTTAAACTCAGGGTCACCCTTTAAAAGCAAAAAGCATGCCTCTATATTATTTTATGTCTTCCCTTAAGGTCAGAAAATTTGACTCCTTTCTATCACCATTTTCTGCCGCATCCAGCAAAAATTGTCTTTTCTGCTGATTGACAAGAGATGATGATATAAGATAAATGGTCTTTTTGGCTTTCCATACTACTTTTTTCTTCTTGTTCTGCACTCACTGCTCCCATGTTTAGAAACTCCACCATACCCTCTACTCTCTCACATTTCTTCCTTGATGCTGTACTTCTTCAGTTTATTTACAAATTCATACTGTGCTCAAAATATAGCCCAGTTAAATATTAAAAAGCAACAATTATTAGGGTTAACTGGTGGAAATTTTGTAAATATCTCAGAAAAAGTCAAAGAGAAATATTTTAAGCTCATCTAAAAAGGGTAAATGACCATGGGTACAAACATATGTAAGCAAACGTGTGCCTTTAAAAGGCTAAGATGTCTCCAAACAGAATATAAAGAAATATGCACAAAACTTAAACACTAGTAATAGAATTAAGTAAGAATATAAACATCATCTAGGAGAAAAATAGTCTCAAGCCCCAGTGTCATTGAGAGGATCCAGGATTCAAGCAGTCAGAGTTGTACAATGGAGCTTAGTGTACATAGTAGTCAGCTCAGAAAGCTGGAAAGCAAAGTAGGAGACTTGCAAAAGTACTCAGGCAAGGGAGAGTGTGAGTAAATCTCATGAGAAAATAATTGGCATGCCTTTATTGATAGTATTTGTTCAGGTTGTATAAAAGAAGAGCATATTCAGTTAAATGACAAAGGTTGTTAGCAGAAAGCTGGACACCATGGCTCATAGTCAAGACTGAGACATGGTTGGTCACAGCAGTACTTGACATACATTAAGAAAATATCATTGTGAAGCTGGGAATAGGCTTGGCACTTAAGAACACTTGTTAACTTACAGATGAGCTTGCTTCAGCCCCACAATACACATTGGTAGCTCTCTGTAATTCGATTTTCAGGTGTTCATCAAGTCTCTTCTGATACACACATGTGCTGTACACATGTGCAGAACATATATAAGGTTAAGTGAGACCTTATGGACTATCTACAACCATGCTGTGATATCAACTGGTGCTGTCATTATCCAAGTCTTCATATAACCATATTGAGATTTCATGAATACTGCCTCCCAGGGATTTAGAGAAGATACTATCTAGCAGGAAGCACCTGAAACACTGGCCCTTAAAATCGTTCAGGTTCCTCTTCCGTAATTTTATCAGGGAAGCATTCAAATATTTTTAAAAGAGCTATTACCTATGAATTTTAAAGTGGGTGAAATCCTAAAATTTTAGATGCTAAGATTGTTAAACAGTGATTGCAGTAGGCATCTGCCTTTTTTTCTGATGTTCAATATTGTAAACCTTCCTGTGTGTAGACTACAGGGAAACTTATGAAACACAACACACACACACACACACACACACACACACACACACACACGTTTTCAAGCACATCCCATCAAGTTTTAAGATTTCAGTTTTGTATTGGGGCCACATTCATAGCTCTGCTTGGCTACATGCACCTTGCAAGCTACAGGTTGGGTTTGCCTGCTTGCTATAAAGCCATGATACCAACTTACCTGTAAATGAACTTTGCAAGAAGTGATTAATACTAAAACACTCCCCAAGGAAGAAGTTTATATTAAACAATGTTTGGTCCTCCATCCATTGTAATTTCTGGAAGGGATGTTTTACATTATTGAGTGTTTCTTTACAGAACAATGGAATTATCTGTGAAGGCATATGATTGTAGGAAGAACACGTATACCCATTTCAGACAAAGTAAGGAACTAAAAAGAAAGAGAATAAAACTGCCACACCCACTCATCTACTCCAGTAAAGTCTGCAGTATCAGGGTTGAAAAGCCTGATCATGTACTGTCAGAGCCTCTCAGAAAATAGCTGTATCAGGCTGACTTGTCCTTCCTTCAGTCTCTGCTCCATAGTTAGTCTCTGCAACTCCTTCCATGGGTATTTTGTTCCCACTTTTAAGAAGGAATGAAATGTCCACATTTTGGTCTTTCTTCTTCTTGAGTTTCTTGTGGTTTGTGGGTTGTTCTTCCTGTATTCCAAACTTCTGGGCTAATAACAACTTATCAGAGAGTGCATACCATGTGTGTTCTTTTGAGATTGGGTTACCTCACTCAGGATGATATTCTCCAGAAACAATATGAACTAACTAGTACCCTCAGAGCTCCCAGGGACTCAACCACCAATCAAGGGCTATACATGGTGGGACTGATTGTTCTGGCAGCATGTGTATAGTAGAGGATTGCAAAGTTGAGCATCAATGGGAGGAGAGGACCTTGGCCCTGTGAAGGTTCTGTGCCCCAGTGTAGGGAAATGCCAGGGCCAATAAGTGGGAGAGGGTAGGGTGGCAAGCAGGGGAAGGGGGGAGGCAACAGTGGTTTGTTCTTGTTGTTTTTTGGGGATTTTGGGTCTTTTTATTTTTATTTTTATTTTGAGGGGAAACTGGGAAAGAAGTCATATGACATGTAAATAAAGAATATATCTAATTTAAAAGAAAGAAAGAAAGAAAAGCCTAATCATGGACAAGAGGCATTATGACTTCAAAGGGAGTTTGTGCCTCCTGGGTATTCAGTCAGTTGTTGGCATCTCCTAACTCAGACATGTTCCAGATTAGTCTTTCCAGTCGTCAACACGCCTTCTTATTCAGGCATAAATGTACCCCAAGAAATGATTGGTAAATAGTTAAAACTAAGATTAAACATTGTTCCCTGGCCAGCAAATGTTCCAATATATCCTAATTTATTACCAAGTTGTCGTTAGCTTGGAATTTCTCACTTAAGGGCATTCTTAGGAACTGCTAGATTGGGACTTCCTGGTGCTTGCCTCCAACAAACCCAGAGAATTAGTTTGGGATTGCCAAAGTAGCCCCAGCCAGGGAGGGCGCCACTGTTCTTCTGCTTCACACCTGGATGCCTGATCTTACAGACCTTGATGTGACCGTCACTTGCCTACATGACTTCTGTCTTGCTCTCTGATCTTAATGACCTTGATGTAACCCTCACCTGCCTACATGACTTTTGTCATTCACCCTGTTTTCTGTATACTACATAAGCCTGGTTTTCACTTTGTGCACAGACTTACTTAGACTTAGACAGACTAAGACTAAGACTCGGACTTATACATACTTATTCTTTCAGATTCAAGCTTTGAGCCTCGTGCAGTCCACAACCCACCCCCCGCACTCCTCCCCCCCACCCCTGAGCCCAGAGCACTTGGGCCCAGCAAGTGTAGTGCCTGTCCAGAAGAGGTGGCTGCTTTAGACCCTTAGACCCAGTGTGTTTCAGGTGGCCTCAGATGTACCTCAACTGCTGAGCTGCCAGATTTTTCATTTCTCTTTTATAATGACTGTAAAAGCCTGATGCCATTTTTTAAGAAATACACTCAAACTCAACACTTCCTTGTGTAGACTCTGTTTGTCACTCATCAATTTTTTTGTCCACCTGACCATAACTCTCATCCTGCGGAACAAGAGGTCCCCGAGGTGAACCCAGTCTGTGGCATAAAACTGGAATGTAACAGTACAGTGTCTTTAATAAGTAACTTTTTATTTCTTGTGTATAAATAAAATAATAACTTGAAGTATTTTTGAAGTACAGCCAGTGATTGTTTTTAAAAAAAATCATAGTTACAATATATGTTTTAGTAAAGAATTTAGATGAAGATTTATCAAAGGAGCTTTACTAGTTTCCTAGTTCAATAAGACACCACCTGTTGTATAGACAGATTTTTTTTTAGGTTTATCAAACTAGTGAACAATTCCTTGGAGGTAAAAGAAATATACCCGTCCAGTTACATATACTCTAATCAAAGATAAATCTCCTAAAACATTTGATTTTGGGTGCTTCTTTCTGGCGTTAAGCACATACCATCATTTGTATTAGCTTTTATGCTTATTCAACAAAGCAGTTATTATACTCCTGATCCCCTGCTTTCTTCATATTCACAATCATGTCATATAGGAATAAAGAGCAGCTCATTTTTAAAAACATTTCATGCTTCACTAATAAGATGACTCTTTGTATACAGGAAATTGCTATTTAAAATGCCATCTTTATGAATATTCTGCTTAATTCAGGTTAAGGTCTCCCATTAGAGCAAGCAAAAGAGAATGCTGACTGTACCAGAGGAAATGCTGAAATAAACTTCTGTTTTGGAAATGCCATATGTAAAGAGTGAATGTTAACAAGCAGTTGAGCAGAGAGTGTTTCTCCTGTCAGAGTGATATACTTTTTATATCTATATTATTTCTGTGTAGTCCTTAAAATTACTTCAGCAGGGAAGCCTTGAATACAAATTTGCCAGTGATGAGAGTACACATTTATATCTCTGGTACTTAAAAAGTACATTTCTCCCCATACACTGACACATTATAATGATGTCAAGGTCCTGAAAAAGGAGCATGACATTAACAAGATGGAAGGCTAACTTAATGGAAGTTCCATTGATAAAATGCCATCCTCACAAAGCTAGTAATTGTTCTCTGGCTATTATACTCTTACCAAAGAGGTAATACATCAGAAGACTGTTCATCTAGACACAACTCTAAAAGATTCTCAGACACTGCAAGTTGTATATCACTAAACTGTGGAACATTAAAAGCAACTAACTTATTCATTAATTATTGTATCTTACTGATGGCAGTCAAGAATTATGACAGAAAATCTAATCATTAAAAATCTCATACATAGTTATTTGAAGATGTTGTTTTCGTTTAAAATGAAATACACCCCTTGAAAAACAGATCAAAGAGTTGATCTACTATGCACAAATTAATTATGACATAGTGCAGAATTGTAAAGTTTCTGAGATTGCAATTATGTTTGTTCTCTAAGTTTCTCATAGCTCAAATGAAACTGAATGTCATTATGCAGTAGAAAGCTGTTGATTTCCATCACACTGGTAGATAAATTACCTTCTGTATGAACATCTCACCTTTAATTGCTAAAACATTAAAGTGAAAAGCACTATTCTTGTTATTTCTTTGAGTTTTCTCCAGTAATACTATTCAGTTTATTTTATACTACATACCAGACATGCTTTCCCTTCCTCTCCGAAGTCCTTAAGATGATATTTTAATAGAACCTGTCCCAAGAGGATTTTCCATGGTTATGAGTTTCAACAATTAGAAGATACTTACAATGAATGTATTGTATAGATTCAGGTAATTGTGATTTGCTTGATAAAATGCTAACATAAAACTTGTGACTCTTCCACTAGTATTACATTTTGAATGCCAACCATTAAATCGAATATTTTCACTTCAAAAGGAAGCAAGAAAAGAACTAATGCCATGATCAAACTTTGCTTGAATTCACTGAATCCAGGATCTTTTTTTTTTTTTTTTTTTT
>NW_022196898.1:88023861-88024466 GCF_008632895.1 Mastomys coucha
TATGCAGTCCTTGGTTGGTGGTTGAGACCCTGGGAGCTCTGAGGGTACTACTTAGTTCATATTGTTGTCCCCAGTGTAGGAGTTAGAGAAAGGACCAGGATCGCTTTTTAAGCATCGTTTTCTCACTTTCCTCCTGTCTATTCATTCCACAGCTCTTGTCAAGTCTTTGGAAGATACAACACAGTATGCAAAGCCCAAATTGCTTTAGTCTATTGCTCTAATACTCAGGATCTTAGAGCATAAGCTATTGGTGTTCTGTTCAAGAAATTTTCCCCTGTGCCCATGTGCTCAAGGCTCTTCCCCAATTTCTTTTCTGTTAGTTTCAGTGTATCTGGTTTTATGTAGAGGTCCTTGATCCACTTGGACTTGAGTTTTCTACAAGGAGATAGGAATGGATGGATTTGCATTCTTCTACATGCTAACTGCCAGTTGAGCCAGCACCATTTGTTGAAAATGCTGTATTTTTAGCCGGGCAGTGGTGGGGCACACCTTTAAACCCAGCACTTGGGAGGCAGAGGCAGACAGATTTCTGAGTTCAAGGCCAGCCTGGCCTACAGAGTGAGTTCCAGGACAGCCAAGGCGACACAGAGAAACCCTGCCTTGGC
>NW_022196898.1:88024476-88051096 GCF_008632895.1 Mastomys coucha
AAAAAAAAAAAAAAAAAAAAGTTGAGTTCTTGCTTTGACAAGACTCCCGGCTCAGTGCATTTCTTTCCGGCTGTTGACATTTGCTCAAGAACCAAAACCAGCCGGGCAGTGGTGGTGCACGCCTTTAATCCCAGCACTTGGGAGGCAGAGGCAGGCAGATTTCTGGGTTCGAGGCCAGCCTGGTCTATGGAGTGAGTTCCAGAACAACCAGAGCTACACAGAGAAACCCTGTCTAGAAAAACAAAACAAAACAAAACAAAAAAATTGCTGTATTTTTTCCACTGGATGGTTTTGGCGCCTTTGCCAAAGATCAAGTGATCATAGGTGTTTGAATTCATTTCTGGGTCTTCAATTCTATTCCATTGATCTACCTGCCTGTCTCTTTACCAATACCATGCAGTTTTGTTTTGTTTTGTTTTGTTTTGTTTTATCAGAATTTCTCTGGAGTACATCAATGTTCAACATCCTTAGTCATCAGAGAAATGCAAATCAAAACAACCCTGAGATTCTACCTCACACCAGTCAGAATGGCTAAGATCAAAAACTCAGGTGACTGTAGATGCTGGTGAGGTTTTAGAGAAAGAGGAACACTTCCTTCATTGCTGGTGGGATTGCAAGCTGGTACAACCACTCTGGAAATCAATTTAGAGGTTACTCAGAAAATTGGACATAGTACTACCAGAGGACCCAGCTATACCACTCCTGGTCATATACCCAGAAGATGCTCCAACATGAAATAAGGGCACATGCTCCACTATGTTCATAGTAGCCTTATTTATAGCCAGAAGGTGGAAAAAACTCAGATGTCCCTCAACAGAGGAATGGATACCGAAAATGTGGTACATCTACACAATGGAGAGTACTGCTTAGCTATTAAGAGCAATGAATTTATGAAATTCTTAGGGAAATGGATGGATCTGTAGAATATCATCCTAAGTGAGGTAACTCAATCACAAAAGAACATTCATGGTATGCACTCACTGATAAGTAGATATTAGCCCAGAAGCTTGGGCTACCCAAGGTACAATCCACAAACCACAGGAAATTCAAGGAGGGCCAAAATGTGGATATTTTCATCCTTTTTAGAAGGGGGAATAAAATACCCATGGAAGGAGTTGCAGAGACAAAGCATGGAGCAGAGACTGAAAGAAGGACAATCCAGAGACTGCTCCACCTGGGACTCCTTCCCATATTCAATCACCAAACCCAGCCACTATTATGGATGCCAGCAAGTGCTAGCTGACAGGAGCCTGATATAGCTGTCTCTTGAGAGGCTCTGCTAGTGCCCCACTAATACAGAAGTAGAAGTAGAGGCTCACAGCCATCCATTGGACTGAGTACAGGGTTCCCAATGAAGGAGCTAGAGAAAGGACCCAAGGAGCTGAAGGGTTTGCAACCCCTTAGGACGAACAACAATATGAACTAACTAGTACCCTCAGAGCTCCCAGGGACTAAACCACCAACCAAAGAGTACACATGGAGGGACTCATGGCTCCAGCTGCATATGTAGCAGAGGATGGCCTAGTTAGTCATCAGTGGGAGGAGAGGCCCTTGGTTCTGTGAAGGCTCTATGCCCCAGTGTAGGGGAATGCCAGGGCCAGGAAGCCGGAGAGGGTAAGTTGGTGAGCAGGGGGTTGAGGGAGGGAATAATTATTTTTTCCCAGAGAGGTAACCGAGAAAGGGGACATCATTTGAAATGTAAATAAAGAAAATATCTAATTAAAAAAAAAAGAAGTAAGTTTCCAGGCTTGCTGCTCTCAGAACAAAACATGGTTTCAATAAGTATCCAGACATCACTTGATATCCAGAGAATATCCCCATGCCTCAGCCAAGGAAGGTTCTCAGGTTTCAGAGAAAAGTATGTGTATTGTGAGCTACTTGGTCCCTAATAAGAAATAGATTTTAAATTAGACAGTAAAGAAAATTTTAAATAACTTATTTTTGTTAATATGTATGACTGTTGTTGATAACATGAACTCACTACAAAAAGGCCATCCTGTCTGTACTCAGTTAGCAGAACACCAGTGATATTATGTCCATGGCACACTCAGTGTAAGAGTTGTTAACATTTATCCTTAAAATCACCCAAATAGATTTTCCTTTTTAAAAACTTTCTCCATAATTGTATATGGATAAGAACCATTTTGGAACAACGTATTTGAAGCCCATATGGCTTTAAGCTGCTAAATGCCTGTAAGATTATCCTGAGAAGTTCTGTGGTTGGCTTTATATTCACTATAGCCAGTATTTTATTTGTGATTATAAAATCATGGGAGGGTAAATGGGAAGCAGGCAAAAGATGTTCTGACTACCACTTAATTAGTATTCTCTAGATTAATTTGAATCTTTGCAATTAAGTTACATGTTATCTCAGTAATTTTATAAGGAATCAATGACAAAAAATATTGTTCTCAGAAAAACTGTTTTCAGGAATTTTGTTTTTCCTTTTCTAATTTCTTTTCTTTCTTTTTCTTTTTTTGTTTTTCAAGACAGGGTTTCTCTGTGGAGCCCTGGCTGTCCTGGAACTCATTCTGTAGACCAGGCTGGTCTCAAACTTAGAAATCCACCTGCCTCTGCCTCCCAAGTGCTGGGATTAAAGGTGTGCACCACCACTGCCTGGCCATTTCTAATTTCTTAAAGTGGTAGTTTTATCTAATGGCCTAAGTACCCATCTGCCTGGCAGATTTGAATACTCATTGTCTACAACTGCACCAGATATCCACTCTAAGACATGAGATATTTTTTATTCTATACATGCTAGTTCCTATACCAACCACATTCAAAATACTTCAGTGTAAAATACACTTTAATACATTTTCAGTGATATTTGTATTCATGCCAAATAGTTCTCTTAAGATCAGAATATCTTTAAGGAGATACTCTCCAGTAATTGGGTGTGGAGAAATTTACATTATTCTTCATATATAAAGAATATAGAAGATAAGAAAAGCTATTTAAAATATAGAAGAGCCTAATAGTGATATGAACTTATGCATCATCAAGCTTGTATCACTAGAATAATGGATCAGGAGCAGCAGAGAAGAAATGGGCACATTGGAATGAATAAATACATGTTTACCCTATAGAATTTCTTTTATAGGTTCAAAATAAAGTACCTATGTCATTCAAGTTCACCCACTGCTAATGTACATGTTTACAGCTATCAGAAAGCAGAAGTTTCCTTGCAAAGATGAGGAACAAGACAGGCTGAGTATTCATTATATACTAGCAATGTGTGAAAAAGATGGATTGAATTGATCCCTCTGGCAATTCTCATCATCAATAACAGTGAGTGATGGTGTCTGGGGAGAGCAACCTGCAGCCAACCTGTGACGCTTACTTCATTTCACAGCCAATACACTTGATGTTTGAAGCTGCGGCTGGTTAATGGTGCCATATCATCCATTAGCTCGAATTTCAACATACTTTCAAGGTAGAATATGCAGACCTGAACCACACCCACTTTACTTCATTGTGTGAAAGTGAACTGGGTAAGGAGAGTGATTAGACATATAACCTAAACAATGCATTCCTGTTCAAAGTATCATTTTCTGCCTCCTATTTACATAAAAATGGACCTACCTACAACATCACCAAATAACACTGGTGATTAGATGGAAATTTCTAATTAAGCAAGATCAGAGCCTTCTTCTGTTAGATACTAGTGTTTTTCAGAAAACAAGCCACCTGGATCCAGGGGTGAGAGTTCTCCAAGCTGCTGCTGAGTTTGAAGCAAATTAATTCTCTTAAAGGAACAATTCCATCTTTTTTTAAAAATATAATTTCCTTCTAAACATGCTTCACACAAACATGTTTCCTTCTAAACACTTTGCACAATTGGAAGCCGTTCAAGCATGCTGCTCCTGTGACTCTGTACTAACAACAGGGTTCCTAAGCCAATGAACTTTTTCTTATGCTTGTTGACTTATTCTTTTTGTAA
This sequence comes from Mastomys coucha, assembly GCF_008632895.1. Classification (NCBI taxonomy): domain Eukaryota; kingdom Metazoa; phylum Chordata; class Mammalia; order Rodentia; family Muridae; genus Mastomys; species Mastomys coucha. The sequence goes on from NW_022196898.1 coordinate 88,028,417, forward strand.
ACAATAGTTCTATGCTAACCGTTCCAAGTAGTTACCGTTTCCCCCACATACTTTGCATATCTTATTCCTAAAACCTGGGTACATTAGTGAATTAAACATTAGGCTGAATTAGTAAAATGGATATAAAATTATTAATAAAGAGTTGATGGTAAATATGGGTGTCAGAATTTCAACTATAAACATCCATAAATTCTAAGTGAGGTTCAGTGGTAGACTAAGTAGTATAGTGATGAAAGTATAGCTTTTGAAACATTTCTCACCTTCAGAAACCCAATTTCCCATGTTTTGGTACAAGTACTTGGCATGTCCTTGACAGGAAGCAGTGTTTTACATACTCATTGTTTCTAGGCATCTAGGTGTTCTTAATGTGTTTAAAGCATAAAACTAACTACAGCCAGGATCATTGTTGGCTGACAGAATTTTATGCTGTGTGCCTGACAGTACCCAAGAGCTTTTGAATGCATTTAGCACAGTTATTCTTAGTAAGAGACTAAATGTACAAAGGAACAATGATCAGAGCAAAAGATACGAGACGTATGACCTCAAATACTACAGTGACCAGTCCAGAAAACCAAATAATGTGCACAATAATTGCCTTAGAACAATCACAACTTGTACAATATATTCTAGGTCACTGTGTCCTTTTGTCTTTGTGCACTTGGTTTTCACTTATTCAATCGTAAACTGCCATTTTGTCTTCAATGTAATGACATTAGTGCCTGCTTCTAATTACTCTGCTAGCTTCCCCATAGCAACTCCTCTAATGACAACAGTGTGTCTGAGGGTGTTCTCTTCTTCCTCTATAAAACACCTTGAGCACTCTGTTAGCCCTGAGTCTCTACAGTAGATACAATAAAGGTGTTGGATGACTTGCTCTCCTAAGATACAGATAAATAGCTTGTTACTCTCTGTTTACTTTTGACAGTTGATCTGCCTGACCTTGTTCAGAGCATTGGTAGGAGCCCAGAGGTGTGACTATGTAATCAAAGCTTCTCAAGGTCTTGGTCCTCTGCCCTGTTGTCTGATGCCAATGCTGTCTTTCTGCTGCTGGGTGTTTCACAGCTTTTTCCTTGCACAGCAGTAAGCTGCCATTCTCTGATCTTTTCAGCCAGCAGGAAAACACCCAAATCTTTCTGTGTAGTGTAGTCAAACAAACCACAGTACACTTGTTACTTTAAGGTATAAACAATTCATTGTCTTATTACATCTCAGTATACCAAAAATTAGACTAATACTTATAATACTAATACTTACTTAAAAGGTATTCATTTTTATCTGAAGTTTAATTTTAATAGGATAATGGCAAAGCTATTATTATCTTTGAGTGTACATGCATATATACACAAACATACATATGTATTTTTAAATATATTTATATGTATATATATAAGCAAATATATGATTATATTAAATATATATGGATTTACAGGCATACATATAATTATTCATATAAGATACAAAGTTAGTCCTGAGTCCAATCTTTTAAAATCTAAATTTACAACCCTGTTCCTTTGTATGGTCTCTGGAAGGTAGTGCTTGTAGCATGGTGTTTTGATTAATCTCCCCCTTTCTCCAGTGTGTACAGTATCCCAAAAGACCTAAGGCAGACAAGCACTGAAAGGGAGCTTAGGAGGATAGACAATTACCATAGCCTCATTGTGAAACTTGAATTCCTTGTCTCCTCCATGCTTAAACCTATCTTGTTAGAGGCTTCCCATTCTCCGGTCCTAGAGGTCTGCTTCTCTTTCTTCAAACTCCCACCACAAATTATAAGTATTTCAATTTTGATTGTAAATCAAACTATTCTTCTGTACCTTAAAAGACCTATACATGTATCAGGATATATACATATTTACATACCTGTATATTATTCTGACACGTATATTCCATACATACTGATGTGTAGTGTAAAAGATGCACCCTATGCATCATTTGAAACATGTTTACACTAATATATTCATGAAAGTATAAATGCAATCCTGACTTTACCTTCTTATCTGGTATCTTTTAGGAGAGCATTTTGAAAAATATTCTACAAAGCCAAATACTAGAAGCATGGTCAAGATGAAAAGTATTTAAAAAGATTGGGGAAAAGAGAGAAATAGAGAAGGAAGAGGAAGAGGGTAGAGAAAGGAAAATGGGGGAGGGAAGAAAAAGGAAGGGGGAGAAATTTTCAGCACATTTTGAAAGATGTTAGTTGTCATAGGAACAATATCAGTGGGAATATGGTCCACCTTTATTCTAATAAGGATTAGATATTACTAGATATATTTAACATCTCCTAAATCCATATGCTTTCTCTTGATATTATCTGTTTAATTTCTCTTTTTGACTCAGCTGTTTCATATCATTTTAATTCATGGGTTTCAGAAGATACACACGTGTAACACTCATTCTGCTTTCTTTCACACAATTAATATCTGACTATTGTTAAGCACCGTGCCATATTGAATAGAAAATACTGTGGGAAACACAATCATCTTCTCCAGAATCTGTAAGGAGAAAATATAACTTTAAATGATGTTATTTAGGTTTCGTAGTAAACATAATACTTTAAAGCCTGGCATGATGGGAAGAACAGTTTGGCCTTGACCACAAAGAAAATAAAATAGTAGGGATGAATTATCGTTTTATTTTCATGGCTACTCTTTCTTGCTAATGGTTATCTTTGTATCTGATTACTTAGCTGCATGCATTTCTCCACTTTACTAAAATGTCATATGAATTTACAGAAAGTAATCAGTTTAATGAAAAAATATCCCAATCCCTGATAGGCTTTCACATGTGAATAAATCTAATTCAACTTGTGCATTTTCCCCTGCCTCTCCCCTCTACTTGTCTTACACCTCCCTTTGCTTCAGTCTTCACCTTGTTTCTGCCTCCATACTTGGGCAGTGAGAAAAACGTCAGGGAACTTACCAAGTGTTAGGATTCTGTACAAATGCAACAAAGGGAAAACATGAGCTATGATTCTGGTACCACAAAGGTTGGAAATGCATTCAAGACAGAGCCCACAGCAGAAAAGTGAGTCGGCACATGCCTAAGAAACTATAGGTATGAAAACAAGTCCGATGATATGAATGAGAAGGAAACCAGAAACAGCCATGTGGCTTTAGTAGAGTTCATGCTTATTGTTCTATACTACATTCCTCACACAACACAAGTCCTCCAATAAAATTTTGAATTATTTTTGCTTTTCAGGGATATACTAACATTGTAAATATAGCATGAAGTGCTACCTCTGTTAAGCACAGTTGACTCAAGGCTATTAAGTATCGTAAGTCTAAAGGTCGATGAGGACTGGGTAAAGAGAGTGCTCAGAAGTTAAGGGAACTTGCTGTTCTTACAGAGGACCCGTGCTTAGTTTCCAGCACCATGTCCAGCATGTGACAAACTCCTGTAACTCCATCTCCAGGAGATCAAATATGCTCTTGGTGTTGTGAATAATTATACACACACACACACACACACACACACACACACACACACACACTTGTGTGTGTATGCATAAACTTATATACATATATGCATATATGTATCTTCTTTTAAATGCATAATAAATCTTTAGAATGTATTGTAACAGCAATAAGCAGTTATTATAAAATATCCACTGCTGTTTACAAAACTTCATGCTGAAGACTCTTTACAATAGGGACTTGATTCCTAGCTTCAAAATGTTTTCTCACACTGCATTACTGAATAAGAGACTGTCTACATCTTCCAATAATAACTGATGCTTATATAACAAAGCTAAGATACAACTGAAAAGACTCTATCCAGCCTGATCACTGGCAAACATGGCTCTGGCCCACCTTGCTCTTCTTCCCTATTCCTCTGTTTTGCTAAAAACTGTTAGATCACATTCCTTAAGCTAGCCCTTAATGTCCATTCCTTTATTTGACCACTTCCTCCCCTGAGGCTGACTAGCAAGGTCCAGCTAGCAAAGGATTGAAGTCCAGCAACAAAAAGCCCCTATTAGCTAAACTAATTTACATGTCCAGTTAAAATTAAACACTGTATCCTAACACTGGGTTTCCCCTTTTAGCTTTATAAACTTCCATTTATATCTCTAGAGGCAGTCCTTTGTCCCCCACTATTCCGTTCTCCCTTCACTTTTCCTTCCCTTCCTCTGGTTTCCTTATCCTGTTCTGTGTCCTCTATTCCTCATTTTTATCTCTTATCCCTGTTCTTTGTCCCTCTGGGGGAAAAATCTCTTTTGTGCTAGGAACTTGGTCTTGAGGTGTCTTGAGCAGAACTTGAGGTCTATACAACAACATTACTCTGAATCTGTGTCTTACTTTGATTTGACATTCAGGGGACATAAGACCAGATTTGGTTATACTTTACAAACACACACTAATGTTAAGTTTAATATGTTCATCCTCACTTTACAATTACACAACATTATTTTTTACTTAATTATTATAGCAAAATAACTATTGTATAATTTTCTAATATTGTAAATTTTGAGTTTCAATTAATCATTTTGTCCTAATAAAAGTATACAAGTTTATAAATCATTGTTTAATGGTTACTTAATGTATATCTAAAACTCTAGCATTGAGAAATAATGACGTATTCTAAAGCTTTGACTAAAATGCACAGGAACTTAGCACATTTCCCACCGAAGACATTAAATATTTTTAGGTATCAATAATCACACATATTTACCCTCAAATATGAGTCTAAATTGTACATCAGTGTCTAGGATGTAGACACACTTGTCAGCTGCAAACATCCATCCAGTGGTTTCGTTTTGATTTGATTTGGTTTTCTTTTTTGTTTGTTTGTTTCTATCATAAACTGCACTGAAACAAGATTAGAGAAACACATGAAAGTTCAAAATATAGTCCAACAGAAATTTATGGTACTGGTAATTAGTTAAATTCTATGAAGGTGGTATTCCAGGAATTGCATACAATACTCTAGAGAATTAAAGATTAGTGAACTCATGCCTGAGGGACACTCAATACAAAAAGTAAGGGAGAGAAACAATGAGTGGAACACCATTTCCTTAGGTGGCCCGGATCGATGCTGGGCTGGTAGACATGCTATTCATTTCTAGAGCTTTGATGTGGTTAATAAATGCAGGAGTCAATTCCGACTCCTGGAAACCAAAGCATTACTCAAATATTTTAATCAAGCCTTGCTGATTTTTCTCCTTCCAAGAGATGTTTTCAGAAAATTGAGGCTTTGTGGTATGGGAGCCACATAGAAGAAAATGAGTTTAGGGAAGGACAGAGCTTAGGAGAAAAGAAATATGCAATCATCAAGAATTTTTTAAAAACAATCCTCAGATAGATAGAATGGGGTTATCAGTATTCCACGTTGTCCTCATGTAATTAGTTTTAAAATGGGTCTTAGTTTGACTTGCATTTCTTTTCTCCTGAAGTTTCAGGAATTGACTAAAAATTATTTTTCAAATGAATGATATAAATAGGCATTTTAATATAAAAATGTCTATTATCTATTAAAGATATAAGATTAACTATGAAAAATCCTGTTAGTACAGTCAGTAAAAGGATATGGAGGAGTTACATTAATAGCAAGCAAATGTTCTGAACCTCTCCATGATGACTCTTCATGCTGATAATGCAGGAATCAATGAAGCTGTGTGTACAAGGTGAAATACTTGTGGAATGGGGATCAGTTAGAAAGGAGCTTAGGTGTACACAGTCTTGGGCTCTGAATTGCTGCATAAGAAGCTGGTCATCCTGCTCTTTGGGGTCAAATGCAAGTGTTTTCTAAGCACACCTGTTTCACATGTGAAGACTGTTGGATATCTGATAGCTCCTGGGTTGTTTGGTCTTTCACAAGGTAGCATCGACTCCATTATCCACTAGTCTATAGTATTTTACATAACTATAGAGGGGAATATATATATATATGTATATGTATCACATGTAATATATATAATTTATATATATATGTAAAATATGTATTTGTTTTTTTATACAAAATAACCACGGGTTTTAAATTAGTTCCTTTACACTTGAATTAAATTTAAAATGAAAATAACATTAAAGCTGAAATGTGAAGAAAGATGAAAAATAATGTTAATGTTCTAAATATAATATTTTATTAAGCAACTTTATTCTTTAACAATTTCATACATGTATGTAATGTGCTTTCATTTCTTTCTCCCTCTATCATCACTGATATCCCTCTTGCCCCTGTCAATCCCCCCTCTGCATCCATATCTGTTTCCTCCCCTAGATCATGACTTTTTTGTCTGACTCATATGGTTTAACCTCATCCTCCATTGTAAGCACTGGAATTGGAATGCTCATGAAATTTAACTCATTTTAGCTGATTGATGTTGTTCTTTACTTTTCAAGGCTAAATTCCCAGAGTTAAGTGACTTGATTTTGAATGCCTGCCTCACACCTTACTAGTTCAATGAATGAAGGCAAACAATGCTAACTGAATTTATTCCTAGTGAATGAATAAGGGTAACCTGAGAATCACATAAATATCTAAAATCTTGGGACTCAGTATTCTAAGGAAGAAAACTGCGACAAGTTAGGGCTAGTTTGTGCTACATAGTGAGATATTGTCACAAAGCAAACTGTAAAAAAGGAAGGAAGAAAAATGAGAACTGACAGTATCTTATGATGGTAGAATGTACCTCAGACCTGCTGTAAACAATGAGTTGGAAAGCCGCCTTGCTAGCGACGTTTTGTTGCTGATCCTTGCTTTTGCTTCCTGCCAAGATCCAAACATAATTATAACATCAGTGCCATCGCTGTCTATAACACCCACATTTAAAAATAAAGTCAGTCTGGCTGTTTCTGAGTTAAACAAAATACACTTGGAATATTATAAAATAAGAAGAAATTTCCTTGAGAAAACTTCAGTAATGGACTAAGAACATTGGTGATTGTGTAGCTAATAATAACATAAAAAATATAAAAAATTAGAAGTCAGAATATGCTTTTATAAATGAAAAGCTACCAATTTGATTTTAATCATTCTTCATTATTTTAATTAGAGAAGATTTAAAGATATAAACTAGTTGAATATATATCATATATTTATTTCCTTGAATTTACTATCTACAAATATAATTCAAGCAATTATGACTTATTTTATTTAACAATGCCTTGATATTAATTTTCTTTTGGTTTGTTAGTATACTTATTATTCACAATAGCATTTAGCTAACACCATATTTTAATTTATTAAAAGTTTTCCTATATTACCATCAAAATAGTCCATTGGTTGGAATACAGCATTTTAAAGATATGATTGTCTGAATCAATCAGCTATTTATTTGCTGAGGAAGTATTGTAATATTCATATAATTTTAAATAAACCACCTGCATTTAGTGATATAAAATAATAAATGATTTTGCATGAGAAATTCCAGAGGATTGATTGATTGGTTGACAATTATTAATGATTAATGCCTCATGAATGTGGATTAACCCTCATTTGACCATCAATTGAGTCTTCCATGAAAGTTTGCATTATTTGTATATTACTTTTAGATGATGCATTAACACAAATTTATCTTGGACATCTCCAAAAAGGTGATAAAGAAACTTATGATATTTCTAAACTACAAAGTCTTAGATATTTTACCTTAGCCACACAAGAGAATAAGATGTTTTTCTCCCACAAGATCGATTATTCAAATCATCTGTGCTTCCTTATGGTCACAAAATATAAAATGAGAAAAGAAAATTAAAAGATAGAAAGATGTCATTTGGGTCATAATTTAAGGGGTTTCAGTTCATAGTTAGCTGCTTCTATTATTACGGGATTGTGGTAAAGCAGAACACAGTGATATCACCAGTATCAGAAAGGAAGGGTTCTCAGCTCTTAGCAGAGACTCTCACACTGATTTCCAAAGTGGTTTATAAGATTGCAGTCCCACCATCAATAGAAAAATGTTCCATTTATTCCAAGTCTTCACCAGCATTTGCTATCACTTGAGTTTGTGATCTTAGCCATTCTGACCTGTATAAGATGGAATCTTATAATTGTTTTGATTTGCATTTCCCTGCTGACTAGGACTTTGAACATTTCTTTGTTTCAGGAAATATTTAAAGAGAGAGAGACAGAGAGAGAGAGACAGAGACAGAGAGGGAGAGACAGAGAGACAGAGACAGAGAGACAGAGAGACAGAGAGACAGAGAGAGAGAGACAGACAGAGAGACAGGGAGAAAGAGACAGAGAGAGACAGAGAGAGAGACAGAAAGAGAGAGAGAGAACTGTCACATTCCTGCACTTGTGCTTCTGTCCTGGTGGCCTGGCCGGCTATGCACTGGCAGGCAATGGCCTACCTGTTTTTATCTTGTGGAGACTCTGACTCAGTGCTCTAAAATCTCCTTACCCAGCTCTCAAGGTTCCCCCTGGCGGGTTGTTACCAAGTCAGCCCCAAGCTTCAAATCCCCCATGACCTTTGTGGTGCACCTCAAGCAAACCCATGCTTTGTACTTTGCCGCTCTACCTTTCTCTCTTAAACCCAGATGAGCTGCCGCATGAAGGAAACCAATTGCAAACTTAGTTCAGAAACAAGAGTAATTCAATTGCTGGGCACAACAACTAAAATCCTAATCCTATAAGCCTTATTAAATCTAAATCCTTTGGAGGTGAATCCTGATGGATCCTTCATTGAAACCTGGAGACCCTAGTAGCCTCATCTCCTGTTGGTATCCCCGTCCAAAAGGAGCCCTCACTCTCTCCTGCTTCTTCTCTTCCTACCTCCAACCTGGAACTCCCACCTACTTGCCCAGTGATTGGCTGCTTTATTCATTACGAGATTGTTTCACAAGAAGTCACCTGAGTAGGTGTGACAAACTCCTTGTCCGAAACCCCTCCCAGGAGAGCAGAATTAGTATCAAAATACAAAAAGCACCAGGCCCATCCACAACGTTTCTGTGTTTCTCAGCCATTTGAGATTCCTCTGTTCAGAATTACCTGTCTAGCACTGTACCCCATTTTAAAAATTGGGTTATATGGGTTGTTGATGTCTGACTTCTTGAGATCTTATACATTTTGGATATTATCCCTCTGGCAGATGTACCATTGGTGAAGTTCCTTTCCCAGTCTGTAGGCTGCTCTTGTGTCCTATTGACAATGTCCTGCAGATGTAGGGAATGGAGCAGAGACTGAGGAATTGGCCAAGCAATAACTGTCACAAATAGAGACAGATTCCATGGGTAAGCACCAATCCCTGACACTCTTCATGATACTCTGCTTAGGGGTAGAATTTTCGCAAGGCTATCCTGTGAGAGGCTCCAACCAACAGCTGACTCAGATGGATGCAGAGACCTACACTCAGACAGTCAATGGAACTTGAAAACTCTTACGGAAGAGCTGGAGGAAGGATGGAGGGCCCTGAAGGAGATAGGAACTCCACAGGATGAACAGAGTCAATAATTCGAATGTAATCTCATTAGTGTCTCTTTTTTCAAGATTGAGCCTGGGCCACCGCACTGTCTCTGATGCGGGAGAAATGGAGGGATCCCCAAGCCCAGTTTTAGGCAAGCATTTATAGGGGCAAGAAGGGAGATCTAGCCTGGAACACATCTGATTGGGGGTCCATTATGACTTTTAACATAATTGGCTGGTGCTGGGAGCCAAACCACAAACTTAACTTCTGCTTTCCTCCTGATTTGTGGTTGTTAGGAAGTGAAGTGTCAGGGGCAGGTTTGTAATCTGGGGTTGCAGATCTGTGTGGGAATAACCTGGAAACTGGTGTGATACACAGGTCTTGTTGGGGAGTAACCCAGAAACTGGTGCTAGGTACTGCCCTGTTAATTAACTTAAAATCAGCCTTAAGTTAGTTTCTCTAAAATGGAGTATGAACCCAAGAGATCTGATCTCTTACAAGGTTGGAATGATGCCTGGGGGAGGGGCTCCACCATCTCAGAGGAGAAGGATAGACAGGGATGGGATGAAAGATTGTGGAAAGGAGTGACAAGAAGTGGGGCAGAGGTTAGGATGTAAAGTAGAGAGAGAGAGAAAGAGAGAGAGAGAGAGAGAGAGAGAGAGAGAGAGAGAGAGAGAGAGAGAGAGAGAGAGAGAGAGAGAGAGAGAGAAAGAGAGAGAGAGAGGCAGAGAAACACAGAGACAGAAAGACACAGAGAGAGAGAATGACAAAGGCAGAGAGCCTGCCTTCAAAAGAACAAATAGACCCCAATCATAAGTAGACCACACTTTTACCTTCTCTGATCTGACTCCCTCTATTCAAACTTTAGATCCAATGGTAGATTAAACTATTTATTAGATAAAGCTGTCCTTATCTCATCCTTCCTGGATGTCCTTCCTTACTGTCCTGTAAAGTCTCAGTGGTGTGCTTCACTAATTCTGGCTTGTCTCAATCTAATCAAGTTGACAGTCAAGTTTCATCACTTAAGGTTGTAGTTGGTTTCCAGGAAGGATCCTAAGAGGAAACCAGTGGCTCACGAGCTTTCCACAAAGCTGGCAGAGAGACTTTAAGGATTAATCTTACTTAGATAAGGAGAGTTTGAAGGTTCTTTCCACTAAGGCTGTAGAAAATAAAACAGTTTGAAAGTAAAGACAATTTAAATTCATCATTTGATGGGAAGGGGTAATATCTAGTAGGAGAAGTCCTATGTACAGGTTGATATTGGCTCAGCCATCTCTGGAATAAAACCCTAGCTATAGTGACCATATGATGCAAAGGATTTAGTCAGTCCACTCAGGTTAAATGAGGTGCACAGAATTTTTAATTGGATACATAAAGTAACCTGCTTAATAAGTACTAGAATCATTTCTTATAAGCAGAACATGTTTCTAAAAGTTCCTATGAACAACTTCTAAATATCATGCAACTTGAGGTCATTTGTAGTACTTTATAAGTACATAAGTTATATCACCATAAAGAAGCATCTTTTGAAATATTTTAAATATAATAAATGCTGTCAGTATCAGAGATACTGAATTATATACCAGAGATATATAAGATATATCTTATGACACTCAGAATATGTAATGATATATAATACATATTGTCACAACAAATTATAATTAATTACAAATAGGTTCTCCTTATGAACAGAATATCCACAATTTTACAGCTTAAATTCTGTTGAAGGGGTTATATTTAGGTCTAAATAAATATAATACAGAGCTAGATAGTCTTCAAGTAGTTACACCATCCACATTTCTTGAGATGAAGAGTTTTAAAAACTAGAAAATCATATACACACACCAAGTTCATGGGAAAAGCTAAAAAGAAAAAGTCTGTGGTGACTCAATTTCTTTCTTTTTGCCAAGTATAAGACCTTGAGAACTTCATACCAAGTACTTGTTTATGTCATTTCCAACCCTCATTCCTCCCATGTCCTTCTATGTCCCATGCCCCTCTTAAACACATGGCCAGTTATTGTTTTATTATTATTTTGTGTGTATAAAACATATTACACATACACGCACACACATTCACTCACACACAAGCTATTTAATAGTGTTCATATGTACCTGTGTTTGGGACTGACCACTTAGAATTGGCCAACCAATCCAATCAGTGTAATTGTCTCTGCAGAAAACTTATTTGCTTCTCTCTACAGCCACTGAACCCCTGAATTCCCTCCCTTTTGTTGGGCCTTATGAAAACTACAGCATCTACATTGGTCTGGCATCATATTCCAGAAATTTAACACATTTTTTTACATTTCAATTTTCCAGCTATTTGAAACACACAATCCTAAAGAATGTGACACAGAATTATTTTTTCAGCTTTTTCCTTTTTTATTACACAAGGATTGAATACAGCATAGATTCTCAATCATTAAAATAAATTCATTTAAAAAATATTTTCTTTTTGAATTTTGAATTATTGATAATATAAAATGAATACTCTGTTGTATTTAAATGATAGAAACTAAATGCAATTCTTTACTGTATTTGTTACAGATTTTTTTTAAAAATTCCTAGATATTTTGAGGAACTTTCTCCAGTTACCTTTGGTAATTAAAATAATCATAATTTCAATTCTGAAAGACATAAACAAAGACGACAAACGGTAAGATAATTTTTTTACTTGATTTCAATGAATTAAACACATTGATTACATAAGAACCTTAAACACCTATGACCAATCTAGATATCGATGAAGAGTATTTTAATCAAACATTTATATTACATTATTGATTGATTTCTTAATGTTGATATAATTGCTCAGTGATTGTTTTCCTATGCTATAGCATCATAAACATGTGCATTCAAAAAAAATCTCTGTAGAGAAAAAAAATGGCACAGCTTTTTGTTTTCTTACTTTAATTCTTCCTAATGGAAACTTCTTCAGAGAAACTATGTATACTTTCTTAATAGTTCTTACTTAATCCCTTTATAATCATTCAGTTGCTGTGGGTAGATTTCATAGAATCTTCTCCTAAAACTTACAAATGATTGCTAGTGTTTAATGTGGGTGTTAATGATTGACTGATACAATGTCATCCAGGGGAGGAATTTTCCAGTGCTGTCTCATTAACCAGATGACCTGCAGACATTGTCAGTATAACCCAGCTGAGGTGATTGATCACCAGAGAATAGAGGTTACTAACTCTCCCCCAGGTATTAATGTATAGCATCTTCGCTTACCCCTGTCTCAGGCTTTTCCAGTAAGAGATTGATTTATTATGCAGCTTCAATGGGAATTTGTCAAACTCTTAATCAAGGAATTCTATATTGCTACAAGTAAATCAATGACACTTTCTGGCAAAATGACTTTTACAGTACATGAAAACAATACTTTATGTGTATGTACAGTTCTCTAGTAGCAATATGTTTCCATACATGAGCTCATTAGTGGTTGGCAAAATGGAGGGGAAGTGATGTGCCATCCTTTGACAAACAGGAATATTGTAAAATGAAATGTTTCTTGTTATTTCTAAACATAGAGGAAATAATTTCAAGCTCAGGGCATTGGTAGAAAGAGACACAGAAGACAATGGAGAAATTGGGAAGAAGGCAGTCTTTAAGACAGAATACCTGACATACTAGAAAGAGAAGCTGATGTGAAGAGAGCACATGAGCCTGGATTTTCCATTTGACCCATTTTTTATGCTGCTGTCTGTGATAGCCATGAAAGACCCAAGATGTGTCTGGTGGAGTTCAGGACAAGTAATGTACCTAGCACATAATAACCAGTGGTCCCTAGAGTGGCAATGAGTGGACTTCTCATCACTGGCCCAAACACAGACAATATGGTTCTAACTGCCATTAATTCCTATTAAAGACGCCAAGGTAGGAGCATAGCCTAGCTGATTCTAACTTCTAATACACAAACAGGCAAGGCACTGTTGGTGGGCAAACTCTTCCAGTTTGTGGAGTTCATGCAGCATTAGCAAATGATACTCCTCTCTTCTGTGAATTTAGGCCAGTCAGTACTGACGGCTTAGTGGATATATAAATGACATGCTTCACAAAACAAGTAAAAATGGGATGTTCATAATGTTGGGGCTTGAAATTGACAAACAAGGCATTTTGTGAAAACACTGTATAAGAAAAAGGCATTTCCCCTCTCTGTGTATTAACCAAATGGAGAGAAGAAAGCCTATATATAGTTCTTCGGCAGGATGAAGTACTCCCATCTTGGAGATGTGTATCTTAGAAGAGGTGGAATTGACTCCTCCTCTTTAGATTTTTCAACTGGAATACAACATTAAAGATTAGCCTTCAGAATTGGATTTTAGAAAAGGAAGTGAATTCTGATACGATCGCTAGAAAGTGCTTTGATTTCTCGTTACATACACAGTGTAAGAAGTGATTTTTACAAACCCAGAATACCATTCAGATCTAATGAGGGCCTCAAGTCTTCAGAAACTACATTGATATTATGTGATTAATAAAATATTCTTAACTATAACCCATTTGATTAAATATGACAAGAAAGCTAAGTATCACCATGAATTCCTTCTGACGATTAAGCTTATGGCTTAAGAACAAAGGCGACAACATTTCAAAGGCAAAATACTATAGTGTGGCATGGCAGAGTGCCATTTCATTGCATGGAACATTTCATTATAATGAATTTTTAAACGTACCATTGCTTTAGAAGAATGACTTAGGGTCTCTCTCTCTTTCTCTCTCTCTCTCTCTCTCTCTCTCTCTCACACACACACACACACACACATACACACACACACACACAAGCACACACACATATATAAACACATACTCATACCTATCTTCAAATATATACATGCACTTATATACATAATATGAACAAAATATACATGCATAGTATATACATACATACACTCATATACACATATCACATGAATATATACCAAACCCCAAACCGCACATAGTCACATAAATGAATACATATATATACATATACATACTTTTACTTACAATCATAGCATAGACACATTTAAAACTAGTGCATGCATATACATAAAATACACAAACATACATATATTCATACACATGCATATATATGCATATACACACGAATATACATACTTAATGAACATATAATGTAGCTTCTTGCTGAAATAATACCACAATCAAATCTTCCATTCCAGTGGTTCTCAATCTTCTTAATGCTGTGACGCTTTAACAGAGCTCCTCATGTCGTAGTGCCCCCCACAATCATAAAATTATTTTGATGCTATTTTGTAACTGCAATTTTGCTACTGTCACGAATCATGAATGTGTGATATGCAAAATATCTAATATGTGACCCCTTTGGGGTCACAACCTACAGGTTAAGGACCACTTTATATCTTAATAAATTCTATTGAGAGTTGACTTAATTAATATTTTATAACTCCTGACAAATCTATAGGAATGCCTAAGCTATTACTACTAATATCACTTTTTATCTAAATAATGCTATTCATAGGAATTTACAAGATTTTCTTTCCATCTTACAACCATTGACTTTTATAAACTATGTGCATTTTTAAAGTTCTAACAAAAAAGTGAATTATTAGAACTTGTTGTGACTAAGACTGAAAATACTGTATGTATTATTACAAAGAAATTGTCTTTGGATCACACTGATCCAAAATCTGTGTGGAGGGTGGCAAAAAATTATTTTATCATTATTTACTCCAAACTTTTTGTTTGTTTGTTTGTTTGTTTGAGACAGAGTTCCTCTGTATAACCCTGGCTGTCGTAGACCAGGTCACTGTCTGTATAACCCTGGTCACTCTGTAGACCAGGCTGGCCTCAAACTCAGAAATCCATCTGCCCCTGCCTCCAAAGTGCTAGAATTAAAGGTGTGCACCACCACTGCCCAGCAAATTGGCTTGTCACCAAAGGTCCTACTCCAAACTTCTTAAGAAAAAATGTTGCCATTATAACAACAAAAATCTATGAAAAAATCCTTTTAAAAGAAAATTCTTTTGAATTAAAGTAGAATTAACTTAAAGTAAGTCAATAACACACTTACCAATCCAAATTAACTATACCTATCATTTGAAAATAGAAGAAATATGCCCTTCATAGAAACCTACACTTTTTATAAGTGTGGTACACCAGTAGATAATTGTGAAAGACTACTTATTAAGAAACTCAATCTCAATTGGGTGGCCCTCAAATGACCCTATTGACTTGCTTTGGAACACACCCCTTACAAGACATTTCTTTGGTGTATAGATGTTCTTAGAAGTCAATTACACTTGATCATGGAGCAACCAAGACCAGGAATACTTTTATAGCTAATGGCAATTCCTGTTTGACAGAGTGATAAGAAAACCAGACTCCTGATATGTGAGCTATTTTCAGCCAAACATCATAGAAGAAGCATACAGTAATTCTATCTGTTTGAGATTTAAATTTGAGCTATTTCGGGTCTTTGAGGAATTAGAAATACAGATTCAATAAACTTAACTTTTAAAATGTGAGTACCTTCAACACTTTTTTTCTTTTCTCACCTGTTAGTCCTCTTTAAAATGCTTGGCCTTGCCCATAAAAGCTGCCATGATGTAAGATGTAAGAGCCAGACAAACTCAATAATTATAAATACTGCTTGTACCAAATAGAGGACTTGGTATCATGCATTAAGACAAAAGACTTCCTTTCAATTCAGGTATTTAAGATATCTTTGATGAATAGGGAATTGTTCTCTTTTTTGAACTTTCCTAAATTAGGTGATTAAACTAAACTACTAATCCCAAAAACATATTTATTATGATATGGTTATTATTTGCCTTAAGTACTACAAAATCATAATTCTTATTTTTTGAAAGTTAGAATGCTCTTCTGACAACTAACTCAAATTTGCAATGTGTAACTCATTACTACCCAATAAACAGAGAAAACAGTTCATATATAACCTTTCAAAGATGTTAGTTAAATATAAATATATGATGTATGAGTTTAATAGTTCCAACTATAAATTACATAGGAATAAAAAGATCCATTTGATTCCATTTATTTTTTGGAAAAATATAGCACTGAACTATTTTCCTTAGCTGTGGGTGATGGTTTCATGCTATTTCCCATATAGAATGAAAAATATAGGTAAAAATTACATATTCACTTGAGGTAATCATTCAGATAATGGAGTAAATCTATTCATACTGTGACTTTTTTCTTCTCATGTAAAGTTATCTGAAACCTTTCACTAATCTTAGATTTGAAAGCATTTTAAAGTAATTGTCTCAAGAAAAAAGTTGGAAGAATATCATAAGGAATAATACATTAATAAGTTTTCATACTGTTATGGGATTAGTATATTTTTCTCCATGCTAATACTCAACTAACACAAGTTACAATAGAAACCTTCAAATCGACCAATATACAAATATAAAATTTCACTTTCATTATAAAATTAGCTGAAGGAAATACATTAGCGTTTGTAAGAGTTCTACTTGTTTATGATCTTCCAGTGTTTGTGCTGGTTGAATTTGTTTGTCAGTTCAGTGAGATTAAGAAATTCACAGAGTAGAAAAAAAATTTGAATGCTCAGGCCTAAATAAGACATTTATACTACCACCTATGGTCCAGAGAACATGACAGTAGAAGAGGCAGTCAAAGAGAAGGAGAAAAAGAAGAGAACCTAAAGATAGGAATAGGGAAACAATTATCAAGATAATCAAGAGCTCACACAGCAGCTGGCCTTGGCCTATTGGTCTGCCCACTAGCACTGGACACATGCATACCAGCCTAGCCCAACAGCTAGAAATGGATAAGGAAATGACTTACCATCTAAATAAAAAGGGACTCATCACTGTTGAAATTCCAAGTCTCTCTCTCTAAAGCAAGCATGAGAAGTTGGTCTTTCCTGAAGACCAAGTTTTTGTTCTGTCAGACAAAGTCTTTCTTCTATTTGCTTCATGGATCTAGATATTTTTATTTTTTGTATTTCCTAGGAAGAAATTATTAGTAGACATTCTGTTTTCTAGAGTTTCTTGTTTCAATAGCTTGATGGCCAATGTGACAAGCATGAGTGTCCTTTTAGAATAGATATAGTACTATATCACACAGGCTGATTATGTAACATTTTGTCTTCTGCCCAGTTCTAAAAATCTGATTGCTAGTCAATTAAAAATTTATAACGTATTTTTATCAGCTGCTGGGTGAAGCCTCTCAGAGGACAGTTACTCTAAGGTTCTGTCTGCAGTCATAACAGAGTATTACTACTGTCAGAGACTGGTTCTTGTCCATGGGATGGTTCTGAAGTTGAGCCAGTTATTGGTTGGCTATTCCTTCAGGCTCTTCTCTGTCTTTGGTCCTGCACATCTTGTAAGCAGGACACATTTTGGGTTGAAGGTTTTGAGGGTATGTTGGTGACCTTATCCCTCCACTGGGAGTACTGGATAGATGAGGTGGCCATTTCAGGCTCCATATCCTCCATTACTAGGAGTCTCAGCTGGAGTCATTTCCATAGACTCACAGCAAAACATTAAGAAGAGCTTGGCTTCCTGTGGAAGAGGTGGGGGAATGATGGAGGGACCTGAAGGCAGAAAGGGACTCCACAAGAAAACCAACAGAATCAACTAGCCTGGACCCTTCGGGGCTCCCAGAAACTGAACCACAAGCCAAAGAGCACCATGGGCTAGACCTAGGCCAGATTATGCAGCTTGATCTTCATGTGAGTCCCTCAGCAACTGGAGTGAGGAATGTCCCTGACTCTGTGGCTGGCTATGGATCCTGCCCTGTCTGGCCTCAGTGGGAGAAGATGTGCCTAGTCCTACAGTGACTTGATATGCCAGGGTGGGGTGATGTCCAAGGAGGATTCACACTTCTCAGAAGGAAGGGAAGGAGGGATAGGAGAGGAACTGGGTGGTGGGGGGTAGAGGAGAGGGGATGCTTCAATGAGGATGTAAAGATAATTAATTAAAGAATCAATAAACTAGAGTATTTGGGGAGTTTTATTTCTAGGGAGTGTCTTTTTGTAGGGGATATTTTTAACAATATAAAATGAAAACTGCTTTTACACAGAATTGGAGTGCTAGAGAGCTACAAAAGGGTTATCTTCTTTACTTTTCAATAGATTTAAGAAAATAGACTTAGCAACATATTGCTTAAATTTCTCTGTTAATTACAACCAACTAAGGACTTGGTATAGCATATCATATTACCTTTAATATTAAAGGATATGGAATTTCCAGTTGCATGGTAGACTTACATTAGAATTATTGTTTTGTGAGGCATGTAGGTAATTTTCATGCCTTTGAACTTCGAGAAGAATTGATTTTCATCCATCAAGGTGCTTTTGTTTATAAATTCATTGCCTTACATCTATCTGGAAAAACATGGAAATACAATTGCTTGCTCAAAGCGTATTCTAGAGAATTAGCTAGGCAAGTCTTCTCACTGTGACATTTATAAGTTGTTTATCTTACAGCCCTGTTGCTATTGTTTAAATGATGATACCCAAATGACATGAAATCTCATGCTCACCGTGAGGCATTAAGAGAACAGAAACTTAACCTAATTGTGGTATTTCAAGATGATAAAGTGAAAGAATAATTATGATTAAATGTGGTGCCCTGTTTTACATAGGGTTTTAGCAGAAATCCAAGCCAGTGAGAAGATCTTAATAGATTTAGCTATTTCCACTTTGAACTTTCCAACCTTCTGAACAATGAACCTGCTATACCTCTTTGTTTCACAACCGACCCTTTCTCTGCTATTCAAATATAGCAGTGGAAGGTGGACGATGGTGCTACTCTTCCAATGCATTTATGCTGAGGATGTCTTCATTCTTTGGACTGATTGCTGAGGCTGCCACACACCTTCCCAGCTCCAGCCCGTTCATTTCTGAGTTGTAGTCTTGACAATCTGTATCCTTAGCAAATATATTTCTTTCAAAGTACATTAAATTTTCTCTTTTACTCATTTTTTTCTTTCTTTCTCTCTGGGTTAAGGAGGCTTAACTACATTTAAAAAATACAATTCATTTATGCCAGTTAACTTTTAAAAATCCCCCTAAACCTGTGTACTTCTTGAATCGACACAGAATTTCATTGTCTATTCAAACCGTTCCACTTCGATTTCTGTTCTCCCTTATGGCTTCATCTTATCCAGATCCCTCATAGTGTTCTGGAGTCCTCATCTTCTTGCCTCTGATTTGTCTTCACCATTCAATGACTTTAACTGCCAGGTATTAGCTAACTTCTGGCTCATCTCCTTTTATTTCTATACCACTTCCGTAGCTAGTCCACTCAAAGTCGTGTACTTGAATCTGAACTTTTTGTTCTGAGAAATTTTTTTTTGCATCATTGTATCTCAGACTCCAGCTTTTCAATTTCTCCTTTTTAATGGATGCCTCCAACTTGACATGAATTATTTTTATCAATGAATGTCCAAAAATACTATTTTTTAATTTTTTTTTTGTCCCTAAACCTCCTTAACCTCCTTTCACCAGTCTTCTCCAGATCAATGACGGCATGGCCTTTCACAAAGTTATTCAAACCTCACATCTCATCATACTTGATTTTTCTTTTTCCTTCAATATAGACATTTTGATAATACCAATTTATTTAATAGATATCCTGAATTTGTTCAATTTGTCTTTATTTTTAAATGGCAAAGCTAAGATCATTCTATTTTACAAAAAAAAAAAATCCTCATAATATTTTTCCTGCCTCTTAATCTATGCCCTTAAACCCAGCCTCTGAAATAGTCATTTAAATATAAATAGCTTATGTTATTTTCCTCCATTGGATAGTCAAGTGGATTTTCAAACCCTACCAGCATTCCTAAAATATTCTCATGCAATTTTCACTCTGCTGCGCTGATCTTCATGGTGCTCTGGAAGAATCAACTTCTGTTCTCATAATATAGCTTGCCAGGTCCTTTACTTTATGAATTTGTGTTCTGCCTTTTATGTAGCTGGTTGCACTCCATTTTGTGGGTTTTTTGTTTGTTTGTTTGTTTGTTTGTTTTTTTAATTCATAACACTTTCCCTTCTTCCACTGTGCAAATATGGTACCATGTGCAGTCAACCTGATTTTTCTGGATCACATTCCTTAGCTTTTGAAATGAACTCTTTATGTTAAAATAAACAAAACATGAGAAGTGACTTGACTTCAATCTCATTCACCATTTCCTCTCTACTTCAACGTGCACAAAAAACAGTAACTGTTCTAGCCTGTTGATGCAGTTGTTAATAGTGTTTACTTAGGATACAGAAAGCCCTGAGTTCTATTGATAACATAGCATAAACCAGATGTGAGAGCATATACTTGTATTTAGTACTGAAAAGATGGGACCATGGAGATCCTAAGTTCAAGGACTTTCATACCTACATAGAAGGTTTGAATCCAACATGGGCTACTTAACACATGAGAACTTAACACAAATATAATATATATGTGTATATATATATGTATATATATATATATATATATATATATACATATGTGTGTATATTTGTGTGTGTGTGTGTGTGTGTGTGTGCATGTGTGTGTGGGGGTGTGTGTGTGCATGTATTTCAGCTTAGGTTTGATGGCTGTTAATGATAAGATCAAGATCATACCCTCTTTACATATTGCTTATTCTGCAGTAAACTAAAACATAAAGGAATGATCCATATCACAAACAAAAGAAATATCTATCATAGTCATGGAGTACCTAGGACAGTGATTCTCAACTTTCCGAATGCTGGGACCCTTTAATATAGTTTCTCTTGTTGTGATAACTCCGCACTGTCAGGCTGTTCGAAAAGTTATAATTTTTGTCTATCCAGGATAGCTCCCAAATAAATGAGGCGGAAACTAAAAGATTTATTTACTCGAGTTTTAAGGCAGAGTATCTGATCAGTTATTAAGCTATTCTTATCATCTGAGCTAATCTGACTATCTCCCAGACAAAATCCCTGAAATACGTGCATCTTAGTATTGATTTTCCTGTCTCTGTTCCAGATGTGTTCCTCTGGTATCTCTAGATCCACTTCCAGTGGACCATCTGCTCTCCCTCTCACTCTCTCCTACTCCCCTGGCTAGTATTAAAAGTATAGATGTCAATCTCTTCTGCTCAGCCATTGGCTAATCAGCTTTTATGAAGAAATCAGAAAATAAATGGGAAGCAATGATTACACAACACCAAGACAGAATTTCTTAGAATAAACGATACAAGACCATGCCTATCTTGCTAACAGATATAGGGGCAAAGAAATCTGCATTTGAATAATACCAAGATAATCTTTTCCCAGTGTACAATAGCATCATGCCTACACTCAACCATAGAAGTAGTTTCACTGTTACTTCATCACTATAATTTTGTGGCTATCATGAATTGTAGTGAAAATATCAGTGTTTTCTGATGGTTTTTGGCATTCCCTGTGAAAATATCATTCAACCTCAAAGGGATGAGACCCATAGGGGGTCCCAGATCGATTCAAAGGGTTACATTATAGTTCATTGATGTCCTGCTCTTCCTTCATTTTCAGATGATAGGGGATAGAGAACAGGGGAGACAAGCTCCTTTTGATCTTTTTAAATAAGACTTTATTTTTCCATATTGGTACACCATTAATTTCTTCCTCTTTCCTTCTTGTTCCAGTTAAGGTTTCCAGCATTATTCTGCAAAAGAATGGGAAGCCCAATCTCTTTCCTGATTTTAATGGGATTGATTTGAGTTTTCCACAATGGAAGATAATGTTAGCTGAAGGTTTGTCATATATAGCCTTTAGTATGCTGAGATATGTTTCTACCAGTCTAATCTTATACCAGGAATTTAATCATAAAAACATAACAAAGGCTTTTTTGAATCTATTGAAATGTTTATGTGATATTTCTCTTTAAGTCCAATTATATGATTTATTATATTAATTTGACTTATATATTTTGATCCAACCTTATATTTTTGACATAAAACCTGTGTGTAAAGATATCTACAAATGTGCAATAAATACTCCTCACATGTTTGTCATAACTAATAGCTGTCCAGTTATACTTAAGGTCTACTCAACAGTAGGGAAATTATGTCTTATATTGGAAATCTAGCCAGTTAATTTCCTAGGGGTAGTGAGATCATATACTTTAGACAGAATCTACTCCCTCTACTTTTCTAGTCCAAAATTATTCCTTGTTTTGTTATAGATTCTATTATTATATCCAATGATTAATTATAGCTCCAGCTTATAAACAAAGACTCTTCTTAAATCAAATGAAAGCCATCACAGAAAACTACTACTGAACACACTGAGAGATTAATGCATCACTAGGAACCCACTGGATACATCTCTATCATAGGTCCTGCATCTATGGCTCAGAGAATATCATTGAAAAGGGATAGAGG
>NW_022196898.1:88051151-88059987 GCF_008632895.1 Mastomys coucha
AAAATATCTAAAATAAAAAAAAAAAAAGAAAAGGGATAGAAAGATCATAAGATCCAGAACACTAAGAAGAATACTGTAAAACAGATTCTCCAAGAAAAGGCTACATAAACAAGACTGAAAAAATGGCAATATCGATAAACTGGCTAAAGCGTAAGTGTAGACATTTACTGGCCTTACACCTAGACAAATAATTATAGGCAACTAATAATTATTGGGCGAGAAGAGGGGGAATTAGCTTATCCCGGGCATAAGCCCTCCTACGGTTTTTCCAATAAAAAGTAGCCAGTACTGACACCATAGACACACCATCACCAAAATGGACTCATCAATTATATTTATATATTGTGTATGCACATACATATATAAAAATACACATATATGCTACGTATATGTTGAACAGTAAGAAAACAAGAAAAAGAGGATACAATTTGAGAGTATATTAAAGGGGTGGCTGGAGGGTCTGGAGGGAAAAAGGTGAAGAGGAAAAACAATGTAAGTATTATAATTAAAACATATACTTTTTAAAATTAAAAGCTAAACATAAATAAGCTAAAACCCTTCTCTTAAAGCTAGAATCCTCAGATCTTGAGCAATCTGTATCATTAAGTTTCAAGAGTAGAAACGGAGTCCCCGCAGAGGTACAATTATCTGAGTGGGTGTGAGGTCTTAGACTTACTCCTGTTTCCCATCTTGGTAACTGCATCCTTGCTAGTTCTGTCACCTTTGTAATCTCTGAGCACTTTGCTCTCACAGGGGAATAACACTGCTTAGCCACGGCAGGTTTTCATAAAGGTTAACCTGACAACACATATATCCCTATGATAGATGGATAGATGGATGGATCGGCCCCAGAGGGTGAGACAGAGATTTGCATACCACTTGGTAGAATGTCAGTCACATTGTAGTGTTTAGCAATGCATTTTTATGAATCTTTCATTCCCGTTTATTAAAATACCCTTAGATTTACTTATAGTTGTAATATTCTTTCCAGACATTTTGCATGGCTATTATATTCTTGTTGGCAACCAAAGTTTTTGTGTATGCATCAATGGCTCTTATACAATAAATGTGCTTGTTAAACTGAGTATACAGAGAAAACTATTTTGTGCCTAGTACTATGAAGTCTTAAATGTAAAAGTACTCACTGATTAACTAATATTTTTTCTTTGTTGAAAATAGAGAAGAAACATTCAGATGTTTATAATGAATTAATGTATGCTATTTATAAACTTATTACCCAAACAAGCATTTAATTATAATTCCTTCTTCTGATCTTTCCTACATGTTTTCACTGTATCATAGAACATTAGATATTATGTATCAACTTTCCTTTTTTATTAGATTTTTTGTTTACAATATCTCCTTTCTCATGTTCCCCTCCAAAAATAAAAATAAAATAAAATAAAATAAAATAAAAAACAAAAACAAACCCCTATTCCCTTTCCCTTTCCCCTCCCCCTGCTCATCCTAGGAATTTGGGAACAGCTTGTGTTGTTGAATTATTTGAGGGGACCCCTTTGCCCAATAACTTAATAACATATAACCCACTCCAGGTACTGGAAGCTTTGTTGAGTCACAAGATATAACCAGTTGTTGTTCCATCTCCCTATTATTTCATTTAGATTGCCTTCATAAATGTATATTTTAGGAAGTTTCTATTAAATCAGGTTTCCATTGGACCACTCAAACACCCCTTAATTTTAGATGTCTGTCCTTTTAATTCCTCCCACAATCTCTCTCTCCAATTTCGCCCTCCTACTTAAACTTTCCATGCTAGTCCCACTTCCCTCCCTATTTATCTATTTTCCCTTTCCTAATGATATCTCTCTGTTTAAAATGTACTTGCCATTATGATACAGCCTTTAATACTTTTTAAAGGTTTCAGGTGTCCGTGAGATGAGTATGCATTCTGTACTTGTTAGATAGACCAACTTCAATGACAACATGATCAAATGATTAAGAGCTTCTTCCTCAACTATATAAATTCTTTGTGATTTTCCATGTTTGACTCCTAGATTACATGGAGATGTATTGAAAATTCCAACTATAATATCAATCTGTCTGCTGTGCCTTCAGATCTATCATTCTTTGTCACAAATAAATATTTAACAAGTCCATAAGTTAGCATGTTAAGAAGCAATCCTCATGAAAGAATTTTTGTTTTGTTTAGGTTGATCTTGATGTTGGGCTCTTTTTGTACATCTCTCAACTATACCCCCACTTATTTTGTTCTATCACTAGTATCCCTCTTACTATTTCAATGTCTCATATTTTCTATTATCTTCTTTACATCTCTTCCTAAAACAATCATTTTTCAAAATTAATTATCCTCATTCTACTTCAATTATCTGCACACACATAGACACACACAATACATGTATATCTATATTGATGTTTTTATTAGACGCTAGTCTCTGTGTGTAAGGAAGAACATATTGTACTTCACATTATGAATATAAGGAACTTCACTTCATAGAAAAAATATCAGGTCTACCAATTTTCACAGAAATTTCACATTTCATTTTTCTTTACAACAACTTTCAGATCAAATAAACACTGCCAGTGAGTTTAAAGTTAACATGCAGATGTAAGTGGTTTTTATCTATTCAGTCACGAAGTTGATAAGAAATGCTAGAAAAAATATCTCAGTAGCAAGAACTCAAAAAATATTAGGAAATAACTCAACTCAGGAGGTAAAAAGCTTCTACAATAAAAACTATAAGATATCGGGAAAAAAATCTTAAAGAAGCAAGCCATCAGAAAGGCCTTCTTTCTCCTGTGTTGGAGAAATTAATATTGAGAAGATGGTTATAATTCTAAAAGTAAACTACCAATTTAATCAAATCTCTATAAAAAATCCAATAACATGCTTTGCAGAAAACTACAATAATTATAAAATAGAAATAGAAACACAAAAAGCCACAGATAGTCAAAACAATCATAAGCAAAAGGATATTACAAGAAATATATCTAACCTCAAATTACATTCTAAGCCATATTGAGACACTTATGTTAGACGGAAGCACATTAAGAAATAGTGTTTTCTTGGTGAATTTACGCTTATTATGTGTTGCCCCTACTTACTTAAATGATTTTACTTGTTCTGAAATATGCTTTGTACAAACATAATACAGCTACTGCTGCAATCTTTTGGTTAGTGTTAACATAGTGCACATTGCTCCGACTCCTCACGTATATATGCTATTTATTCACTATTAATATATATTCTTGCTATGTTTGCTGTTTACTTAGTGTACAAATTATAAACAGTTAATTACTGAATCTACTATTTTAATTTTTTATTTGCTTCCTGATGTTTGTAAATTATCAGTTTTGTAAGTTCAAGGTTAACCACCACACTGAGGATATCAGGAGGTGGGTGGGAACACTTTAAATCAAAAGAATGGGGCTGGGATGGAGATTAAGCTCTATCTAAAAGAGCTCGAATACAACTTCTTTACTCATCCCATCACCACTGTGGCTATATCCCCAGCATGGTACCTGTGAGCTATGATAAAGGCCATCCCTAGATTCTGAACCTTAAATCTCTATCATTCTACATTAATCTATGCCAAAGTAAAATGTTTAAGACTAGTAGATATGCTAAAGTAGTCATGGCACAAATCTTGTGCCATTAACTGATTAATATCTAGCTGGATTTAAGGCCCATTCCATGAGTTGGAATCCATATTCAATGTGGCTTAGGTGGCTAAGCACTTGCGATTTGTTAGGCCTGGAACCTAGGGAAAAATCCAAGGAGGATAGCAATGAATTGACTCTAAAAGCCATTCTGCTATACACATAGATCGGTGCTTTTCTCAGCCTTCATCAGAGAAGTTTCTTCCAGCTCATGGGAACACATACAGAGACCCATAGCCAGACACTATGCAGAGAGTAAGAAAACTTGGAACACTCAACCCTAAGAAAGATGTATGTCTATATCAAATTCCTCCTCTCAGAGCTCAGGAAACTCTGCAGAACCAGAGGCAGGGGGAATGTAAGAGAAGACAGGTTGAGATAGAGTACAACAAGGAATTACGGCCCTGTAGACATATGTGCTGGCACACATATGAACTCAGGGCAATGGTGCCAGCATGCACAGAGCCTGCAGGGGTCTGTGCAATATGCATTCATAAAGCTGAAAGAAGTGGTCAGACATAAATATCTTTCCCCAACCCATAAATCATCTTCCATGGATAACCACATGCAATTGAAAGAAGTTAGTTCTCCAAAGGAGTCTCAAAGAAGTTTAGTGAGGAAACAAACCACTCTTAAAGGTAGGTACCATGGCCAGTAGTAGATGCACAAAACAAAATGAACTCACCAGCAGCTTTGAGGTTCCTTGTCTCGTAATGTTGGCTTGTCAGAGTGTTTTCCCCCTCTTTCTCTATAAATTTGCTTTTTAAAACCTTACAGGTTCTTTGTATATATTATTGCTTCAGGTTTTATGTTTTATTCTTGTGTGTGTGTGAACTGTGTATAGGTTTTGCTTTGTTGTTTTGTTTTTGCTTGTTTGTTTTGTATATTTACTGAATTTTTTTCATATTTGGCTGTTTTGTTCTGCTTTTGGTTGTTTTTGTTTTGTTTTGTTTTATTATTATTTCTTAGATGGATATTTGTTTTCTAACAAGAGACAGAAAGGCATTTGGATGGAAGAGAAAAGAGCAAACAAAAGGTAGTGAGTGAAAAAATCTATTATCATCAAAGGAAAAATATATATTGAGTTGTTGGTGGCCATATTTACAGATGTATAAATATAAAGTAGACAGTCAGCAGACATGCAATCCATTGATTTCTCAATGGGGAGAGCAAAGTCACTTGCTAGTGGAATATGATATCTAATAGGTATAAGGGTTCCTAGGAGAAATTACTGACTCTCATACTTGGCCAGGAAATTTACAAAATGTGCTTGAAAACTATCAGCTGTATGGAAATAAGAAAGGTACACTTATAGAGTATATGTGGTCAGTATCTTTGATAGCGTAATGAGAAAGTAATGTTTGAATAAGTGAGGACAAAATAATCTTCCATAAAATGTTCAGTTATCTCATGATACACTCCATCTATTAGGAAAAAGAAATTACCCATAACTATGAGTGAATTTCCTCAGAGTGCAGCAAAGAAGTGGTGAAAACTTATCCTGCAGGGACCAGAACACAGGCAGGAGATCAAGGCCAGTGGCAAAAGTGTTGCTTCATCCAAGGTAATGCACATGATACTATGTCTCCGCATCCACTCTCCCAGAACCTAGGGCTAAAGTTTAATCGTGAAAAATACTCCATGATATTTATGCAGATAAAAATTTACTTCTCTTATCTCTCCTAAGCAGTTTAAAATATGCATATGATTGTGTCGTTGTTGCACAATCAACTATACATAAAGTGTATGATTTGTGTTATACATTTGTACATATTTGTAAAGTAATCATTATGACTATCACCATTCACATGTTCCCTTTTGTCAGTTTCCACCCTGCCAAGTCAAATGCAATAGAATTGTTCTCTCCCTAGAGCTTAGATTGCCTATGATAGGCTTCATATAAATGACAATGTAGGAATTTTTTTTTTTTTTGAGACAGGGTTTCTCTTTATAGCCCTGGCCTTCCTGGAGCTCACTCTGTAGACCAGGCCAGCCTTGAACTCAGAAACGAAACCTACCTGCCTCTGCCTCACAAGTGCTGGGATTAAAGGCATGTGCCACTACTGTCAGGTAGAACTTTCTAGTTTCATTGTTCTTCTTACATGCAGCATGAGTACTTAAGATTCATTCATGACCTAGCTGTATCCGTAGTTCATTGTTTTGTTCTGGGATACTAGTTTAAATTACTAACATGCCACTATTGATTCTACATATTTGTGTAAATGTTTTAGGGCTGTTTTTAGTTTTGCTTATTATATATAAAAGCTATTATGACTATTATACATTTTTATGTAAAGACTTGAATGTCTTTCTCTTTGGTAAACACAAAGCAACAGAATATGTGGCAGGTGTAAAGTTTTAGAGAGATTGTAAAACTATTTTGCAAAACAACATCATACTGCAAATCCACAATTATAAGAGTTGCTGCATTTTTTATTGGATATTTTCTTTATTTACATTTCAAATGTTAGCCCCTTTCCAGTTTTCTCTCTGGAAACCCCCTGTCCCATCTCCACTCCTCCTGCTTCTAATGAGGGTGTTCCCCAAACCACCCACCCACTTCTGCCTTCCTGCCCTCACATTCCCCTACACTGGAAAAGAGCATCTTCACAGGACCAAGGGCCCCTCCTCCCATTGACACCTAATAAGGCCATTGTCTACTACATTTGCAACTGGAGCCATGGGTCCCTCCATGTGTACTCTTTGGTTGATGCCTGCATTTTTAAATCCTTGAAACATTTTACATGATCAGTCATTTGATTTTAGGCATAAGTACTTTATCACATGTAATTCATAAATGTTTCCTTTGGTCTTGTCTTTTCATTCTCTTACTCTATAAATATTTTTCCAAAGCTTTAAACATATGTAAAATTTAAAAGCCTAATATCTGACCAATAAATCTACCTGCTAGGTAGGAATTACAATACTTTCAATGTTTTGAATGCATTATTCACTATGACAATTCCAATTATGCAAATATACTTAATCCCACTACTATAATTCTACAATCCGCATGTGAGATATGGTGTTCACAATACTCTTTGAGAGCCATCCAATATAAATGTTTATTGATGAGTTCTTTGGGATAGATTCTGACAAGCTTTGGAGTGTTCATTAATGTTGTTAAATTCTTCAAGCCCAGCCTCAACATCAAACAATGTAAATAAGATTCTAAATATAGCAAACTGTATATATTTTTACCACTTAAAATCAAAAGCATTATCTGTATAAGGCTTAGATGAATAAATATAATTTTAATAACTTACAAGCAGTTATAAATTATTGGACTTATGGTTTCCTTATACTCTTGTATTCCTATTTATTTATTCACCCTTTCCTTTTCAGTTCTCAACTATTCTCCTTTACTTTGTTAGGAAAAGAGGAATTTCACAATATTGCATTACATAATCAAAAATATCACAATGCAATGCCCACTGTATAAAAACAGATGCTTCTTTTCTATAGCTATTTTCATTTCAAAATTATAGAAGGTGGTTTTAATCAATGGCAGTGTTACCAATGTAATAAACAGTATTTCGTGGCCTTATGGAATGAAAACAATGAGGTTTAGAATGAGACCAAATAATATAATCAGACTTTTCTTTCTCCAAGTTATGCAGGCAATTTATCTTTAGTATAGTTTCAGAATTAAGGTGATATTACTCCCAAATGTCACTGTGGGTTGAAACCTAGCAGCTCCACTCTTTAAGGATAAAAATGCAAAGTGATGTACTAAGCAATTTTTTAAAGTCTCTTGAGACACATCATTAATAACCAGGAATTCAGAAAATTAGATAATAAGGTGGCTTCATCTTTTAATAGGATATTTTCTTCATTTACATTTCAAATGTTATCCCCTTTCTCAGTTTCCCTCCCTCCCAGAGACCCCCCTATCACATCCTCCCTCCCCCTGCTTCTATGAGGGTGTTCCTCTACCCACCCACCTCCCCACCCTAGGTTCCACTACATGGGGCATCTATCAAGCACAAGATGGCTTCATATATTTGAGAGCTGCCATTGATTTTCAAGTTTAGGTTAAATATCAATACTATTAGTTTCTCCCTTTTTTTAAACAAAGAGCTATTCTGTACCTGTGATTTCAGATACTGTTTTTGTAAATTAATAGTAAATATTTCTTATTTCCATAGAGTTTTGGGGACCATTAAAATCACAATCGATAATGGAAGTAATTAAATAAATTATATTTATTTCATAAAGAATAAATCAGGAAAGAAAGCCTTACATAGCTGGTATTAGAAATATCATAAATGTCTTAATATAGTGCCATTGCCAACATCATTAAAATGTGATTTTTATTTCTGAAACACTTGTACAAACCTATCTGTTAGGTACTATCCTAAGAGCTTTTAAAATATTACATAATTTTAAATTTTTTGAATCTGTATGATGCTGGTACTAGTATTACTAGTTCTTTGAAGACAATGAAACAGGAAAATTAAAGTCAAGTGCTTTCTCAGGATGTACAAAATTGTATAGTGCTCAAGCTGTATCCACTGGCTCTCAGTTTCATTCTCTTAGTTTCATTCTCATTGTGTATTCTGGACTCTCTTCTTTTGAACAAACCTGTGAACAAAATTAAGAGAAGGATACAGACCATGAATATTTACAGGAATACCTTTATACTTATAAAAGGGACAAATTCAAAAGATGACTTATTTGGAATAGAAAATAAGGAAAGATCCATCCCAAACCACTGAGTTGTTATTGAAGAGAAATGAGAAGGTCTGAACTATCACTTACTAGATCAACTAGGGATAATAAAGTTAACAAGTTAGAGAAACTAGTTTAAATGGCTTCACCATAAGAAAATAATCAATATGAGTGCAGATAGATATGCTTTTATTGATTTAAATATTGTACAACATACCAAAACATCACATGGTACTAAATACTGTTATGTTTGTATGCATATATCCAAGTATATTAAATTTAATAGTAAACTGGAGAAAATACAGATAGCATTAAACTAAGAATGTTTGGTACAGATAGAATATGGGTAAAACAATGATAGTGGAGATGGAATCTAAAATGCTGTGAGGAATAATGAATGCTCTGTCTTGTGAGAAAATCACTATGTAAATGGTCCAGAGATACATATTATAAGAAAGATAGCTGGGCAGTGGTGGCGCACGCCTTTAATCCCAGCACTTGGGAGGCAGAGGCAGGCAGATTTCTG
>NW_022196898.1:88060237-88077616 GCF_008632895.1 Mastomys coucha
ATATAATAAATAAATAAATCTTTAGAAAAAAAAAAAAGAAAGATGAGCTCCAAGCTGGGCATCCAGACTAAACACCTTACAGCAATAATGAGATGACATTGTTGTCTTTTGGGTCAGGACAAAATGTTAGAGGAATGGTGCCTGATCAGATTTTCATATATTTTAAAATTGGAAAACATAATTTTTTAATTATATGAGTATAGGGTACAAATAGAGGAAGATCAAAAAAACATGACATGAAAGAAATTGATCTGACCAAGTTAAAAAATTAAGTTGCTATTAATTGAAACAGAAACACTGTACTGGAGGCAGATTAAAAATGAAGGCAACTTTGAAAGTACTAAATTTGATATCTCTTTGACATCTAAGTGGGATGTCAATGAAGCCATTTGATCATAAGTCTCACATTCAGAAAAAAAAAATTATCCAGACAGAGACTATAGCATGAGGTCTTCAGGGTAGGTAGTAGCAATGAGCATTAAACGTTTTGTAATAGGTAAAGTATCCAAAATAGTAACACTGGAGAGAGAAAAGAAGGGGGCCAGGGACCAAGGCACATTGATAAGGAGATCGGAAATAAGTGGATTAGGAGGATATAGGAGCAACCAAGTTTCTTTCATTTATTTATTTATTTATTTATTTATTTACTTATATTTATTTATTTAAAACTCCAGATTTTATTACCCCCATCCGCTCTTTGACTGTTCTACATCCCTGTCTCCACGAGGTTGTCACAGCCCCCATCCAACCAGACCTCTAAACTTCCTAGGGCCTCCAGTCTCTTGAGGGTTGGATGCATCATCTCTGAATGAACAAAGACCCAGCAGTCCTCTACTGTATATGTGTTGGGGGCCTCATATCAGCTGGTGTATGCTGCCTGTTTGGTGGTCCAGTGTTTGAGAGATCTCAGTGGTCCAGCTTAATTGAGACTGCTGGTCCTCCTACAGATTTGCTCTCCTCCTCGGCTTCTTTCAGCCTTCCCTAATTCAACAACAAGGGTCAGCAGCTTCTCTCCACTGATTGGGAGCAAATATCTTCATCTGACTCTTTCAGCTGCTTGTTGGGTCTTCAGGAGTGTGGTCATGCTAGGTCCCTTTTTGTGAGCGCTCCATAGCCTCAGTAATAGTGTCAGGCCTTGGGACCTCCCATTTAGCCGGATTCTACTTTGGGCCTGTTGCTATGCCTTCTTTTCGTCAGGCTCTTCTCCATTTCCATCCCTGTAATTCTTTCAGACAGAAATAATTATGTATCAGAATTTTGACTGTGGGATGGTAATCCCCTCCCTCATTTGATGCCCTGTCTTCCTGTTGGAGGTGGGCTCTATAAGTTCCCTCTCCCAGTCCCTCCCTTTGAGTCTGGAAAGTTTTTCACTGCCCAGGTTTCTGGTGCATTCTGGAAGGTTCCCACTACCTCCTACCTCCTACCTGCTGAGGTTGCCTATTTCCATTCTTTCTGCTCACCCTCAGGGATTCAGTCCTTTTCCTCACTCAATACCAAGATCAGCCCCTTCTCTGCCCCCCATCCACTTTTCCTCCCAGGTCCCTTCCTCCCTCCCCACTTGTGATTGCTTTCTTCTCCCTCCCAAGTGGGACTGAGGAGTCCTCACTTGGACCCTTCAGCTTGTTGACCTTTTTGAGTTCTGTGGACTGCATCTTGGGTATTCTGTACTTTTTATTTTTACTTTTTGGCTAATATCCACCTATTAGTGAGTACATACCAGCATGTCTTTTTGGGTCTAAGTTACCTCACTCAGGATGATATTTTCTAGTTTCATCCATTTGACTGCAAAACTCATTCTTAATAGCTGAGTAGTATCCATTGTGAAAATGAACCACATTTTCTGTATCCATTCTTCTGTTGTCAGTCATCTGGGTTGTTTCCAGCTTCTGGCTACCACAAATAAGGCCACTATAAACACAGTGGAGCACTTGCCCCTGTGGCATGGTGGAGCATTACTTACCTACCGGCACTTGATCTTTGACAAAGAAGCCAAACTTATACAATGGAAAAGAGAAAGCATCTTCAACAAATGATACTGGTCTAACTGGCTGTCATTATGTAGAAAAATGAAAATAAACCCATAGTTATCACCTTGCACCAAGTTTCTTTTTATAATCCCATACAATTACCACATGTAAAATGTGATAGCTTATGTGGTGGTTTGATTGGCAGTAGTCCCTATCTTATGGGGATAGGTTCACATGTTTGAATAAGTAGTTTCCAACTGATGAAACTATTTGTGAAGTACTAGAAGCATAGCTTGGTTGAAGAGGTGTGTCACTGTGTGTGGGCTTCCAAAAGCCTAATGTTCTGTCTCATGCTTGAGATTCTAGAAGAGACTTTCAGCTGTTTTTGCCACCATACCTTCACTCTGAAATCCTCTGGAATGATATGACAGTTAAAGCTTTCCTTCATAAATTGTTCTGGTGATGGTGTTTTACAATCAGTAACAGGAAAATAAAACAGAATTTGGTGCCAGGAAAACAGGACCGTGTGATTTATTTATTTTGTTTGGTTCATTTTGCTGTTTGTTTGTTTGTTTTGTTGCTGTTGTTCCTTTGTTTTTGTTTGAAGAGCATGGTAAACTTTGAAATTTTGAACAATTTAGGTTTTTGAACACTGTGGACAGAGCCTTATGGACCATGTCATCCTAGTAGGCAATTGGAAGATAGCAGTGCTGTGACCAGTGTGATCTATGGATTAGCAATTGGACTAGGGCCTGTTCTTCTGATGTTTTCGCAGACTGTAATGCTCTTCTGTCCCAGACCTAAGAAATAGCCTGAGGTTAACTAAAGAAAAATAAGCTAATTTCTTTGGTGGAGGATATTTCAAGAGAGCATTACATTGGCTCTTCTACATGGTTTTTAGTGATTACTCTTACGCGAGTCTAAGATAAAAAGGAACTATAGGTGCAAAAAGAAATACAAAATGTTCAATTTGAAGAGTAAGAGAATCCTGGCCAAGATTTGAGCTGAAACAGATAAAAAGATTAAGGTCTGATCTGCACTGGTATAGTAGAAAGAGACCTCAAGCCAAGAGTTCGTCTAGCCTTTTTATTTTCTCTGAAAGGAAAATGATAAGCCAAAGAGATTTTCTGTTCCTAAACGAAGGAAAGTTGTTGGGAATATGATTCAGTGGAGGCAGGATCCCTCCCAACCAAGTAGGCAGGCAACTTGACAATCTTGTTCTTTTAGTTCTGCCTTTACAATTTTGATGGACACATATGAGGAGGGATTGTGGAATCTTCCTCTGCAATGAAGGAGAACTGCCAAGGTCAGATGGTGTCTGAAGAGTAGTACCTGCACCAAGGCCCTGAGGATCCAAGAGGCACTGAAAGGACATTGAATGAAGCTGTGAAGTTTGCATGTCACTAGGGCTCTTAAAACCCTGGACATGCCAGCGCTGTGGAATATTGGCCAAAGAGAGTAGAAAGTAGGGAATGAAATCAGCCCAAGAGAGAGAAATGGGTTTAAAGCAACAAAGCAGAAATGGTAGATGTTAGGATTAGTCAGCAAAAGGTACCTTGGCAGGTGCTGGCCAAGTATACAGTATGGGTTACACCAAGCAACCTGTCTACTGCAAGAGGTTAATGGAAGAAAGGGGGTAAAAGGTCTAAGAGGTCAGAGACATGAGAAAGAGAGACAGACAGAGTGACCGAGAGACAAGGGGAAGAGAAAGAACATGCCAAAAACTTGAGAGAGACCTTTTATTGAAAGGGTGCACATGTTTCATGGGAAAATGAGCAACTCATAGCAGCTGTGGAAATGTGCAGGTTATGATGAGAGCCACGGGGTTTGTGCCACTGAAAAGCAGGCTGGCTGAGTGCCTGGGTTAGAACAGTACTGCCATCTAAGCCTTTGGCATTGATCATGGAATTACAGGATTTGGAGGTTACACTGATTGGTGTTGTTCTTGCTTTGCTTCAGGATTTTCTCACAATTCTCCATTCTTCCTTTTTGGAATTAAAATGCCTGTTTTGTGCTATTGTACATAAGAAGTGTGTAATTTCCTTTATTGATTTTACAGGGATTACAATAGAGTGTTTACTTTTAGTCTCTGAAGAGACTTCGACTTTAGACATAAACTAGTGTTGAGACTGACAGACTTCACAGGAATTCTGAGGTTGGTCTAAATAAAGTTTATACTACAGCATGCCCAGTAAGCTATGGAGCCCAGGGAATAGAATATGGTGTTTTGAGTGAGAATGGTCATCATAGGCTTGTTGTATTTATTTGGTAGAACTTTTTTGAACAGAACTGGAGCTTTGGACTTGTAGGAGGAGATATGTTTGGGGGTATTCTTTGATATTTAAGCATGCTTCTGCTTTTTGCTTGTGATTAAGAAGTGATTTCTTAGTTATTCCTGCCCTCATGCCCTCACACTAAAATCGTGGACTCTGACACTCTAGAACCACAAACCTAATTAAATGCTATCTATTATAAGTTCTCTGAGTTGTAGTGTCTTATCACAATGATTAAAAACTTAATAAAATATTACATAAAACAAACTAAAAAGCTTAAGATACTATTGAACTTCATCTGGATTCATATTTATACTTTCAGTTTTTGAAAGAGAATTAATATTGAAATTTTACACTGGAAATGGAAACATTCTGTGTCTCAAAA
Organism: Mastomys coucha; assembly: GCF_008632895.1. Classification (NCBI taxonomy): domain Eukaryota; kingdom Metazoa; phylum Chordata; class Mammalia; order Rodentia; family Muridae; genus Mastomys; species Mastomys coucha. The sequence continues at coordinate 88,064,863 of NW_022196898.1, forward strand.
CTTATAGAAATTGTCTCTACCATAAAGATTGTGTGTGTGTGTGTGTGTGTGTGACAGAGAGAGAGAGAGAGAGAGAGAGAGAGAGAGAGAGAGAGAGAGAGAGGTTGGCTTATGTATCCTCCCTCACTTTATATCTATATTAATCTGGGCCTCATTAATTCAGCTAGATATGCTGGCCAATAAACTTTAGGAATCTACTTTTTGCCTGCCTGAAGGGTTTATGCAGCTGCTAAAGTATTAAAATCATGTTTTTTATGCTTGTGCAGCAGACCAATTGCCTTCTAAGCCACCTACCCTAACACTCCCTTACAGCTTCTTTGGATTCAGTTTGAGTCACAGAAGCAGCCCAGCATTGTTACAAGTAGCCTGTAAATGGGTTTTATTGGTGCTTATTTTATGTGCTATTAAGTTGAAATAAGAAGGGAAGCAATGAGGAATTGGGAGAGGAAAGAAAATATTAAGTTTAAAGGAAAGAAAAAAAGAGGAAGAGTAAAGAAAATTGAAAAAAGGAAAAATGTTTCAGAAGGAATAATGAAGAATAAAAGAATAAGATGTGTGTGTGTGTGTGTGTGAGAGAGAGAGAGAGGGAGAGGGAGAGAGAGAGAGAGAGAGAGAGAGAGAGAGAGAGAGAGAGAGAGAGAGAGAGAGAGAGATTTGCCCAAAGTCGATATCCAGAACTGACTGAATGGCAAGTTTTTAACACAGATAACCTCCATTTCCAAGTATGCAGCTTTCAGTAATGTGAGGAATAATCACAGGCCCCAAACACTTTCTGAACATCAGATACCAGGAAATAGCCATATCTTGTATTTAGTTGACCCTTGACCCACAGAATTAAGCCTTTGTTAGTGTTGATACTGAAAGGGAATTTGACTTTGGAAGCACATGAAAAGCAGATGGATTCTGGGAAGGAATTAAGTGTCTGCTGGTGGGAGGGTGATGGGTTCTTTCATTAATAAATGTGAACAGCAGGAAGATGCTAATGAATCGACACCCTGTAACTTACATACCAAATTTGTTCCATAAAAATAAAAGACTTGAATATGTTAACAAACAGGGATATTTTACAAAGAGCAATACAAAACGGGGGAAAAATAAGTACCTAATATTGTATCATTATAAAAATTATTTGTTACTCTTTTTTAAAGTTTTCTTGCATTATAATGAGAAAAGTTACATGATTTCAATTTATCTGAATTTGTTAACATTTAAAAAACATATTTTAAGTGAATAGATTTAAATCACATTATTGTTTTCCTTTTGTACCCCAATTCCTCCAAGAGACCCCCCTCTTCAATACCTACAATATCATTTTTGTCATATTCTTTAAAATTTATAAAATATTATAACAATAAAAATGAGTATTATAAAAGTTGTTTGATATAAAACAACAATCAATTTAACAGTCTTTTTTTTTTCCCGAGACAGGGTTTTTCTGTGTAGCCCCAGCTGTCCTGGAACTCACTCTGTAGACCAGGCTGGCCTCGAACTCAGAAATCCACCTGCCTTTGCCTCCCAAGTGATGGGATTAAAGGAGTGTGCCACCACGCCCAGCTAATTTAACAGTCTTATGTAAATACTTGTCTATGACAATCCTGAAAATACACACGTTTTTCTCAATATAAATTTTAAATCACTCCAAACATATTAACTGTATATTTCAAAATAATACATCACTATTAATACTTTCTTAAATACACAAAGTGTTTTTGTTTGTTTGTTTGTTTGTTTTATATTTAGTAGAGCTTAAAATCTTGACTCTTACTGTGGTAACTTGATACAAGAATTACAAACGTCAAGCAAAGCATTCAGTCTTACTCTTTGTTGTTCTTTTACAAAACCCCTCCCAATTTAATTGTCTACATTTCTTTTGGGTATATAAATACTTTTAAAATATGTAAGCTGTTCTGAAAACCATAGTATAGTATAAAAATATGAAATAAGCAATACTACTAATAGAGAGGCTGGGATAGGAGAAGCAAGATTTCAAGACCCTTATGTTGTACACAGTAAGACACTGTCACGAACAAACAAGCTGAAAGTGTATATAGATTGTACAATATTAGACCTATTTCTCCAGTTACCAAATTAGAGAGACCACTGGATGACAATCAACAAATTTCTAATTCCTCATATTTTTGGATTTCAATCGATTAGAGTATGTTAGTAATATTAATTTTCATATTAAAATATTAAGAAAAAGTAATTGTTACTTCCTGTTGTTTTTGTTATAAGAGGTGGAATTAGGTTTGTGTGGATTTGTTGAAAGATTACTTTCTTGCTTCTTCTAGGGTGTAGTTTTTCTCCTTATGTTGATGTTTTCCATCTCTTATCCTTTGTAGAGCTGGATTTGTGGAAAGATATTGTGTAAATTTGGTTTTGTCATGGAATATCTTGTTTTCTCCATCTATGGTAATTGAGAGTTTTGCTGGATATAGTAGCCTGGGCTGGTATTTTTGTTCTTGTGGGGTCTGTATGACATCTGCCCAGGATCTTCTAGCTTTCATAGTCTCTGGTGAGAACTCTGGTGTAATTCTGATAGGCCTGCCTTTATATGTTACTTGACCTTTTTCCCTTACTGCTTTTAAAACTCTTTCTTTGTTTAGTGCATTTGGTGCTTTGATTATTATGTGACTGGGGGAATTTCTTTTCTGGTTCAGTCTATTTGGAGTTCTGTAGGCTTCTTGTATGTTCATGTGCATCTCTTTCTTTAGGTTAGGGAAATTTTCTTCTATAATTTTGTTGGAGATATTTACTGGCCCATTACATTGGGAGTTTTCACTCTCTTCTATATCTATTAACCTTAGGTTTGGTCTTCTCATTGCATCCTGGATTTCCTGGATGTTTTGGGTTAGGAGCTTTTTGCTTTTTGCATTTTCTTTGACTGTTGTGTCAATGCTTTCTATGGTGTCTTCTACCCCTGAGATTCTCACTTCTATCTCTTGTATTCTGTTGGTGATGCTTGCATCTACGACTCCTGATTTCTTTCCTAGGTTTTGTATCTCCAGGGCTGTCTCTCTTTCTGATTTCTTTATTGTTTCTATTTCAATCTTTAGATTCTGGATGGTTTTGCTCATTTCCTTCACCTGTTTGATTGTGTTTCCCTATAGTTCTTTAAGGGATATTTATGTTTCCTCTTGAAGGACTTCTAGCAGTTTACCTGTGTTCTCCTGTATTTCTTTGAGGGTGCTATTTATGTCTTTCTTAAAGTCCTGCATCATCATCATGAGAAGTGATTTTATATCTGAATCTTGCTTTTCCAGTGTGATGGTGTGTCCGGGACTTGCAGTGGTGGGAGTATTGGGTTCTCATGATGCCAAGTAACCTTGGTTTGTGTTGCTTATATTCTTATGCTTGCCCCACATCATCTGGTTATCTCTACTGCTACCTGCCCTTGCTAAATCTTACTGGAGCCTGTCCTTGTGATCCTGATTGAGTGATAACTCCTCAGAGTCAAGCTGTCTCTGTGATCCTGTGATTCTGGGATCCTGTGACCCTGGGCTTGTTAGAGCACCTGGGAGTGGAGCTTTCTCTGGGTGTTTTGGGAATGACTGCAGAGTTTGTGCCCAACGTCTGCTCAGGGCACTGGCTGGCCCAGACAGACCAGAAGTAACTGGAGCCACTGGGCTAGCAGAGTTCCTGTGTGCCTGGTCCTGCTGGTCCCAGTTACTCCCAGTGTTGGATGTTGTGTCCTCCTCACCTCTGATCGATCCTGGGCATGTTAGAGTACTTTTAACACAATATTGAGTTTTATTCATATTGTAGTTTGAGGAGCTATAAAAATTAAGGTAATTAGTATTACTTAACTTTACAATTCTGACACACTAACTGATCCCAATCCTTAGGTATTTATGATACTTATTTCATTTGTAGAACATAATATTTTTTCAATTTTGTGCTTGCATTGCAATCAGGAGGATCTGAGTCCCATACCTAGAATGCACATGTAAAGACTTAAGCATCGGGGTGGGGGTGGCTGATCCTGTTTATAATCTCAGCACTCTAGAGGTCTAGAGGCAGAAATAGAGAAGCCAGCAGCCATTCATTGACAGCCAGCCAACCTGGTATACTCAGTAAATTCCAGGCCAGTTAGATGGACGGTACCTGAGGAATAAGAGCCAAATTGTTCTCTGAATTCTGCTCTGGTGTACACTCATATCACCTGTCCACATGTGAACACACACACACACACACACACACACACACACAGAACCATAATATAATCTACAGATTGCCTGTTTCACAGCACTCTTCTCTTTGAGATTTGCATTTGAGAAATGTATAGACTTTTGTGCAAAAGTTAGAATGAATTTCAGGAGTGTAATAAACATCAGAAGACATTGCAGTATGTGAAACAGAATAACATTTATCAACAATGATACAAATATTGAGCAATTTCTCAGTATTACAAACTACCCATATATTTTATTTTGTTGATGCTGACATGTATCACACCAGAAGATTGCTCTATAAGAAAGAATTCTTGCATGTTGCAATCTTTACCTTTACTGTCTTGCGGTACTGTGCATTTTCTGCCTGTTCAACTATCCTCAGAGATCTCCTGCTGCTTGGCTGTTCTTCTCATTCATGCAGGAGAACAGACATATAGCAGCTCTTGTAATGCATGGTGTGGTACCACATGTGGCCATGTGCCCTGTGACTGCCACGCATCCTCTGACATTCTAATGCAGGAAGTAGGAGCTCCCCCGGATGAGTGACATTCAATTATCCAAGAAAGAAATTCTTAAAGGACCCCATGATGCAAAGATAAATCACCTTAGCTGACAGCTCCATTACAAAACTGACATATGAAAAAGAGAAGAGGCCCACTGGACTAAAGGTATTCTCTCAGCCACTCCCCAAGCAATTGCAGCTTCTGGGCAGGGAAGAGCCTTAGCAGGATGATTTGGGCAAGGCCCAAGATTCACATTACCAGAGGATTAGATTCTCCCCCACAATATAAAGGACTATCCCTGACATCAATTACTTGCTAAATAACCCTTGAGAAGTTTCTGACAAGTAAATGTAATGATAATTTCATGATATGACTAAGGCTATTCAAAGCTACTCCCTCTCCCCACGCCCTCACCTTCAAACTATAATCAAGTTCTACTTAAGCTTTTGCATTCTATTTAACACAATTCAAGTCTGTCAAATTCCTTTATCTCTACCAACTAACACAATGGCTGGCACTCGGCCGACATTGAAAATATATTTGTCAAGAAATAAATTCACACAAAATGGGAATGTCTTACATCTGTGCATGTACCAAGGATTTCATATACGTACGTATGAACTTTGTTTTTTCGTTTCCTTTCTTTCTGAATGTGCTTTAGCATACTGTAAATCCCTTGTTCTTTACTACTGTATCTTCCCTCCTCCAGTAATTTCCACAATCTTGCTCCCAGAATCATCAAAAATGTGTTTAATTAAGGCTTGCCTAATGTCAAAATTATGATAATGGCATTGCCATCATAGGGCTTTCTTAAAATTTAAGTTAGATAATAAAGTAAACCACAAAGCCTGGCTGTGCCATGGCACAAGTTCTGTAATGTCACTCTTTGGCTTTTTGCCCATGGATGGTGTAGACCATGGCAATAATTGTTGTCAGACATAAAAATGTTATTTTATTACTTGTAAGAAATACGGGAAAATTTAGGACTCTTTCTCCATATAGTAATTCCTTAAGTTACATAGCTACTTCATAGCATGCCAAAGAAGACACTTCTTCTAAAAGGATTCTTCCTACCTGTAGGATAATTATGATGAGAAGATAATAGCTCAATGATAGGCTAGCCTCTGGCTCGATGCTTGGATGTTCTCTAAGACATTGTCAGCATCAGGTTCCCAACTTTTGCAGCTCTGGGAACAAGTCTGTTCCCAGACTTGGGAACAAAGAGTTATAGGCATAGGGAAAAAAGTTGCAAAGTTGTCCCTATTCTTCTTTAGAAAAGAAATATGCCTTCAATAATATGGTATTAAATTCTGCACACCACAATACACACAGTGACACAGAGGGATTTCTTTGAACTTTTGGAATAATCGCATTCCCATTTTGGTTCCAGTAACAGGAAACGTGATGAAAATGTCAAGAGAGGTTACTAAACGATTTAGGCACATTTTCCATTCCTGCATTGCATTTTTAATAGTTACATTAAAAGTGAATACTTTAGGGACTCCCTTTCCCTTTCATAGGGAAAATGAGGTGCTCTTGAGATAAGACTTTGATATTAGTAAAGGCTTTAAAGAGACAGCTACTTAATTATGCATTAATATAAATGCTGAACAGGAAATGTCCCATAATACAGCAAGCCCCTATTCCAGATTAGACCCTATCCACCCTAGCAATGTTTAGTTTCTGTTGCTGGTTGTTGTTATCACTGAGTTTGGACAGATCTCAGAAATCTAATTAAGTCAGTTTATTTCTTAGGGGATAGGCGACTTAAAGAAAATTTACATTTGCATTGGAGTAAGTCATTGATTTAAAGTAAAGCAGATGTTTCTATTGAAGAATCGTACTGCTTTATCATTTAATCATTTAAAACTTGTAGGTAGATCTCTCCCTCTCTTTCCATCTATCACATTTACCTTTACACACACACACACATACACACACACACACACACACACACACACACACGTACACGCACACACACACACGCAGGGGATTGGCAGAGAGAGAGAGAGAGAGAGAGAGAGAAAGAGAGAGAGAGAGAAAGAGAGAGCACATTATTGCTACTAGTATCATACAGAAAGTAATTTTAAAACAATTCCTGAAAACTCAGAGATTTTATATGTGCCATTATTTCTGCTGTGTACCCTAAACTCAACAGTGGGGATTTACTGTGTGCTTTCCTTCTAGCCTAAGATCTGTAAAGGTAATTTTTCAGTAAAATAGTTCAGCAACATAAAAAGTCATCCATAAGAGATGGACAGTTTGAAGTGTATGTAATGAAAGGCCAGACTCTGTAGAGGACTTCCTTCACCTTTCTTCTCAGCATACACTCCTTGGATTCTGAGATTATAAAACAGAAATCAGGAGGAACTATGACAGTTTTTTCTTTTTCTTTAAGTTCTAAAATGTTTCATGTGACTAAGTCCTTGCAGATGGCAAAATTGGAAGGCCATAGCAGGAAAGAGAGTCCTTCAGTGAAGCCAAGAGGTAGGGAGGGAGCAGCTCCTTGTTCTTAAAGGATGTTAAGAACTAAGGCAAGTAAGGAAGCAGTGGGAGGATCCATGCACACATGCTAAGCTAAGCTAGATGCTGCTTACAAGTCTTCTGATTAGTACTCTTCATTTCCTTTCTAGAAACTCACAAGCTCTTAGACTCTGTGTAAATGGAGTAGCATTTGATAAGATTATCTCAAGGATGAAACTATGTGTATGTATGGTACAGTCATAGAAGGACTAAAACTTCATTCTGATTTAAGAAGGTATAAGTAGCTCTATCCCCCTGAGTTGGCTGGAGATGTATAAATATAGCCCCTAGCCTACCTTCATTTATTAAACTACTTGCGAAGGCCAGAATTATATGATAAACTAATAAACTAGGGGTCAACTTGAGCAGGCCTGGTTTAAAATGTAATTGGTGATTGTGAAAATGAAATTTAATATTTCACACCTTTATCAACACATATTTAACTTAAATCCTTACCCCACTAGCCTCAATGCCTTGAAGATTCTCCTGTGTCTCTTTATGAATGCTGCAATTATAAGTGTGGGATTCCATATCCGGTTTAATGCCTTCCTTTTATGAGGAAATCTAATATTCTTCCATAGGGTTCTGTTAAGATCTGTACATATGTTAGAATAGCTACTTTCCATACTTTCTGACAGCATTTGCTTGCTTTGTAGACCCGAATTTTGCCCTAGATGTATTACTCAAATCCTATCATGGCTCTCAGTTCCAGTAGGTCTAGAAAAGCATTGGTATTTGATATGCTAAGTCTCTCAGCCTGACCTACTTACTATGGAGGGGTGAGGAGTAGGAGAGAAAACAGTTGAATAAGTATCAGCCCTAGACTTCCTGAGGTCAGCATTCTGTTGGTACCTGGAACACTTTAGCTCACTCTATTCAAGACATGTGTGCTCCAAAGTATAGCTTATATCATTCTGACTGACCAGTACAGATAGTAAGAGCTTTGATTGTGAGTTAATATGAAAAGATCCACCTGTGGACATACAAATTTTAATTCCTATAATAGCATAATGCATTTTATGGACATTTTATCTCCACAGAATTAGATAAAAGTAATTAGGTAATAATTAGCTTGAGGGAAAACTTAGCCAAAAATACACACTTCAAAGTTAATGTTGCTCAGTAGTAGACAGCTTGCTCATAGCATATGTGAGAGGCATTTGGTTAATCACTAATAAATGTACACATACATGAACAGAGTGTATACTCTTTCCAGAACATCATCATATCATGTTTGTATTAGGCAAAATATCTTGAAGGTATGATAGTTATATTTACCTGAATATAATTTTATTTAGAAATTCACATTCACCACTGAAATTAATGTAGAGACTTGATTTCTTAATACAAATAAAGGATGCATGATATTGTATACAATCATACTCTTGTTTTTCTTTTAGAGCATTTGTCACACTTTACAGTTGCATATTTCTACAGTTAATTTATTGTTCCCCTAGATGAACTGTGATGTCATATAAAATAAACTTTTTGTATCCTTCATTATTGTATCCATAGTAACTAGTACAGTGTGTAACTCACATCTTAAAACAAAACTAAATTAAACTAAAGCTCCCACAGTTTTATTATATGCTGAAGACAACATTGAAAATCAAACATTTTTGTGTACTCTCTTGTTTAGTGAAGAGTCTATAAATGCATTGATCATAAATTTCTCCCTACAGAATATATGGGCAGAGAACAATTTCTATTTAATGAGTACAAAGACAGAGGACAGGGGCTGTGGACAAGGTTTAGTTTGTAAGCATGGGTTCTCAAGTTTGATAGACAGCAACCTCCTAGGTAATGGCTGTGTGGTGCCTAGCTTAAATCAGAGCACTGAGGCAGAAGTAGAGACAGGCAGAATCCTAGGGCTGGCTATCTAGTTAGACTATGTCCTCTGTGAGAGACTCTGTTTGACTCAGTCTGGCTAAACAAGGTCAATAGCAACCAAGGAATAACATTTAAAGTTGACTTTGTTGACCAGTGGCCTGCACGTGTACCCACAAGCTTGTTCGTTCACACACAGAGGCAATTTTGAAGTTACTTCCTTGGTTTTCTGTGTGTTTTATTACTACTAAATCATTTTTGCTCACTCTTTCCTAAGCTTTTCTGGACCACATGTTGTACTTCAGACTACTGTTAGTTTCCTATGACCACTATGAATACTTTTTAGTAATTGTTCAAGTTTATCTTCTCATTGGAATGATTTTCTCACCTTCTCCAGAACAGGCTTGGTTTCCAGTGAAGGATAAGTCTCTGCCATGCCAAGCCACACCCTTAGTTAGAATCACAGAGCTCGTCAGAGACTGACTTTTGAGTTTATCATGTGTCACTCTTCCTAGCAAGTGTCAGAGAAATTTTGCTCCTGGAGACATGTTCACTCACTTAAAAAAAAAAAAGTCAATTATGTTTATGGAAATGAATTTAGCATCTTTATTTACAGCAAAAGATAATGACTAGGATATAAATAGTGATCTGCTTGTAGCATCAGAATCAAGTATTGCCAATAGTTAAAAAGGCAACTCACTCAATCAAGAGCTTATATTGTCAGGAATTTTTTAAAGTCAGCATTGGTTATTGTAGGGAGACGATAACACTGAATAAGGGAAGAATAGGCTTCCATGCTGGATGCAGTGGAGACAGCTATTGATAAAGTCATTGCTAGCTTTCCATCTTTATTCTAGAAACAGAATGCCAAACATGCAGTTCTCATCGAAACATCTTTACTAGAGCTTCTTTTAGAACATGTTAACGACATGCTTTCCATTTTCTAACACTGTGCTAATTAAAGCGTGCTGTTTTCATTTAACTCCAAAGTTGTCTACATGTCTTAGTTGGTGATAAAAATTACCGAAGCTTTCTAGACATGAGTATAGAACAAAGGAACAGAAGCTGTACCTGAAAGTTAGGTTTCTAACTCTCTAGGTGTGCATCAATACAGCTCTTGGTGGGTGGAGTATCCTCTGCATCCCATGCTCAATGGTCATTGCACTCCTTAGTTGGTAACCTTTCTTTCACTACAGTCTCAGTGTTGCTTCCACATCCATCTACTTTTCTGTTTACACTCTATTGTGTATGCTCATCTCTCCACCATTTATGTAATAAACTGAGTCAGAATCTCCCAATAGTCAATTCTAAATTAGGCATCCTTGGAAGCTATATTAAAATTTTAACTCAAAACATAAGCACCAGTTTCAGGAGTTGTTTAATTATTATGCAAACACTGGGGAAATCTGACTCAACACATCTTCAATAATTGGTGCCATATATTAAGTGTTGCCTGAGTGCAAGTTGCAAAAACAAATTACTTGGTTGTCACACATCAAGACAGAATTATGTTTCCTATTAGCTGAGGTACAAGTTGTCCTTATTCCAAATAAAGAAACTATCTCTTCAGTCAAGGTAGACAAAGTGTGTGAAGACAGAGGACTAAATTAAAGAGGAGGTTGCATCAAATGTGGCAGGTGTTTATTAGGCATCTGATATTGAATCTTGTTTAAGCATTCCTGAGAAATGTGAGGCCCGCAGAGTGTTATGAAAACATTTACTTTCTCTAGGCAGAGTAAATTCATTGTGTAAAATCTTTGTGTAGAATTGTAGAAATCAACAAGTTGCTTTTGAAATGTTCATGTAAAAGCCATTCTTGTTCCTGATTATTTCATTTCCAAGCATCTCTTTTCTTTTGAGGGTCACTCAGTGAGTGCTACACAAATTCTTGGTAACTCAAGGGCACTTTGAAGTATCTGCAAAGTCAAAACTATTTTCATAATATCAGGACATTACTTGGCTTCTTCACAGTTGTGACATTTGTTCTGATGATAAAAAACACAGGCAGCTAAAATACTGTTTTCTTTTTGTTATTGGATATTTTGTTTATTTACCTTTCAAATGTTATCCCCTTTCCTGGATTCCCCTGCCTTAAAACCCCCATCATATTCTCCCACCCTCTGCTTCTATGAGGGTGTTCCTCCACACACCAACCCACTCTCACCTCTGTGCCTTCAGTTCCCCATACACTGGAGCATCTATCCAGCCTTCATAGGACCAAGGACCTCTCTTCCCATTGATGCCTGACAAGGCCATTCTCTGCAAAGTATGTAACTGGAGCCATGTGTACTCCTTTGTTGATGGCTTAGTCCCTGGGAGTTCTGGGGGGGGGGTCTGGTTGGTTGATATTGTTGTTCTTCCTGTGGGGTTGCAATCCCCTTCAACTCCTTCTGTCCTTTCTCTAATCCCTCCAATGGGGACCTCATGCTCAGTCCAATGGTTGGCTGCAAGCATTTGTCTCTGTAAAAATGCTGTTTCTTTAACTTAAATCAAGGAAATAGTTCCAAAGTGACTATTTTAGTTTAGGCCATATTAATATCTATTGACATTTTATTACGGGAAAAAAATCCACCTTTGTATATTTTATAGCAATTGAAATTATATTTCATTAACACCAGTTACTAAACTTTCTACTATTTATAACTGTCATATTTTTTAGTAAACTATGTTACATAGATACCATATTTTGATGGAACAAATAATTTTGAAAATATTAATAAATAATAAATATTTCATGTAATCTCTCTTATTCTAAGACAGAGTTATTTACAATTTGAAAATGAAAATTATCTTTTTAGGATGAAGGAACATTCTAAATGGATATTGGCTTAGAGAAGGTGTGTTCATCAACTACCCAAGTTCCCTGGACAGGCATAATATTTTGATAGTATGCTAATGAGTTTCTGACATAGAAGAGATGGATGGGATACTAACTGAGCTTAGGAGGGAGAACCTTTCCAGTCGTGTTTTGTTGAATTTCCCATTCCCTAGTCTTAGAGGATATTTAATTATACTGTGAACCCTGAGTCTACATTGTTTACTGGAAAACCCTGTTTATAGTTATGGTGTGGCTCAGACTTAGGGCACACTTTTAATCCTTCTGGCTGGAATATAGACATGTACTTAGCACACATCCTTAATCCCAAGCAATGAAGGTAATGTTAGTTAGTAAAAGGAAGCACCCATATTTGAAAGTTATGTCTCATTTATTTATTTATTTATTTATTCATTTATTTATTTATTGCAGCTGGTATGTTTTATTGACCACTGGCCACTGGTTTTTTTCTTTTTTTATTAGATATTTTCTTTATTTACATTTCAAATGTTCTCCCCTTTCCTGGTTTCCCCTCTGAAAAAAAAAAACTATTCCTTCCCCCCTCCCCTTGTTCATCAACCCATCCTCTCCCATTTCTTGACCCTGGCATTCCCCTACACTAGGGCATAGAGTCTTCACAGGACCAAGGGCCTTTCCTCCCATTGATGACTGACTAGTCCATCCTCTGCTACATATACAGCTGGAGCCACGGGCCCCACCATGTATATGCTTTGGTTGGTGGTTTAGTTCCTGGAAGCTCTAGTAGGGAAAGTTATGTCTAATTGAGTGGCAGACATAGTGATGAAAGATTTGACTGGATAGGATATGCCCAATCCTCATGAGAATAGAAAGGAAGGGTATCCTACTAAAGAAATCAGTGCAGAGAGAAAGAGAGAGAGAGAGAGAGAGAGAGA
>NW_022196898.1:88077690-88093056 GCF_008632895.1 Mastomys coucha
GAGGAGGAGGAGGGGAGGGAGGGAGGGAGGGGCAAGAGAGGGAGGCAATTTTACCTGGATAGTTGTAGAAAGACTAGTTGAAAAGAAAGAACAAGCTAGACACAGGTGAATACAAAATGAGCCAGAGAATGAGAACAAGTCAGAAAGTTAGAACCGTAGCTAAAGTTAGTATGAGGCAAGCAGAGCAATTCAAGAGGGGTGGAGAGAAGCCAGATTGAATCAATGAGTTTGGAATGGAGTTTGAGCCAGAACAGCTGAGTTGAATCAGCCAGACATGATCAGAAAGAACAAGAAACTGACAGTTAATTCAGCAGTCTCAGAGACGGAAACCATTCTAGGCCTAGATTAGATTATACAGAGGCTAAAAGCTTCCATGACTATGCCTAAATTATTAGATTAAGGCAGTAAGGCTCTAAGATGACGCATTATGTCAGGTGAATGAAAGAATACATTGGCATTCCACTTTTCCCCAAGTTCTGCAAACTGAAATATGAATAAAACTAGTAGAAGGTAAGGAGTACAGAACCAATTGTCATCAGGGTGTACATTTGGATAACTTACTCAACCATAATGAAATAAAAAGGTGATGAAACACCATAGGGAGAAGAAGTAAGCCAGTCAGATACAACATAACATTTGCATCTTTTAAGAGGATGCGTGAAGTGTTGAAATTATACCTAAACTTCACAGCTTTCTGAATGGGCAAGTTCAGAAACTTCCCATGGAAGATTTTTCCCTGAGCTTGAGAAATTATTTGTAAAGAATCTTGGATATGCCCTTCCTGATCAAAGTAAGGGAGATCCAAAAAGATTGTAATATTTTATTTTTACTCATTTCCAAAAGGTGGCTTCCCCATCATCCTACACATACCACAACAATCTCTGTAAACTCCTATGTCAAGTTTGCCTTGCCATTTCTCCATTTTACTATTAAAGCTGGACTTATATTTATATAATCTTGATGTGTGGTTATCCTTCCTCTATTTTTTCTCTCTGGTTATTTAAATCATATGTTCTTCATTATGTATTACATGTATTCTGATAGGAATTATAAATATGGAAAACAATAATTTAGAAGCTATTTACCTATCCATTTTCACATATGTGCCCATTTTCTACACTTCTAAGACCTACATTTCATCTTATTTTCCAAAACATTCCTATGTTTTGCAACAGGAAGTAACCCAGTGGGAAGTCATCTTCAATTAAAATGCCTTTCCTGATACGTGTAACAATGAGAAACAATTCCTGCCTACTCGGGCATTGCATCTGAGTTAACTGACACACACTTCATGGCTGGAAATGGTTCACACTGTACAGTGCTCCCCATGTAGTAGTAGTGAACAAAAGTCTTCCATGTCAAGGACATTATTTTCTTACAGGGATGAAAGGTTTCACTATGACTTCTTATTCTTTATTTGGTTTCATCTCAAAACTCTACTGAAGCCAAATACTGACACTGTCTTGTCTTCTATGCACCATCCACAGTTATTTTAACTGAAGGAGCATTGGTATTACCACTGTGACAAGGCCTATATCCCTTTAAAAAAATCATAGTGTCTAACTTCATGTTTAATTCTATACTCCACTTTTATTTTTCCTACTTGTTCTATTGTCCCATATTCAGTATACTCACGTGGTTACTGTTAATCATTATGTAGACTTCGATTCAATAGATGTGCAGGCATTTTCTCATGTATCTGTGTATATGCATCATTTTCACCAAGATATTTCACAGAAATGACAGAAATGCCCAACTCATCTTCAGAGAAAAATTGCCTGTCACTTCATTCACGCCACTATCCTTCCTAAGCCGTTCTAGTTTCTGATCTCAGTGTACATATGGTCTGCACAATCTGGCACACAGTCAGATAAGTAACCCTTAATTTCTTATCTTTATTTTTTGAAATTAGAATATAATTATTTCATTATTCTCTTCCCCTTTTCTCCTTTCAAGTTTTCCCATTTCCTCATTCCCTTTCTATCTCTCACGTTCATGGTTTTTGGTCTCTTTTTAATTAATTTGTGACACACATACATATACACACACATAAATATATGTGTGTAATGTGATATGTGTATATATTATACACATATGGACACATATATGTATAAAATCTGTTCAGCTACTTGTAATCTTACTTGTATGTATATGATTTCGAGGCTGACTACTGAATATTGGATTACCTATTTGGGGGTCCTTCCTTTGGGAGAATTATGCTCACCATCTTTGCATTCCTGAGTTACCTGTTTTTCTTTGTCTAGGTTTGGGACTTCTGTGAGATTCTTCCATTCAGTGTTAGTTTGTCTAGAAAGCAGCACCTTTAATCTCACCAACATGGATGTTTAAAATACATCTGAATGATGACAACACATACAGATAAGTAATGTTGATTTTCGTTCTTAAATCTCCTTCACAACTGTCCTGATCCCTATTCTGAGAAAGCCATCAAATAATTTAGTAAACTCCCTATATGATAGTCAGGAGAGCATTATCTATTTCAGAGTCTGTGTGATCAGAGATCACTGATGCAAAGCAATTGCAGTTTGCTCAATATGTTTTTACAAGGATCAACATTGTCAACTGTTTGATTAGCAAAGTATACTATCTACCTCTTCCTTAAAAATGATTTTACGGGAGAGACATAAGAAAGCATAACTAGCCAGACTTGGAAAATTTGACACAAATATTCTTGGAAATCAGAATATTCCTTTCAGAAAATACAGTAACTATTACTATTTTTCCAATACTAAGATTTGAAAGCATAAATACAGTTATAATGTAGGAACTTTGTATTAACTAAAATAAACTTGACAGATAACCAATGAGCAAGCCTTCTGATGAAAGCATTTGTTTACATATCAACACTGGGAATGTCCTAAGTGAGTTTTCCAAGGGAAGTTATCCTTTCAAGCTGATGACTGCATTCTCTCCCAATCCTACTCAAAATGAAGAGAAATCAGTGGATTTTTAAAAATTGAAATCATTGTAAATTACCTATTTTGTGTAGGGTATGATCTCTCATTGCCTCCTGAACTCTTAAGAAATTACCAAGTTCAAAGGTTGATTTCAAAGACTTTCTTCAGATTCCTTGGCAAGCTAATAAGATATTTTTCCTTTTCTCAACTACTTATCAATAGAAGGTAATATTTCTTAATTCAACTTCAAAATGAAGGCTTATAGAAAAATCAAATGTAGAAGACCTTATGAATGTAAACATCTTATATTAAAATAAATATTATAGATATTTGGATAAGTATAATGTAATGACATTCAATGTTAGTTATTCTTTGTTTTGGAATATTACATTTTTTAATGACATTTATATTAATATTTAGTGAGACCAATAACAATTAGGTAATTAACATCCATTTTTTATTTTTACATTTATTTATTTATGTATATGTATGTGGGTTTTTGTATACCATAGCACTCATATGGAGGTGATAAAATAACTTGTAAATATTGTCTTCTTCTATTACATGCATATTGCAGATTAAATTTAGGATGTCAGACTTGGTAGCAGTCACTTTTATTCACTGACCCATATTGAACACCTAAGATGTAATTTTTTCTATTTAATGTGGTAAATAACAGGAAATAGAATTCATATAAAATTTTTACTTTGCTTCCTAAATAATTATTAAGACTAAAGCAATCCTAGGAAAACAAAGATGAAAAACTTTAATAAAATTTTATAATATGTAGCCCAGTGCTAAATAAGCATTCATTCGCTGTTGACACTTTGTGATAGTATTAATTTATTTCTTTAGATAGAATTCCAGGTGCTGAATTGGCTGTGTGGGAATAATTTTCTCTTAATAATTTTTCCAGTTTTAAAAATGTTTCAATTACTAGTTGAAACTTCATTTTAAAAATTCAAACAAATTATACTTCTACTAAAGAGACAAAATAAGGAAAAGTACAGTGTTCATACTAAATTCTATAGTAAGAAATGTAGAAATAAATTGGTACTTACATTGAACTACAGAACTTAAATAAATGTGATATACCCATAAATCAGATTGTCATGAAGCTACTAAAGCAATAATTTATTTGTAAATGTATTGAAATCAATATGTATTTATGGAACATAAAATAACAAGCAGGTAACCAAATAATATGATTCTACCAAAAAAGTATTCATTCTATGATTCTTTACCTCCCATCCAAAGGTTTAGCAATTACAAGTAAAGTTCAAAACATTATGGAACTCAGAAAAAATGAAGAGAATATATTCATGTTCCAAAAGTACTGTTAAATACAGGTGAATCCTGAAAATGTGAGTTTTTTGGGGCCTTTATGCTTAGGACAAAGGTGAGCTTCATGATGGAAACTAGGGCTGAGAGAATATCTGATTCAGAGAAGCACCTCGTGAGGAAAGACCTGCATCTGCTAACAGCTGCCTGAGCATCATCAGCCTTAAGGGAATGGCAAGCCTATGAAAAGAATATGAAAGAAAGCAAATTTGAAAGGTAAATTGAGCATGTCTCTGAATGTGTGATGTGATTCTTTGGAATCACCCTGACATAGAAACACAGAGGCTGTTATTTGTCTGACAACTGAGAGAGGGACCTTGGAAAAAGCCCAGAAACTGGTATTTAGAGAGAACATAAGGAGGAAAAGCAAGGAGGCAAATAAGACAGAAGACGGAGAACTTACCAGGAAGGGTAAGTCAGTAGAATGCAAACACATGAAAAAAAAGAAGAAGAAGGAGGAGGAGGAGGAGGAGGAGGAGGAGGAGGAGGAGGAAAAGTACTATGAAGATGAAGAAGGAAAGGGAGGGAAGGAAGAAGGAAGGAAGGAAGGATGGAAGGAAGGAAGGAAGGAAGGAAGGAAGGAAGGAAAGAAGGAAGGAAGGAAGGAAGAAAAAATAAATCTTGAGGATGTCACTAAGTAGAATAATTAAATGTTAACTGTACATATGAATACAACTTATTAAAAATCAAAATCACAGAGGATCATAGAATATATATACTTGTGATTCTAAAGGAATTAAGTATTAAGAAGCTAGTAGTTTCATAATTAAACTTGAGAGTGTAACTATAAAATAATGTCATTCATAAGTTCCCACTGTCTTTTAATTTGACAGTCTTCCACAGTTGCCTTCTGAATATGTGCCCACTCTTAAATGTAAGTTTTGGCTCACAGATTATACATAAATAAATTATTTGTAGCATTATTTACTAAGCATACACCAACCTCAACAACATGGATAACAATGAGAAATGTCCTCCATAGGTTCAGAAGTCGGAATACATTACCTAGTACATGTTCATATGCAGCAAAAATTTTAAAACAGAATGATGATTAAAATTATTTGAATTATACCTATAATATAAAATGGAAACTTTAACTAGGCAAAATAATACTTGCATATTAGCTGTGGGTATATACACTGGGCAAAAATGCCAGACATCTTTAGCATTATAAAATTTTAATTATCGCTAGAAAAAAGAGGAATAGCAATAGGAAACAACACATTAAAAAAAAAACTTTAAAAATATTGTTTAAAGACATCTGTGCATGGAGAGATTGGGTGTATAAAGTACTTACTGCCAAGCTTAACAACTCAGATCTCCGGAACCTGTTTTAAAGCCCCACAAAGAAACCCAAGTGTATATAAACCAAGTATGATCTTACTGGGAGGTAGGAGCAGCTGCTGGGAAATAGCTGGATGCTTCTGAGTACCTACCCTGGTGAAGGCAGATATGAACAACAGGAGACTGTCTCAAACAAGGTGTAAAGCACGGACTCACAGCAAAAATGACCTCCAAATGTATATCGCGGCATACATGAGCCCATTCTCCTTCCCTTTATCTCTGAGCTTCGAAAGAAGCAAGCTTTATCGCAAACTTTGCTTCACATATACCGTTCTGTAGGTATAGGAGCAATATCTCAGCAAAAAGTCTTTAATCATAACATGTAAAATTATTCTGTAGTAAGATGGTTTAAAAATAAATATTTGTCATTATTTGAAACATTTCTGTGGATACATTTTATTGTATATTTTATTGTATTAAGAGGCATACAGAACCTTCCAGCAATATGAACTGTATGTTGAAATAATGAGATAAGTTAAATGTTTAATGTAATAATTAAAATCTTTAATATTTAAATTTAATTTCATGATAATTTAAGTTGAAGTTATATAAGTAGGTTTTTAACAGTTTTGCATAGATGGTCAACATTTATATAAAAAGGTTAAAATTATAAAGAAAATCTTTCAGTGTTGATTAAGACATCTATAGAATGTATATTCAGCCATATGTATTTAATATGCTAATGATATACTTAAACTTAATATTTGTAATATTTCCTCAAAGTGAAGAGTGGGGACATAACTTATCTGTTATTTTAATGTTATTCATTTTGAGTAAATTTGCTTCATGATCCACTTTGCTAAAACATGCACAGTCCATTCAGAAGGAACACTTACTGACTAGCTAGAAATGTTAAGTGAATAGAAAGCTGTCACTTTAAAAATTACTCTGGTCCTACAGATGTAAGCAGATGTGTAGTTTTTTTATTTGGACACTCAGTTTTCCTGATACAAATGTGAATATTACTTTGAAATACATTGTATTAAATAATACAAAAATTTATATATGCTCAAATATCATAATTCCTTATTTTTATAATAGCCAGGAGACTTCTACTTTGGCTTTTACAACTTTTTTTTTTCCATTTTTAGAGACAGGGTTTCTCTGTGTAGCCATGGCTGTCCTGGAACTCACTCTGTAGACCAGGCTGATCTCCAACTCAGAAATCTGCCTGTCTCTGCCTCCTAAGTACTGGGATTAAAGACATGGCCACCACTGCCTGGCTTGGTTTTGATGTCTTAACTAAACAATACAATGCCATTTTCAACATGGTTCTGCCTCCTGCTTTTGATTCAAGATATGCTTTCAGCTTCTCCTGAAGCCATGCCTTCACTGTGAGGATAAGGTCCCTAATTCTCTGGAATGATAAGCTAATTAATTACTTTTTTCCATAAATTGTCTCTTTCATGGTACATTATCACAGGAACAGAAAAATAACCAAGCCAGAAATTGGTACCAGGAAGTAGGCTTTTTGTATGAAGAATGTGACCATGTGGTTTGTTGGTTGCCTCAAACTATTGATAAACAATGTATAAATGAAAATTTTGATACAAACATAAAAATAGAGCGTATTTATTAACAGTAGGAAAACTACTTACAATAGCAGTGTATCAAGTCTCACATAATAAACACAGCCAAAAGACCACAAGAAACTTCTCGATATTCTGATATAATATCGTCAAAGACTGCCCCATACACACATTAACATATATCTACATAAAGCATTCATTTCATAGGCAGGAAAATAAAATGACTTTTGTCTGTCACTGAAATAGATTTTCTGATTTTCAGCTTGGATTATGTACTACAGATAAACTTCAAATATTTTATTTTTAAAATGTTAACAACAAAAGCTGAGCATGGTTACACATATCTTCAGTCCCATCACTAAATGAAGCAGAGACAGGTAGATCTCTCTGAAATCAAGGTCAACCAGACCTACAAACTGAGACCCAGTCTTTACAAAAAGAAAAGCAACAGCAAAAACCCCTATTCATTCCTAAAATTATATATATATATGTATTTATATACATATATTTATATATACATCAGTTTTAGGAGTCAACTATTTATTTATTGAGTTCCAATACTGTTTCACACTATACATTCAGAAGACTATAATGTGCAGATGTGAATAAACTACATTAAAGTTTTTGCTGTATGGAACACTTACTTATAAAGAAAGAAAAATTAGTAGACAAAATATTTTTGTAATTCTACAATGTATTCAAAGTATCATTTTCTGCCTTTTGGAAATTGGAAGTGAAGAAGCTTATATGGAAAGCCAGAGTGGTGTTGGTGGTAGTGGAGTATATCCAGGAGGTGAAGA
Source organism: Mastomys coucha (assembly GCF_008632895.1). Lineage (NCBI taxonomy): Eukaryota > Metazoa > Chordata > Mammalia > Rodentia > Muridae > Mastomys > Mastomys coucha. The sequence goes on from NW_022196898.1 coordinate 88,085,623, forward strand.
AGCTTATATGGAAAGCCAGAGTGGTATTGGTGGTAGTGGAGTATATCCAGAAGTGTTCCTGCTAACAGTCCCATAATAAATAAGAATGTTGGATGTATTCACCACTTCCAATATGAATGCACAAGTATCGGAGGACATTTATTCAATGCATTCTAGCTTGAATTGAGCCATGTCCTATACTAATGTCACATTAGAAATAGGAAAAGCAGACATTTCCTTTCTAAATGCCATTACTGCACTCTCAGAATTCAGACCAATTTTAAAACAACTGAGCAACTTGGATGCATGTTCATAAGAGTGTTTACTCTCTACTCTCTAGGAAATATGTTAAAATGAAATCTGCATACGACATTGTATTACTCTGCTTGAGCCATAGTGAGTAATTTCCTTGAGTCAGTTTGAGCTAATTTTTCAGTCTGTAGGTCCAAATGAGGTAGGAATGCTCCCAATAGTTGAGCAAGCCAGTTGAGACGTCACATCGTTCAAGAGTGACATAAGCCAGAGCCTTCCAGACTGTGTGATGTGGTCTCCATGGAGGACATCTTGGTCAGCAAGTGAACAGAACCCTCACATCCTTGTCCACATCAAATTTTGCTAATGAATCATGACAATTTCTGACCCAGATTTCTGAGAGTGATTCAAAGCTCTTAAAGTAGCCTTCTGGGCAGCCAATCCCCATCTAGCTGAGATGGCTTTTAAGATAAATCACAAAATGTCTTCAGTCGATAAAGATTAAAAGCTCTTTCAAAAAAAATTGATTCTCTCCAATATCCCTGACTGTTCACCTCCCTATAGACAGGGGATGATCCTCCAAGTGGGCAAGACTATAATTCTATTCCCCAATTTCTATAACAGCCTGGAACCTTGCTGAATGACCATCTGGTAGCTTTTCAGTCATCAACATGACAGATAGGCTCAACCCCTCCTATGATATTCTCTGACTCATTGTAGGCATGTCTTCTAAAAAGTAATAAATAAATGAATGAATAAGTAAATAGGTAAATAAATAAATACTAAATTTATTACTTCAAGATAAATTACTAGATAAATCTTTGGCACAAAATACCCTAGCTCAGAATCTGCATTCAGGATTCACAATGTAAGACAATAATTGAAGATTTGTCCTTTCTATTAGCTAAGCATATAATTTCCCAATTATGTATCTAAATGTGATACTGATGAATTCATTCAGATAGAGAGTGAAATGGCCTTTTTGTAACACAACAGTTTGTATTACCTAATGGTATTGTGGATCTCTGAAATGTTTAGTTTACCTATGATACACATTGTTGTAAGTGAATTATTCCTAATATAAAAGTCCCATGCTCCCAGAAATAAGACTGAGATGCAGAATGTATTTACAAATACCTTGGCCATACATAGCTAAGCTCTTCTCTGACTGGATCATAACTGAAGATAGCCCATTTATTTTAACCTAAATTCTGCCATGTCACTGGTAACATGTGCTCTGGTACCATGCATCCATCTCCTCAAGTCTTCTCTGGCACATCTCCCATGCCTGAATCTTTTCCAGAATTCTTTCTGCCTTCTACATGTCTCATCTTCCATTTGCTGCCTAAGCCATAAGCCATAGGATGGAGGATTTGGAGACATGAGGAAGGGGTCTGTAGGGAAATCATAGAAGCACACCTGAAGCCCAAAGAGCAAGCTCAATAATAATATGCAAGTATCATGGGGCAGGTCTGGAAGGTAACCAGGTTACCATAGGCAGATCATTTAAAAGCTCAGCTCTAGAGGTACAATTTCAAATAAATATTGTTTCTCTGTGTGGTTATTTGGAACTAACATAAGGTAAAGAAATACAGACACTGGATTAATTCATTGTTAACATTTATATATTAAGAATAATTCAGCCTTCAGATCTGAGCTGGTGTACTGAGCAGACCTTGGGTGCTAGAAATACACCCAGTCTAACACCACCTAGAAGAAGCTCTACTCTCAGGTGCTCTAACATGACCAGGATCACAGGTGCTCTAAGTCACCCTGAATCACAGGATCTCAGGAACTTGGTCAAATCAAAATTTCAGGATCCCAGAGGCAGCTTGACTCCTGGCGCTCTGACACACTCGGGATCTCAAGATTACAGGATCCCAGAATCATAGGATCACAGAGAGAGCTGAACTCTGATCAGAGTTCTGATACAACCAGGATCACAAGAGGGACAGGCTCGAGTCAGAGATAGCAGGCCCAGGTAGCACTAGAGATAACTGGATGGCAAGAGGCAAGTGTAAGAACATAAGAAACAGAAACCAAGGTTACTTGGCATCATCAGAACCCAGTTCTCCCACCACAACAAGTCCTATATATACCATCACACCAGAAAAACAGGATTTAGATCTAAGATCACTCCTCATTTTGATGATAGAGGACTTTAAAAAGGACATAAAGAATTCCGTTAAAAAGTACAGGAGAACACAGGTAAGCAGGTAAAAGCTGTTAAAAAGGAAACACAAAATTCCTTTAAAGAATTACAGGAAACATAACCAAACTGGTGAAGGAATTGAACAAAACAATCCAGGATCTAAAAATGGAAATAGAAACAATAAAGAAATAACAAAGGAAGACAACCCTGGAAACAGAAAACCTAGGAAAGAGATCAGGAATCATAGATTCAAAACTCCAAATAGACTGTACCAGAAAAGAAATACCTCCTGTCACATAATAATCAAAACACTAAATGCACTAAACAAATAAAGAATTTTAAAAGCAGTAAGGGAAAAAAGGTCAAATAACATATAAAGGCAGATACACAAGACTTCTCAACAGAGACTATAAAACCCTGGGCAGATGCCAAACAGACCCTAAGAGAACACAAATGCCAGCCCAGGCTACTATACCCAGCAAAACTCACAACATAGGTGGAGAAACCAAGATATTCTATGAAAAACAAAATTTACACAAGATGTTTCCAGAAATCCAGCCCTACGAAGGATAATAAATGGAAAATTCCAACACAAGAAGAGAAATTACATCCTGGAAAAAGCAAGAAAGTAGTCTTCTTTTAATAAACCCAAAAGAAGATAGCTACACAAACATAAGTCCACCTCCAACAACAAAAATAACAGGAAGTAGCAATCATTTTTCCTTAATATCTCTCAACATCAATGGACTTAATTCCCCAATAAAAAATATAGACTGACTAGATATGTAAACAGGGCCCACCATTTTGCTACATAGAGGATACACACTTCAGTGATGAAGACAGATACTACCTCACAGTAAAAGGCTTGGAAAAAATTTTCCAAGCAAATCGTCCAAAGAAAAAAGCTGGAGTAGCCATTCAAATATCAAATAAAATTGAATTTCAACCAAAAGCTATCAAAAAAGATAACGAATGACACTACATACTCATCAAATGAAAAATCTACCAAGTTGAAGTCTCAATTCTGAACATCTATGCTCCAAATGCAAAGACACCCATACTCATAAAAGAAACTTTACTAAAGCTAAAAATCACACATTGTACCTCACACAATAATAATGGAAGACTTTAAAACCTCCCTATAAACAATGGACAGATTATAGAAACAAAAACTAAACAGAGACACAATAAAACAGAAGTTACGGACCAAATGAATTTAATAGATATCTATAGAACATTTTACCCTAACAAAAAGAATGTACCTTCTTCTCAGCACCTCAGTGACAAAGAAGCTCTACTACTTTTTCCAAAATTGACAATATAATTGGTCACAAAACATTCCTCAACAGATACAGGAAGTTTGAAATAATTCCATGCATCTTATTACATGAACCATGGACTAAGGCTGGTCTTCAGTAACAACAAAAAATTGGAAAGCCCGCATACACATGGAAACTGAACAATGTTCTAGTTAATGATAACTTGGTCAAGTAAGAAATAAAGAAAGAAATTTAAGACTTTTTACAATTTAATGAAAATGAAGACACATCATACCAAAACTTCTGGGACACAATGAAAGCAGTGGTAAGAGGAAAACTTAGGAGTAAGTGCCTCCAAAAAGAAACTGGAGAGAGCATACACTAGCAGCTCAACAGCACACCTGAAAGCTCTAGGAGAAAATGAAACAAATGCTCCCAAGAGGAGTAGAAGGCAGGAAATAATATGGACGGAAATCAATCAATTAGAAACTAAAAAGAACTATATAAAGAATCAACTAAACCAGGAGCTGGTTTTTGAGAAAATCAACAAAATAGATAAATCCTTGGCCAGACTATCCAGAGGGCAGAGACAGTATCCAAATTAGTAAATTCAGAAATGAAAAGAGAGACATAATAACGGAAGCTGAGGAAGTTAAAAAAAATCATCAGATCCTACTACAAAAGACTATACTCAAGCTGGAGAAATGGCTCAGCGTTTAAGAGCACTGCTTTTCCAGAGGTTCTGATTTCAATTCCCAGCAACCACATGGTGGCTTACAACCATCTACAGATGGCTGTAATGAGATCTTTTGCCCTCTCCTGGTATATCTGAAGACAGCCACAGTGTACTTACACTGTAATTATATTATATTATTATATTACAACCACTCATTGGACTGAGGTCAGGGACCACTATGTTAGAGTTAGGGGAAGAACTGAAGGAACTGAAGGGAATGGCAAATCCATAGAAAGAACAACAGTATCAACTACCCATGACTCCTCAGAGCTCCCAGAATCTAAGCCACCAACCAGAGAGCATACATGGGCTCACCCATGGCCCCTGACACATATATAGCAGAGGAATGTCTTGTCTGGCCTCAGTGGGAGAGGATGTACCCAATCCTATAGAGACTTGACACCCTAGGGAAAATGGATGCTTGGAGGGTGAGGTGGATGTGGATGGGTATGGGTGTAGGTTGTGGGTCTTCAGTAACAACAAAAAATTGAAAAGCCCACATACATATGGAAGCTGAACAATGTTCTAGTTAATGATAACTTGGTCAAGTAAGAAGTAAAGAAAGAAATTAAAGACTTTTTAGAATTTAATGAAAATGAAGAAACATCATACCAAAACTTATGGGACACAATGAAAGCAGTGGTAAGAGGAAAACTTAGCATTAAGTGCCTCCAAAAAGAAACTGGAGAGAGCATACACTAACAGCTCAACAGCACACCTGAAAGCTCTAGAAGAAGCTCTATGTGGTTACTGGTAACAGACAGTTGTGAGCTGTGTGGTTGCTGGGAATTGAACCTGGGTCCTCTGGAAGACCAGTCAGTGCCCTTAACTGCTGGGCCATCTCTCCAGCCCCCATGATTCTTCTTAAGCATGTTCTCTATACTACACATTAACCAGCTACTCCATAATTATGCAGTCTATGCTTTATGTTGGTTCTGCTCTTGTCTTTGTTTTCAAAGCACTATTTCATCCTTGATGTCTTTCCTTGGCTCTGGCAGCTTCCTTCTTACTTACTTCCAGTGTACTTACACAATAATAAATAAATCTTTTAAAAAAAAGACTATACTCAACCAAATTGGAAAATATGGATGAAATATACAATTTTCTAGAGAGATGACAGATGCCAAAGTTAAATCAGGATCAGATAAAGCATCTAAATAGTCCCATAACCCACAAAGAAATTGAAGCCGTCATTAAAAGTCTCCTAACCAAATAAAAGCTCAGGACACATGGATTTAGGGTAAAATTCTATTAGACACTCAAAGACCTAATACCAATACCCTTCAAAATATTCCACAAAATAGAAACAGAAGGAACACTATTCAATTCATTTTATGAAGCCACAATTATGCTTATACCTAAAACACACAGACTCAACAAAGAAAGAGAACTTCAGATAAATTTTCCTTATGAACATCTATGCAAACATACTCAAAAAAATTCTCACAAAACAGATACAAGAACACATGAAAATGATCATCCATCATGAACAAGTAGGCTTAATCTCAGGGATGAAGGAATGGTTCAATATATAGAAATACATCAATGTAATCCACTACATAAACAAACTCATAGGAAAGAACCTCATGATCATTCCATTAGAAGCTGAAAAACCATTTGACAAAATTCAACATTCCTTCATGTTAAAAGTCTTGGAAAGATCAGAAATTCAAGGTCCATACCTAAGCGTAATAGTAGGCAACATCAAACTAAATGGAGAGATACTTGAATCAATCCCAATAAATTCAGGGACTAAACAATACTGCCCTCTCTCTCCCTACCTATTCAATATAGTACTTGAAGTCCTAGCTAAAATAATTAAACAACAAAAGGAAGTCATAGGAATAGAAATTGGAAATGAAGAAGTCAAAATATCACTATTTACAGATGATATGGTAGTATACTTAAGTCACTCTAAAAATTCCACCAGAGAACTCCTAAATCTGATTAACAACTTCGGAAATGTGGCTAGATATAAAAATAACTCAAACAAGTCAATGGCCTTCCTATACTCAAAGGATAGCCAGGCTGAGGAGGAAATTATGGAAACAACACCCTCCACAATACTCACAAATAGTATATAATACCTTGGTGTGACTGTAACCAAGCAAGTAAAAGATCTCTATGACAAGAACTTCAAGTTTCTAAAGGTAGAAATTGAAGAAGATCTCAGAAGATGGAAAGATTTCCCATCCTTATGGATCGGCAGGATTAATATAGTAAAAATGGCCATCTTGCAGAAAGCAATCTATATATGTAATACAATCTCCATCAAAATTCCAACTCAATTCTTCATAGAGTTAGAAAGAGCAATTTGAAAATTCATTTAGAATAACAAAGAACCCAAGATAACAGAAACTATTCTCAACAATAAAAGGACTTCTGGGGGAATCACCCTCCCTGACCTTAAGTTGTAAAAAAGGTTAAAAAAATATGGTATTGGTACAGAGACAGGGAGGAAAATAAATGGAATAGAATTTCAGACCCAGAAATGAACCCACACACCGATGGTCACTTGATATTTGACAATGGAGCTAAAACCATCCAGTGGGAAAAAAAGACAGCATTTTCAACAAATGGTACTGGCTCAACTGGAGGTCACTGTGTAGAAAAATGCAAACAGATCCATTCTTATCTCTTTGTACAAAGCTCAAGTCCAAGTGGATCAAGAACCTCCACATAAATCCAGATACACTGAAACTAACAGAGGAGAAAGTAGGGAAGATCCCACATGGGCACAAGGAAAAATTTCCTAAACACCAATGGCTTATGCTCTAAGATCAACAATAGACAAATGGAAACTCATAAAACTGCAAAGCTTCTGTAAGGCAAAGGATACTGTCAATGGGACAAAGTAGCAAACAACAGTTGGGGAAAAGGTCTTTACCAATCCTGCATCCAAAAAGAGGGCTAATATCCAATATATAGAGAGAACACGAGAAGTTAAGACTCCAGAGAATCAAACAACCCTATTTAAAAATGGGATAAAGAAGCTGGGCTGTGGTGGTGTGCACCTTTAATCCCACCACTTGGGAGGCAGAGGCAGGCAGATTTCT
>NW_022196898.1:88093066-88099024 GCF_008632895.1 Mastomys coucha
TAAACCAAGAATTCTCAAGTGAGGAATACTGAATGGCTGAGAAACACCTAAAAAATATTCAACACCCTTAATCATCAGAGAAATAAAAATCTAAACACCTGAATCCACCTCACACCAGTCAGAATGGCTAATATCAAAAACTCAGGTTACAGAAGATGCTGGCAAGGATGTGGAGAAAGAGAAACACTCCTCCATTGTTGGTGGGATTGCAACTGGTATAACTATTCTGGATATCAGTCTGGCTATTCCTAAGAAAATTGGACATAGTAGTACCTGAGGACCCAGCTATACAACTCCTGGGCATATACCCAAAATTTTCTCCAAGGCTACATGCTCCACTATAGTCATACCAACATTACTTATAATAGCCAGAAGTTTGAAAGAACCCAGATGTCCTTCAACAGAGGAATGGATACAGAAAATGTGGTACATTCATACAATGGAGTACTACTCCTACTCAGTTATTAAAAACAATGCTTTCATGAAATTCTTAGGCAAATGGATAGAACTAGAAAATAACATCCTGAGTGAGGTAACCCAATCATAAAAGAACACACATAGTATGCACCCACTGATAAGCAGATAGTAGCCCAAAAGCTTGGAATACCCAATATAAAATTTACTGACCATATGATGCTCAAGAAGAACAACCAAAGTGTGGGTACTTTAGTCCTTCTTAGAAATGGGAACAAAATATTCAAGAGAACAAATACAGATAAAGTGTGGAGCAGAGACTAAAGGAAAGGCCATTCAGACACTGCCTACCTAAGGGATCTATCCCATACACAGTCACCAAACCCAGACTTTATTGTGGATGCCAAGAATTGCATGTTGAAAGGAGCCTGATATAGCTGTCTCCTAAAAGGCTCTGCCAGAGCCTGACATATAGAAAGGCAGATGCTGACAGCAAAGCATTGGACTGAGCATGGGACCCCAATGGAGGAGTAAGAGAAAGAACTATAGGAGATGAAAGGGTAGTGATTATACTCAAGCTGGAGAAATGGAACCCTTTCCAGAGCAGCCATGTTGCTGGATTAAAATTCCTCTACACCGATCCTTGAAGGGAAAAAACAAAACAAAACAGAATAATCCAGTCATCATAATGGCACCTGTAATTTTTTTGTGGGTATTTTTTCTTTTTCTTTTTCTTTTTCTTTTGTTTTCTTTCTTTCTTTCTTGTGTTTGTGTGTGTGTGTGTGTGTGTGTGTGTGTGTGTGTTTTGTTTTTTGAGGGTTTCTGTGAGCAGCTTTAGTTTTCCTGGAACTCACTGTGTGGACGAGGCTTGCAGTGAATACCATCAAGTGTTGGAATTAAAGATGTGGACCACTACTGCCTGGCTTTTTTGTATTGTTTTTGTTTTGTTTTGTTTTGTTTTGTTTTTGAGCTAGGGGCTTATGTTTTCCCAGGTTGGCCTTGAACATATAACAATCCTCTTGCCTCAGCCTCCAAAATACTGGGATTACAGGATTTTTGAATACTACAGAATTCCACTGAATACAGATGACAGATCTTTGGTTTGAGATCACCCCATTCATACTGAACACAAAACCCACATTAGAGAAGAGAAACCACCTAGTGAGTGGCCACCTGTTGCCTCTGCTGGGATGAACTCATCTGGCCCCACCCAGGACCTCAAAGGTCAGGACCTCAAAGGTTTCTAAGGACCTGTCCACTCATCAGAGTTTCCCAAAAACCCTTGCTGCAGACAACAGCAGACAATGATTGCTCCAAGATGGGGACTCCCATACATTGGCTCATAGCTCTGAGGCAAGCTGATGCCAATAAGCAACCTGTAAGATGTCGGAAAGGCTTGGAATTTGGACATTGGACTTATGAATGCAAAGAAATAAGAAAGTACCTACAAGGGCCTTCGAGAACAGCAGAGCTGAAGAAAGCTTTAAAAGAAAAAGAAAACAGATTATTTCAGCAAAGCATCAGAGAAACCAACCTAGAGAGAAAGACCGAAAAGAAGAGATCTAAGAGTGTCACAAGTGCCAGCTCCTCTATCAGTGACAGTTTGGCCTGTGAGTCTCCATCAGAGAGCCAGACATCTGCCTCATCCTCTTCAGAAGACAGTGACTCAGAAGAGAGCCTGTCTAGCTCCGCCTCCTCAGCTTGTTCCTCTTCCTCATCCTTGTCCTCCTCATCCTCATCCTAGTACTCCGACTCCAACTCCTCCAACAGCAACAGCAGCAACAGCAATGAGGCAGCTCTGTGGATGAGCCACCGAAGAATATTTACTTTCCCAAATTACTCCATTACAATAATTATATTTATTTGAAGAATAAATAAATCTAAATGTTTGTATAAAGTATATGACTTCACTCAGCACTCAGTCAGCCGGCAAAGTGATACTTGGTCCAGAAATCACTTGATTTCTTTACCTGATATTAAATAATGGAACAATGTGATTAAGGTTGAGGTTATGTTTGCCTGCTGCAACCATTTCTCCTTTACATCTCAGTAGAATGAATAATATCAAAACAAGAGTGTACAGTGATTGAACACTATTTAAACTTGAGATGAAGCAAAGGAAGATAAGTTTGTCTTCTTCTTTTACATTATAGAGCTATAGCTAGCAGATTGTTCATCTGAGAGCCTAGAACTAGAGAAAATTGTTATATTGAGCTTAAGCAACTCCACAGCCACTGCAATTACATGGAGAAATTGAATATAATAGTTTAAAAGTACTATAATTAAAGAAGTATTCACATTGCCTCAGTGAAACCACTTAACAAATGAAGGCTTTGAGGAGAAAATTTTACTCTGAAGAAATTGACAACCAATTAAGGTGTACCTGATTCTCTTTCAACTCTCCCCCCACACACCCAAATGTTAAAAGCTATGAATGAACTAAACTAAATTCTCTTCTTCAATCTTAAATGCCTAATACCGTGCACAGTGACCATATAATAAAAGCAGAGAATTTAGTGTCCAGGGCTTCCCTTGACTTAATGAACACATTGCTGGGGATGCTCCAGACTATTGACCCATGTTACCAAATGCTCTCTGTGACCTCAGTGTGCTTTGTGGATCTTGTGAGTATTGTGTGAGACCACACTCAAGCTTATAATCCAAAGGCTGACATAGAAAATTTCACAGGCAAGTAATGGAAATTTGAATTCAATTGTAAAATCTGAAGTTGAATCTGTTTCCATTCTGTTGATTTACACCTGCCTCCAACTCCTTCAGGAAGAAGAAAAGAGTAATGGTCTGACAACTCACATCAGTGGGATGTTAGTGCATGTGTGAGACCTAATGGCAAACATGACTGGACTTCCATGATGCCATTGGCACATGTATCATATGAAGCATCATAAAGTATGCCTGTTTTTGAAGGCAAGAGAGATAAAGAAAAGGTATGCCTCTGGGGAGCTGAGGAGAAGATGATCTGGGGGAGTTGGGAGTGGTGAAACTATGGTCAAACTATAATGCATGCAAAAGTATTTTCAGTATATCATGTAATATATGTAATGACATATATGTATATACATATATATCATATGCTTTTTCTTTATTGACACCAAAGGGGAACACAGAAAACATATATGTAATAGAAGATATACTCACATGAAATTTAATTTACTTACAAGAGAAAAATAGAGACAACAGAAGGACTGTATAAATAAAATGCTAAACAAGTGCCAAGCTGGTCTACATGTGAGACAGTTGTCAACATAATTACAATGTATGCTTATCATGTCCTAGGAACTGTTTGCAGTACTTCACATGTGAAGTAGAGGTGGCCTTATATTCATCAATTCAAATCATTATTTTTATTGGCTAATGATGCTATTTAACATGAAGCTTAAATATTTGCCATGGATGTCCAGGCAATATGTGCCCTGGTCTGAAATGACACAGACACTGTCTGCCAGGATGTATATTGTATGTATGTGATAGACTCAACCACACAGTCCTCTAAACAGAAAATCTGTCAAAAATTGATAGATTAAGTCTCTGTCTATAGTGATGTGCTACAATTTAGAAGATTATATCTAACTCTACATCCGTAAAGCAATAGATTGACAGGTAAATGTAATGTTTGTTAAAATGTGGATCAAAGTCCATCTATTTTATAACTAGTTGTATAGAAGGCTCTTATACATTTACCTAAAGAAAAATATATAAAAATGGCTCTCAAACATGTACTATAAACATAGACATAGACATAGACATAGACATAGACATTGATATAGACATAGACATAGATATATGTCAACTGAGAAGCTGAGGTAGTATGTAAAGCTGGATAACTTGGGGCTACGTGCTTTGTCTTCCTTGAGGACTGATCCTTTTGTTCTACAAGCACAAAAACCTTTAAAGGTAACACTGTTGGGACATTTTTTCTTAGTAACATGTGTATGGAATATGTGGCATGCACAAGTCAGCTAATGGTGATTCTTTACTCTATATTGAACAAGCAAGGGAAACAAACCCATCAATTTTTATGTCTGCTTGGACCACATAAATAAACTGTAATATTCAACTCCACCCATACCATAAGAAAGAATGGCATGTAATAATAAGTCATAGAGGACCAGCTAGCCAAAAACCTTCATTGGCTTCTACAGAGACAATCATGTCTCAGCTACATCTCTGGGCTGTTCTCATGTAGGGGGATGGACACTTTCATCCCCTATTCTGGTGTTATTCTGGGCCTCTCTCTTCTTATGGAACTTCCATGTTAGGAGCCAAGATTTTTAGGAGGTCTTCGGTGAATGAAATACAAAATCACTAAGTCTAGACATTGTTGGAAATATACTCTGCTTATCCATGCTAATAATATTAACAGAGAGTCTATTCTGTACTCATATAAAGATATACTTATTTTATGTATATGAACATTTTCCTTGCACATATGAATATACACAATGTGTGTTCCTGTGTCCATGGGGTGCAGAAGAGAACATCAAATCCCCCCCAAACTAGAGAACAGATAAATGTGAAATACCATTTGGGTCCTTGAAACAAACCTGGATTCTTAGCAACAGCAGCAAGTGATTGTAACTGAAGAGCTCTGTCTCATCCCTATGTGCATTATTATTAGATAAAGCATATTGAAAACACTTGATAATTAACACAGCATTTTGTAGCTGATGAGATCTAGAGAGGAGCATGATGAACATGAATAGACACTTGTATTGTGATTGCTAAAATGAATTATAAATATAAATTAAATATATGATTAAATGCATAGTCAGATACATTCTAAATTTTGATTAAGACCTCTTGTTATGGTAAAGGAAAACATTGTTTTTTCCTATGTAGGAAACCAAGACCAATTCTGGTATTTTATCTCAATTTATGCAATAGTCATATATATTTCCAAAGCATTCATGTAAGAAATTTCATTCTGAAACCATATTATTCTTGCCTTAAATATATATGTGTGGATAATTTTACAACAGTTCATTTGTGCATTTATTCAAAAATATTAACAAAATTCTAAACTCTCTCAGACACTAGACAAAAGGCTAAGGACAGCTTTTACCATGAGAGGGGCATCTTAGAAGGCACTTTGAGTTACATTTATCTACTCTAAATATAAACAAAAAATTATCTTTATAAACTATAAGAGACCACAGTGTCCAAATTGATGTGCAGGTTGTAAATATTCAGTGCAGGAATCACTGTGTATCTCAACGAAAGTGGCTTATCTCCTAAAGTTATTATTTAACTCATATAATTATATTTTCATGGTGCTATCTCTTCTATGATATCTACGAGTTAGTTTTCCAGGGCCACTTAATTTCTTCTTGAAATGAAACCTAATCTCAAGTAAGGTAGCAGGGAAGCTACAGAGAAACATCATAACAAACAAACAAACAAATAAATAAATAAACCAACCAGGGAACTTACATTTCAAATAAACACATAAAGCATTCATTAATGCCTAACAGAGATAGATAGATAGATAGATAGATAGATAGATAGATAGATAGATAGATAGATAGA
>NW_022196898.1:88099034-88114541 GCF_008632895.1 Mastomys coucha
AGATGGATGGATAGATAGATAGATAGATAGATAGATAGATAGATAGATAGATGATAGATGCTACTTATATGTGATAATAAAGGCATTAATTCTTCTATTCAATTCTGAAGTGCTTAGATGGTACAAAAGATATCATTTTCAACAATATGTTAAGACAAGGGTACATATTCTGATTGAATGAGTAGAATTTATTTGTCAAAAACAAAAGGAGACTACAGAATCAACTAACCATGGAGCCCATGGAGGCTCACATAGCTTGAACCACCAACCAAGGGACATTCAGGGCCAACACTTAGACCCTCTACACATTTGTAGCAGTTGTGAAGCTTTGTCTTCATGTGCATCCCCTAATAATTGGAGCAAAGGCTGACTCTAACATTTAATACCCTTTCCCTACCTGGGTTACCTAGTTGGTCCTGAGTGAGAGAGGATGAACTTAGGCCTAAGGCAACTGGATGTCCTAGGGTTATGTGGTACCCAAGGGAGCTTCCCCTTCTCTGAGGAAAAGGGGAGAGGAAATAATGGGAGAAACTATTTGTGAAGGCTAGGCTGGTAAAAGAGAAGGCAGGGGCCTCTAATCTGAATGTAAAGTGAATGAATGTATAAATGAATGAATAAATTAATAAGAAAATAGACAAATAGGAATGTTACATAATTTTTAAAACTGTAACTGCGTATTAGATTCTATATCATGCATGAGAGAGAGATTCAGAGACAAAGAGTATGATGTGCTACTCACTTTCATATATAAAAAATCATTTAATATATATAACTCTCATATTTATTTTGTACATGATGAAAATAAAGCAAAGAACAGAATGATTACGCAACTAATAAAGTATTAGTTACAGATGCAAATACAAGATAGTTTCGTAAGAAGATGGGTTTTAAAAGAATATACTTACAAAAGCATACTCCATAAATTATTAGAGAGGAAAATTAGCATTTCCCATTAAATGATCTGATTATTTTAATTAATGTCAAATTATCTGACAACTCATATGATATAGCATCAGAATATGAGAGTCTGATATATAAAATGGATTTGGATAAAGGTGGAGAAATCATGCCACATATGCTTAACTGTTCCTTCTTTTCTTATTAATCATCTGAAAATGCAGGATGAGAGAATGGTCTACTAGGCAAAAGGCAGGACTAAAAAGAAAGAAAAATTCTCTGTAGATATCTTTTACAAAATCATAGCAGAAATCTCCACAACTATAACAGGTATAACATATTAAAGAAAACCAATTTTATGATATATCATCTTGATGGAGTTTATTTTTAAAGCAATTCCTCTCTAAAGAGTCTGGCCCAGTCATTATAGGAATTTGTAAAATGTGAAGCATCAAGAATCAGCTACCCGTGTATTATTATTATTATTATCATGTTGATTGGATGACCTGCTCTCACAATCCTTTCTCACAATAAAAAGAAGCTTTTTATATATCATAAACATTTCATATAGATTAAGATTATCATAGCTATTAGGCCCTTCAACACCATTATGTAAATTCTTTTCCAAATATATTAATATTTCACACAGCCAGGGGCAATAAAAGATAGGAATGTTTTACTTTAAGAAAAGAACACAATGAATATATATTTATTTTTTCCAGAGAAGTAAAAGTAAATTGTGTATGCCATTTCTTTTCTTTTATAGCTGAGTTTAGAAGAAGTTTAATAACTCCACATCTTCTGAGCAACAATGTTTACAATATTACAAACTAAAAACATTCAAAAGTCACAACTAATTACTTAAGTGAAACTAAGTTTGTAAAAGCACAGGAGCCATTCTTTGTTTTTAACCATAAATTGCCTGTGACTTTTTTTTAATTAGATGCTCTCTTTATTTACAATGTCTCCTTTCTCAGGTTCCCCTCCAAAAGAAAAAATAAAAATAAAATAAAATAAGAAAAATAAAAATAAAAAAACCCAAAAACTAAAACAATCCCCTGTTCCCTCCCCCTGCTCACCACCCCACCCTGTGACTTTTAATATAAAATACATAGTAGACCTTTCATATTTTTCATGTGAAATGACCAGATGTTCTGAGGAATGTTTTACTCTTTTTAGGAATATGAAGTGTGCTTTTCTTCAAACTGAAATGTCAGTGTGATATTATTCCCATCTGATATTAGATGAGAACGATTTCTTAAAATTAAGTCATGATATTTGAATAACTATTGAGAGCATGCAATAGTTACTTCCTGAAATATAAAATGTCCTTTCCATGAAGTATCCATGTACATAGATTTTTCAGTCTTTTATTATATTCTCCTTTGATTTCTTCACTATTCACACTAAGTTTCTATGCACATATGTTAATGTGTATGTTTCTATTATAATGAATATTATATTATAATATGTCACCCTGATTCTATTTTGCTTAAAAGTAAAGGCAATAATGTCACGACTTCTTCATGAGACTCTATTCTATAGGTTTACATCTTTTCTTGTTAGTTAGACCTAATACAAATATTTGCTGTATTTGCAATTTAGTTTGTTCCTCCTGGAACTAGGATCTTTCACTCCCCACCTCAACCTTCAACTTGGTAAGAAACAAAATAAAGAACTAGCAGCTTGACAGCACAACTGAAAGCTCTAGAACAAAAGGAAGCAAATACACCCAGAAGTAGACAGCAGGAAATTATCAAAATCAGGGCTGAAATCAACCAAGTAGAAACAAAAAGAACTATGCAAAGAGTCAACAAAACCGGGAGCTAGTTATTTGAGAAAACCAACAGGATAGATAAACCCTTAGCTAGACTAACCAGAGAGAACAGAGACAGAATTTTGACCCATAATTGTTCCTGTCTAAAAGAACTGCAGGGATCAAAATGGAGAAGAGCCTGAGGAAAAGAAGGTCCAGCGACAGGCCCAAAGTGGGATCCATCTCAAGGGGAGGTCCCAAGGCCTGACACTATTACTGAGGCTATGGAGCACTCACAAAAGGGGGTCTTATCATGATTGCCCTCTGAAAGACCTAACAAGCAGCTGAAAGAATCAGATGCAAATATTTGCACCCAACCAATAGACAGAAGCAGCTGACCCCTGCGGTCGAATTAGGGAAAAGCTGGAAGCAGGGGACCCTGTAGGAGGACCAACAGTCTCAATTAACCTGTACCCCTGAGATCTCTTAAACACTGGACCACATCAGCTGATATGAGGACCCCAACACATATACAACAGAGGACTGCCAGGTCTGGGTTCAGTCGGAGAAGATGCACCTAACCCTCAAGAGACTGGAGGCTCCAGGGAGTCTAGAGGTCTGGTTGGGTAGAGGTTAGAGACAACTTCATGGAGACAGGGGGTGGGGAGGAGGTATGGGATGTGGAACAGTTGGAGGGTGGACTTGGGGGGTTGAAATAAAATCTGGAGTGTAAAAAATAAAGAAAAGATTAAATAAGAAAATAAAAAGATCATTTTGGTTTTTTATTGTATTTGTACTTCCTGTGGTGGAAGATAAGCTCCAAGCAATTTTTATGTCTTCAATTATATAAAACTTCTCTCTCAAGAGCAATAGACAGTCAAATCTATTTGCTTCTCAAGTATGCTAGAACATCCTGCACATTTTCACTTACTCCTGTTAGTCAGAGTTGAGGTTTACAGATCGAAATTGGCACCATGGAAGAGTTAGTGTTTTAAAGGATACATATACATAGTCACTCCTGTCCTCCGAGGTCTTCAGTCTTGACCTTATTATCAGTCAGTTTCTGCCTTAGGTGACAAGATAGAGACTACCTTGTGTAGAGATGCAAAACTTTGTGGTAGAAAGCAATGAAGTAATTTATATCCTGATCCAACAGTGAGTAAACTCTCACAAAGAACTAACGTCCAACAGAATTACCACATCTGATCCATCATAATGTTCTTACAGTCATGCTTATAGCAACTACTTAGAAATGAGATGAGACCACATTGATTGGCTTCAAGACATTAGATTGCCTATTTCAGAAAAATTTTGAAACTGAAAGTATGTCAGAGCTGATCCTGCAAGGCAGGAGGTGATGCTGTGGGTGACATCTTCAGTTTTTCTAGATAAATGTCCACCTTTCATTGCACACACATGTAAAAACGTAAGCCACATGAGGGGAAAATTAAGAGGAGGATGCAGCTAGATGGCTGCCAAGGAGTGCATACATCGTCTTCCCAAGGCGTGAAACAAATGTAGCCTGCATTGCACTATACTCTAGGGCACAATTAATTGGCTATCTGATTCACTTTCATACTATAGAAGAAATAATTTACCATTAGCTCCCTGGAGCTCTGAAGGAGTTAATTTTCATCACATGGATGAGCACTTTATTCCCAGAGAGAATCTAACTCTTTCTGCTTGAGCATAGGAAGAAACTCAATTCAAGGAAATATTAAACCATTTGGAAAGAACATTAGACTGAATTAAACACTCTCTGTGCTCACCCATGTGATAAAATTAGCTCATTGTATTCTCTTAGTCTGTTTGCCAAAAGCACAAGAAACAAGAATATGTACTATTAATTTAATTGCACAGCTAACTAATAATATTTGTTAAGTACCTACTGTTTACACAGAACTATCCATGGAAAGAACAGAGCCATAATGAAATCAGACTATGTTACATGCAGAGAGAGTCTGGTATCTGACCATCAAGCTTTGACATCCTCCCTCTGTTTGATAAATTAAAAGCAAAAAAACCTTAAGTGTAGCAAT
This sequence comes from Mastomys coucha, assembly GCF_008632895.1. Classification (NCBI taxonomy): domain Eukaryota; kingdom Metazoa; phylum Chordata; class Mammalia; order Rodentia; family Muridae; genus Mastomys; species Mastomys coucha. The sequence continues at coordinate 88,103,727 of NW_022196898.1, forward strand.
TTCATTACAGATATGATAGGCAGGTACACAGTAAATATTGACTCAAATAACTACTGTGTTACCTACTGTAAGCTTTACTCACTCAAACTTTAAAGGTGTATTGACACTTAAGCACACTGGCTTATAACAATAATCTCTGGAGAAAGGTTGGTACTATGCAACTTTAAAACATTACATTGTTAACTTGTATCTAAAATATAATATACTTGTTCATATAATATAACATAATATGCTTATAATATAACATTTAAGTGATTAGAATATTGTACATTTCATTTCAACTTTGAATATATGTGTGAGTGTATGTGAATCTTCACAGGTGTATAGATCTGTGTTTCCAGGTCATGGATGTACATGTGAGGTCAGAAGACAACATTTGATGTCATTCTCAAGCATACACACGCAAAAACACATGTGCATACCATACCCGTCATCTGCAGACACATTGACATAGAACTTTCCAAGTCGGCTAAACTGTTAGATCAATGAGTCCCCAAGATCGACTTTTCTCTGCCCACACATGAAATTATAAGTACAGACAGCTTCTTCTCTAGCTTGTGTGTGTGTGTGTGTGTATGTGTGTGTGTGTGTGTGTGTGTGTGTGTTGGGTGAAAGGGAGTCCTGAAGATTTTTTTTTTAAAAATCCACATACTATTAAGGCAAGCATTTTGCCAACTGATCACCTTCACAATAGTCCATTTCAGCTTTTTGAGGAAGGAATAATATAAAATATAGGATTGTAACAATGTTAGTATAGGCAAATATGTATACATTAATATTATTTTCTTATTAGTAAAAGAATCTGTGTCTTCATTGTAGAAAATTCAATACTAATTTAGAGCTAATATTGTTGATTTCACTTATAATTTTATAAAAAGAAATCAATTATTATTTTCATATGCATATAGACAAAAGGTAATTTCTTTTGGTCAAATCAGCTATCTAAGATGTAAAAAATTAATTGGGAAACAAGAGGTGACAAATTCGGCATAAATAAACATTTTTGTTTCTTTTTAGTTTGCATCATTATAACAAAGTTTGTTAAAGTTAACTTTCCCCACTGCTGTGTGGTTGGCAAACACTCCACACCTTGCCATAGCTGATGCATTTAGATATTCCTGTAGATTGACAGCAGCCCCATTGGCATTCTGCAGAGTAAAGCTGAGAGAGAATTTATGGAGATTGAAATGTGAGCTACATTGAGAGCATAATTCCAAGCAGATGATTTCAGTTAATTAAAACAAGTAGTACAGGTTCCATATAAATGGGTGCTGGTAATTTCCAGAATATATGAGCACAGCTACTGAACTATACATTTTATCACAGGCTAATCATCTGTGATAAAGTTCTGTAATTACTCTCAAGATTTCCAGAACAAATCGTTTTTTTTTTTTTTCAAAGTGATATTCTTTCATTCTAAACTGACACTGACAGAGGACCCCATTCTATTTACTTAAGTCTTAACTTCACTTTCTACTCATTTCTACTTACCTATATATTATGTGCTCCAACAGGAAAAGGATGGGGAATATCTCCACTGACTTGAAATATTTACAGCAAAGAATGAGTGGGAGCTGAGGATACATTTGTGTGAGTTAATCAAAAGGATATGCTGATGTTTGATTTCTATACATGCAGGAAAATGGCACTAATTTTCAATTATTGCATAAGGGGAGTACCACCAATTAATTTTTTTGTATAGTGATCATTTTCTTATCTTTATACCTTGGTGTTTAGTTGAAAGATGAGACACCACAACAAAGACTGTTTTACAAGCTGCACCATCTGCTCTACAATGGATGAGTTTGTCCAGACTGAAGCAGTTTCATTTGTCTTCTGATTGTGAGGCAGAATTTGTGAGAATTACTTATGTGCAAAACAACCAAAATTGTCCAAATAAAATGCCACTGATTGTGCGTATTCTCACCAATGTAACCCTAGTTGAACAGATTAAAATCATAATCACCATTGATATTTAGCTGTTATCATAATAAAATCACGGATTTCATCTAATACACAAGATCTGACAATTGGAATTCATGGTAGGGTCTCCAAGACCACGGTGGTTGGTCAATGCACACAATAATGATGAAGACAATAGGGAGCACTAAGAGTTGGGAGGTATGTGATTTCTTTTTGTAGGTCTGCTTTCTTTTAAGATGTGATGCTGTCTCTTGAAAGGTTACTCTGCTTCCCTAGTCTCCACACAACAATCTTGCCTAAAGATGCTATAGTCAGCCTTCAAAAGTCAACTGCTGACATTATTGGAGTATATGTGGTAACCTACATAATTATTTTCCAAAATCTAACAAGGAGGTAGTTGTGATAAAGTATAACAGAACAGCAGCAGAACATTAAATAATATACTTATCCATTATCAAATTCAGCAGTGTATGGTAGCAAATATAAAACCCTGTATGATTCTGAAATAAATATTAGAAAGTTTAATGTTGATAATAAATAACAATGCTAAACCCTGCTACTGTGCAAGGATATGGCTGTTTATTGCTTATTATAAGCTTATTTAATTTCGCATACCTTCAAAGTTAATATTAACTAGTCATCTTGCACATGGCTTTTTCCCTCTGTCTTATTCTTTTGTCAGTATTAGAGACTAAAACCAGCACTCTATGACTGAAACGTATTTTCTTGTGACTTTATCTGTAAAAGTACAGAAACAAAAGCATAGAAAGTACCCTAGTATGTTTGCCATTGCTGTGATAAATTACTAACCAAAATCAATGAGGAGAATAAGGGTTTTATTTGTACTAAGGGATTATAAGGAGGAGGCCAGTGTAGAAACTCGAGGTAGGGATCTGAAGCAGAACCCAAGAGATGAGCACTGCTCACTGGCTTGCTTAGCATACTCAGCTCTTTTTCTTATCCATCCCAGCTCCAACTGCTTAGGACAGAACCACCAACAGAGGGATTGGCCACTCCTACATCAATTAGCAATTAAAAAAATACTCCTCATACATGTCTCACCATCAATGTGAAGAAGGCAAGTTTTGAAGTTTACTCTGATCATGTAACAGAGTTTGGGTCATGCTGACAAAATCTCAGGAGCAAAATGAACCCCTTGTCAACCTGACACTCATATATATCATTTTTAAACATGACTTGCCTTTCTTATTTGTTCCTAAGATTCATGTCAACATTGCAGTATGAAACACTTGGAATCTTTAAAATTTTCAACACTTTAAATATCTATTTCTTTTAAAATCCAGTCTTTTAACTGTATGTGCCTATAAAATCCAAAACAGATTATGAACATTTTTATTCAAGGGGGAAGAACCAGCACATAGTTACAATCAGATCAAAACAAATCCAAATTTTGACAGTGAAAACATTTTAATTTCAGGCATCCTGGATTCATTCCTGATCCTCTGGACTCTAAAAGATGTGAGGAGCTCCGTGTGTATGGTTCTGCCTTCTGCAGCACACATTATCTCAACTGGGTTCCGTTCCACTGCTGACTGTGTTAGAGGTGGCTATCTCCGGGTCTCAGGGTTTCCAGTGTCCTGGGGGCTGATACTGCAACTCAACATACATTTTTATCAATGTCCTCCAGATTCGTCTTTAGAGACTCTGAACCAGGTACATGCTTTCAATCCTGAACTTCTCCCCAGGACTCCATTCCTTAAATCCAGTACCATGTGAGGCACTCTTACACATGTTTTGCTAAGTTTTGTTCCTAGCTTGTATAGAATCCTGAGCACTCACTGGACCACAGCTTATATATGCTGACCTTGAGGAAACATTTTACTTCATTGATGCTATTCTTTTATTAGTCATAGATAGTTTTCAGCTCTAGCTAGCCAGTATCCACTGACTCAGGAAAACAAAGGTTTCACTTTTACAGACTCTTAATTCAAATATATCACATGAACAGTCCTGACAGAGGCTTTAAGAGGCTCTGAAACTATACTAGTCACGCCCCCATCACCTGCATTTCTCACAGCATTTTTATCTTCCAAGCACTTATACAATACCTCATTTAGTTCTGAGCATTAGTACCTTTACTAGACCAAAGTTTCTTTCTTTTTTATTAGATTTTTTTATTTACATTTCAAATGTTATTCCCTTTCCTGGTTTCCCCTCCAAAAACACCCTAACCCCTCCCTCTCCTCCTGCTCACCAACCCACCCACCCCAGTTTCCTGGCCCTGGCATTCCCCTACACTGGGGCATAGTGCCTTCACAGGACCAAGGGTCTCTACTCCCATTGATAACTGACTAGGCCATTCTCTGCTACATATGCAGCTGGAGCCATCAGTCCCACCCTGTGTACTCTTTGGTTGGTGGTTTAGTCCCTGGGAACTCTGGGGTTACTGGTTAGTTCATATTGTCATTCCTTCTATTGGGCTTCAGACCCCTTCAGCTCCTTGGGTCCTTTCTCTAGCTCCTTCATCAGGGACCTGTGCTCAGTCCAATGATTAGCTGCAAGCCTACACCTCTGCATTTGTCAGGCACTGGTAGAGACTTACAGGAGACAGTTGTAACAGGCTTCTCAGTCAGCAAGCACTTGTTGGTATCCATTATAGTGTCTGAGTTTGGTGATTGTATATGGGGTGGATCCCCAGGTAGACCAAAGTTTCAAAGGCCACTGTAATAATCACAAAGTCAAAATTGTGAGGATATCACAACGCCACACAATCTCTGCCCTGAATTAGTTTCTCTTCCTGCAATAACCACCACCACCAAAAGCAATTCTGAAAGAAAACGGTTCATTCTATTTTACATTCTAGGAATTTTGTTCACTACTGGAAAATATCAGGGCAGAAACATTTTACATTTTACATTTCTAGGAATTTTGTTCACTACTGGAAAATATCAGGGCAGAAACACAAGGCAGGAACACTAGGAAAAATATGCAGAAAGATTCTTAGAGGAAAATTGACTACTGACATGATTCCTTTGAGTCACTACTTTTCTTAATCAGCTCAGGCTCACCTTTCTAGGAATGGCATAGTCTACAGTCAACTGGACCCTCCTATATCAATTAGTAATTAATGAAATGCCACAAAACATGCCCTCTGTATAGTCTGATGAAGGCAATTCTTCAATTGACATTTATTCTTCCCAGTTGATTATAGTTTGTGACAGTTACTAAAAAACATTTTAGTATAGAAAGATTTTAAACACAGAAAGGTTATGCCCATTCCATGGCTAGTGTTTCAAACCTAAGTCTTATTCACTCAAGGCTGACAATCTCACTCAATTCAAATTAGCAATCATGATATTGATGATCAGGAAATTTGTCTAAGTATGGTGAAATTCATTCTACAATCTACTGTTCAGAGCCACGATTGGATCTTGTCTACCACTCTTTTACCTTTTCTCTCAAGACAAAATATTTCATTGACTCTGTCTATCTTAGGAAATGCTGATAGAACACAAAAAGATTAATATTATTAACTATATTAATGTCAGTAACTTTGCTCCACAGAGACAGATATTTGTCTAATCATCTACCTGAACAGATGCATACTCATGGGCATAGTTCCATTTATGTTCAAGCTTGCTTTTATTAGTTTTTTTCTCCAGTCTATTGATTTTTTCCTTACTATATAGGTTTCTTTGCAAATCATGTACCATCCAAAAATATTGCTACTTTAATATTGAGGTACAGAATTTATAAACACTGATAGATGTTTTGATTTTTTGATAAAGCTTTACATTTTCTTAAAATGAAAACAGGAATGTTGGGTTCTTTTTGTTGTAACACTGCAGAATTTATTACAAGGCTTCCTTCTGCATTTGCAACATGAAAACATAATTAATTTATTTAAGAAATGTATTTTGTTGAGCTAGCAATAAGTGTTAATTTTACATGAAAATATGGTTCATGAATTTTGGTTCTATGGATAGCAGTTATAAATTTTATCAGTTTCACTCACTCTGGAGCCAACAATTTAAAAATCTGTAACACAGGAGGAGTACTGTCCTTATTTTATATTATTTCTGATTATGTAATCAAATACTAAGTATTTAAAGCTATTTTTGCTACATACAAACTGTAAGTATACTTTAGCAGGAAAGAAATAATGATATTATGAAACCAGTGATATTACACACTAGGTACCTCCCGATGAGGTCACAATGTAGCAGCAAGTAACCCAACCCCTTAATCTTATATCCCTGTAGCATTGGATTCTGGCTCTCAGTGTCACCAATGAGCTTTACATTGTTCTGCCTCTAGGTAGCCCTCAGAAAAGATAGAAACTCTGGGTCTGTATCTTAGTCACAATATCATGACATACATGGCTTGTCAGATTTTTTATTTCTTATAATATTTTGTCTACCCTAATGGTTTATTGACAGAGTGATTTAAGAAAGCATGTATTCTTTTATATAACCTTCAAGCTTGCAAATGAAAACATGAATTAAAAGAAAAAAAACTTATAATTAAACAGAGTAGCTGAAGGATTTGTTTTTGATGTGGTTTTGTTTAAACATGAATAAAACATGCACATGCATGTGAGTCTTCTGCTCCACAACCTTATGTTGGGATTGGTGACCCTGAGAGCCAGCCGTGCTGTTCCTTCTACTACGGCTTTGAGGTTCTTAGAGGAAGCATCCTCAGCACAGAATGATTAGCTTCACAACTTTGAGCTCCTTGACAGGTGAACCAGAAATTTTTTGAAGCTGCTGGGCAGCATTTGTGTGGGTTTCCTTGTTGCTCCCAAAACACATGCTGGATGTCAGTCAGGTCTGGGTTCTGGGTGTTTGCCAGACCCTGTTGATGATGACTCTGGGTTTTGACAGCCACTTAATTTTGACTTATTAGTGTAACTGATGTCATGTGAAGTTCCTTTTCTTCTTTTGACAATCTTGAGCTTCACCAGAGCCTGGGGTGCAGTCTCAATGTCACAGTAAAGATGGCAGTGATGTGGCAGGGAGTGGTGAGGAAGAAGGGTTTAGCTATCCTTATTTTAAAGCCCAATCAATTTTCTCTCTCTCTCTCTCTCTCTCTCTCTCTCTCTCTCTCTCTCTCTCTCTCTTTCTCTCTCTCCCTCTTTCTCTCTCCTTCCACCTCTCCCTTCCCCTCTCTTCTTCCCTCCCCCCGGTAACTACTTGTTTTGGTCTTGGTGTTTATTTCAGGAACAGAAAGCAAACCAGGACAGAGATTGGTACCATGTGTTATATTATGACGACCTCACTATTTTGATTTTGTGATTATTGTGTTGGCTTTAACTTTGGACTGGAAAAGCCATTACTGCTCAGAATCTACTGATTAAATTAATTCCCTTCACAAAAGTTAATACAAAGTAGATCATATGTATGAATATTTAACAGCCCTCATAACTGCAAAGATAAACCTAGGTGATTTTAAACGCTCCTTTAGATTGAGAACAGAAGGCTCTGTACTCAATGAGAAGCAAAATTAATAAGCTGGAATTTCAAATCATAAATCTTCCTTATAAAAGACAATATCATGATAAACCTGGAAATGGATGGGAATCTTTTCAAATGTCAAATTGATAAAGGACTGTCCTCCCATGCAAAAAAAAAAAAAAAAAGAGTAAATCACAACCCGCACAGATGTGAACCTAAGACTGGCTCAGTGCTGGACTCCTAACCAAGACATTCAGAAAGCTCAGGCAAAAAGGTGATTGTGGCTCTAACACACATGGGTGCATAGGAAGAGCTCATATAAAAAAGAAGAACATACACAACAAAGGAAGGAAGAATCAACAGGGTCAAAGTTCTAAAAAGTATCTTGCAAAAAAAATGCAGATGTCAAATAAATGTATAAAAAGATGTTCCATATAATATGTTGTTGTAGAAATATAAAATCACTGAAGTAACCATCACGCTTTTCAGAATGGCCCAAATCCAAAACACTGACACTACATGGAATTCTACGTGACAGCAATTGGACCATTCAGACATCTCTGATGGGAGTGACAGAATGGTTCAGCCACTTTAGAAAACTGTTTGGAAATTTCTTACAAAGCTAGACATACTTTTGCTATAGCATCAAACAATCACACATTTTAGGATGTGTTAAAGTGATTTGAAACAACAGATGCTTATAGCAAATTTATCCATAATTATACAAACTTTGAAGTGACTAAGGTGGTCTTTAAAATGTGAAATAATAAGTATACTCAAACATATCTAAAAATAGCTATCAAACAAGAAGAAAGGTAGAGAAACCCAAATGAGAAAGTAATTAAAATTTGATGCTCTATGACTCTAATCTCATGGCATCCTAGAACTAGAAAACCATGGAGAGGTTTTCATCACTGTTGACAAAAAGGGTGAAAAGCAATGGAGGATATATATTGGAAGACTCTGAAACTACACTTGTACTATGATGTTAGAGGACGTCATGGATATTCTTAAATAAAAAGAATGCAGGCACAAGTAACCTGTAATGCAAAATACAAATTTAGTTGTAAATATGTGTCTACAGAATTACTTATAATCAAGGTACCAAGTCAGGAGGCTACTATTATTAAGAAGGAGATTGTGGCTTGCAGAAGAAGCATGCAAAGTATCATGAAATTTTTGCATTTTTTGTGTACCAGATCAAAAGTAACAATTTACTTTAAAAACATGATTAGAAATATTTGAATTGATATTATGTTATGGCCATGAAAATTAAGCCAGGACCTCTAAGTGAAAAACCTACAGTTAAGAACTTATTTTTATTGAATATTTTCTTTATTTACATTTAAAATCTTTTCCCCTTTAATGGTACCCCCCACAAACCACCTATCCCATCTCCTCTCCCCCTGCTTCTATGAGGATGTTCATCCACTCACCCATTCACTCCTACCTCCCTGTCCTCGCATTACTCTACACTGGGGCATCGAGCCTTCACAGGACCAAGGGTCTCCCCTCCCATTGATGCCCGATAAGACAATTCTCTGCTACATATGTGGCTGGAACCATGGGTCCCTCCATGTGTACTCTTTGGTTGGAGGTTTAGTCCCTGGGAGCTCTTGGGGGGGGGGGTCTGGTTGGTTGACATTCTTGTTCTTCCTATGGGATTGCAAAACCCTTCAGCTCCTTCAGCCCTTTCTCTAATTCCTCCCATTGGGGATGCCATGCTCAGTCCAATGGTTGACTGCATGCATCTGCCTCTGTATTTGTCAGGCTCTGCCAGAGCCTCTCAGGAGAAAGCTATATCAGGATCCTGTCAGCATATACTTCTTGGCATTCACAATAGTGTCTGGGTTTGGTGACTGTATATGAGATGGATCCCAATGTGGGGAAGGCAGTCTCTGAATGGCCTTTCCTTCAGTCTCTGCTCCATATGATTAATGTAGACAATTCTTATTTCTTTTAATATGTTTACGTATGTGTGTTTGTGTGTGTGTGCAGGAAACATGTATGCCATGATGTGCAGAGGTCATTAGGCAACATAGAACAGTTATTTGCCTCCTTCCAACATGTGATTATGAATGATGTCACTCAGACCATCAGGCTTAGCAGCAAATGTCTTTTCCTGCTGAACTGTCTTGTTTGCTCTCCATTAGGCATTTAGTCAGTGGAAAATTCTCTGCGTGCTAGGTAGTTAAGGCACACATGAGTCCAGAAGTTAAGGACAAAAGCCATAAATATTGTATCTTCCCCCTCACATTTCTGGTTATTAAACAAACTCTTTCCACTCACCTTAGACAGTTTTTGACAAAACCGGCATAAAATGCCAGGCTCTGAATGTCTTCGTGCATCTCTTCTTAGGATGACAAAGGTCTGTCTTATTTGGAAGATACTAAAAAACGACTTTAACTTTTGACATAAGACAGGTTGTTTCCCATTTACAGAAAGTACAGTTGGTCCCATAGCTGAAGAAGTAATAGACCTTCCTTTGTCTCAAATTTTGCATCTTCCATTGTGTTGGCAGCCTTTCTCACACATCTTGACTAAGGTGTCAATCTTATATTGAACCCTGAGATGGCTAGTCTGCTTTTCCCATCCGTTACCTTCACACTCGGCTCCAATTTACAAATCTCAGTAGCAGAGGCAATTTTCCTGTCTTTTCACAAGATGACAATATTCTTGGTTCAATGAGGAAGTGTGAAAATTTGCCTCCATAATAATAAATGTGATATATGATATTTGAGGTTTTGTTTTTAACCACTAATGTAGTTTTTGAACATCTGAAAAGATTTTGAAGAAAATGAGCAGTGTTCTGTGCCACTTTCCAAATTTAGAGCTACATTTAATTAAAGAAAATCAAGGAAGAGGACACGAGTTGGTTTATATCTCGTTATATGTACTAAGTACAATACACACATATGGACCATGTCCTTCACACAGTTTGCCTTTTCTTTTTAGCACATAGGGAAAATGGCAAAACTTTGAATAGATAAGCAAACAGAGTAATGGATGTAGACAGGATGGGCATTTGAACATTACAAAAGTATTGAAAGCAGTGATGGGATAAATCAGCATTTTCATTGCTGTGTAACAATATAGAACTTTTCTAAAAGTCTATAGAGAAATTGCATACATTGTGTTATGTAAGCTTGAAATTATTAGAGGCAAATACCTAAGAAGTCTCATCTATATTTTTTTTCAAAATTCTATTGAAAGAGGAAGGCAAAGAGTTGACATAATCATTTAAAGACTAAATAATCTTAGGTCAGAAGTATAGATTCAATCAATATAAGAACATTCTCACTGTACCTAGCTGTTAGCTGTTTTACTACAATACCCTTTGTCAGAAAATACCACAATGGTTTCTAATGTCATCTCTGATATTTTAAAAGTAAAATGTTAAGTAAAAAACGGATACTAGTTAGTTCATAGTTGTTCATCCTAAGGGGCTGCAAACCCCTCAGCTCCATTGGTCCTTTCT
>NW_022196898.1:88115149-88124840 GCF_008632895.1 Mastomys coucha
TGGATGGTTAAAAAAAAAAAAAAAGAAACTGGTGAAGGAATAGATTGCCATAGTCTTTACAATGTTTCCTCTGAGTCAGTTTGTCTGCCTTGAGTTCTGGGTAGGCTTGGAACACATATGATATAGTTTCAGAAGGCGTTTTTCAAGGTAAGTATATGAAAACATCACTAACGGATTATATTTGAGTGTTTGAACTGACGTCCTCTTATTTTCTTTGAGACAAAATAGGGGCCTGTGATGAGGTTGAAGTGAGGGGTACAGTCTCATGAAGAGATTTCTCTTGAATTTCCTAAACTTCAGAAAATAAAAGTAGTCTCAGCGCACAAGCCTTTAAAGCTTTGATTTTGCTACATTTCAATTTTCAAGTGAACACATGATCTACACCTGAGTTTGTATGCATGTCATTTTACTCCAGAGGAGCATCATCAAATCATTCATCAGACTTAGATTACAGCCCTGCTGGTACCGACTCTTGGGATAGCTTTATTGTGAAAGGAACATAATGTTGGCAGAGCTGTGCTGGGGCACCTTTGGGTTCCACAGGTGCATACACAGGTTGGTTGATACCATATACCAACGTTTTCTATAGGGAGGGGTGTTTAGACTTTTAGTCTATGGAACTCTTCAAAAACTTAGAATAACTAGAGGAGTTATCACTGAAGAGGGAAAAAAAGGAAAACCAAGGACAGGATAATAGAGGCAAAGAAGGGAATGTAGGCGGGGGGGGGGGCATGGAGTGAAAGGCAGAGATAAAGGGAAGGAATTAGTCAGAGATGGGACAGGATGGTATTCTTACTCTTCTCTACTTACAAGATAGGTTTCGGGTTCAGTTCTAAAGTCAGAACAGATGAGTTTTGAACATCCAACCAGCTCTGAATTCCCCAGAACTCTACAGGATCTAATGTTTGCTTTATTTCAGAGTTCTCAGACATCTTATAGTTTTCATTAAGTGTTAATATAAACATTTAGCTTGTATGCATGATCTATCTCTAAAAAGAATGAACCTTTGAATGAATCACAATATTGTCATGGCATCTCTTTATCATAAAAAGTGCATACAGTTTGAAAGGGAGAAATTTGTTCCCTTCAATTGGTCCTATTCTGAAGGAAAAGCATGAGAGTGTATGTATGGATTAGTAGGGCTGGCCAGGCACTGTGCTGGCGCTGAGGAGTGGAGACACTACAAGGAGGCAGAGATCACAGGCAGGCCAGGGCTTCCCAGAGATTACTTGTGTAAATACACCTTCTTTCCACAGTATTTCAGTGACTTCTCCTAAACATTCAAACTAGCTATGCTTCTCTATTTGGAAATGGCAGCTTTCTCTATGAAGGCTATATATAAACCAGAATTTTTAAATATGCATCTTAAATTTCCTCCCATTCGTATATAAGAAAGGTCCAAAGAACAGTGTCAGTGACCATTATTCCTCATAGTTTATTTTCATAAGAGTATAGAAAATGAATCTTAGAAACTAAGTTTCAGTTCAATTCTTAAAGGAAAAAAGGCAAAACCAAACCAAACCAAAACAAAACCACAACTTGATTTAGAAAGAAACAGGTTTCTGGTTGTTTATATGTGTTTTTGTGCCTGTGTGAAACAGCAAGCTTTTATTTATCTTTTAAAATTACCACAAAGTAAAAGACCAGAATATCAATCTACCAAAATCCCGTGATCAGCCCCTATTGTAATATCTTGGCTGTTTTTACCATAAAGAATTTTAATAAACTCTTTGTTATCTTGCTAAAAATGAAGCTTGCACATTTTATTGTTGCATCTTTGTTTTGTTATTTAAAAAATATCACCATGTATTTTTAAATGGCAATCTACTTCTCAATTACAGGTGTCTTTACCCAAATTGGAAATGTCTACTAAGCAAAACAAAGAATTCTGGCAGCACAGAGCTTCCACCTGTGATGTCTCTTTGTTCCTGAGTGAAGTTGCAGAAAAAGCATCTGTTTCACTCTCTGTATGTCTAGGTAAGTTGTCATCAGATTAGAGACAGAGTGAAAATGCTTAGTTCATTTAATGAAATTAAACCTAATAGGGGCTTTGTTTAATCATCTGAAAGCAGAGAGTGGGACAGAGATTGGTGCTGGGAACATGATGGATCTGAAGAAAGCACTTTAATTCAGAGTTAACCTGCTGGCTCTACGTTTCCTCCCATGTATATTAATTGTAGTGGGGAAATTTTATGTATCATTTAGATGGCTCCTTTATAACTCAAGTCTTTTTTCTTACATAAAGTATAAAATGTATGCTTAGATTTTCCAGGAACACTTGAGGGAAATGCCGTGTAAATGGGTATATAAATTTGCTTAATTAATCAAACAAAAAGGAAAAGCTTTTAGAGTGCAGAATCATGACAGAGACTTTTAAAAAAAGGAAATTAAAAAGATAAAGCTTATTACTGCTTTCTAATTTCAATTTATGTTGTAAATAAAATAGGCTTAAAAGCAATGGCTGTGAAAATATGCCTCTAACGCAGGTTCTCTGCTATAATTGGCCAGAGCCCAAGAGTTACCAACAGGCTGTGAGTCAATATTGTTCCTTGAGTGCCCTTGGAGTCTTGGATGTGGTTGAAACATTCTCTAGGTCCATACTTGGTCTGTTATCTTTGACTAACTATGTAAATAAGGGGGTTGAGTTCTCATGCATAAAGGTTTTCATGTTTGTTTTGAAAAACATGCAACTTTATGAATAGAAAGGAACTGAGAAGAAATCATGGTAATTTGTGAGGGTCTATAAGTGCCATTCAGCAAGATATGCTTTTGTGTTTGTTCTCTACTGCCAAGAAATCTGGATAAAATTTGTACAATGTCACTTGAATTGAAGTCCTCAGTCTATGGCAAGCACCATGAGGTTTGGATCATTAATAAAGAAGCTTTGCTTTGTGCCTTTAACATGTGGAGCTGTGACAGTCATGGGCCTTTAGACAAATGCAGAAGCTTGGCTCTCAGTATAGCAGGGTAGACTCAGGATCTATACTTTCACAGTTTGCTGGCAGAACACCACGCTTGCCAATGCAGCTGTGCCGAGATAGGCGAGACTCTGTTCCATTCCCCTGAGCATGCATGTTTTTATTTGTACTTGGCCTAATCTAGTGGCCACGATGCTAAAGCCAAACCTTATTGTCTTTTTATTGAATATTTTCACAGATATTGATCATTTTTCTATTTTTTTTCTGTCGTCCATTTTGTATCCTTCTCTCATTCATTGCATCCCAAATGAAGTTTCCCCTCACTCTACTCCTTCATGCAACCTCAACCTTCCTTCCTTCACTCCAGATCCACTGCTCCTCCATTTCCCTTCAAAAGAGGGAATGAGAGAGAGACAGACAGGCAGAGAGAGAGAGAGAGAGAGAGAGAGAAGGCTTCCCATGGATATCAAGTGAACACTCCTTAACAAGTTACAGTAAGACTAGAAACAACCTTCATGTTAAGGCTGGCTGGACACAGCAACCCAATAGTAGAAGACATAAATAAGAGCATGTAACAGAGGCAGAGACACTGCCCCATACTCTCACCAAGCTGCACAAGTCTAAGGAAAAGGAAGAGGCCTTAGTTCATATCCATTTCGTATCATTGACCATTGCTTCAGTCTCTGTGAGCCCCTATGAGCCCTTCTCAGCTGATTCTGTGTGTGGTTGTTTAAAAATGCTTTGCATATAGGGAGAGTACCATTAGAATGTGTGACCTTGTTGGAGGAGTGTGTCACTGTGGGAATGGGCTGCCCAGTGAGAAAGACTCAGTCTGTTCCCTTGGATTATGTTGTAGAATTCCCAGCTCCTCCAGCACCATGCCTGCTTGGACACTGCCTTGCTTCCAGCTTTGATGTTGAACCTCTGAACTGCAAGCCAGCCCCAATTTAATGTTGTCATTTATAAGATTAGCCTTGGTCATGGTGTCTCTTCACAGCAATGGAAACCTTAACTAAGACACTGTGGGGCCTTTTCTCCTGGTGTCCTCAACCCTCTGGCTCATATAATTCTTCCTCCCTCTATTCTGAGAGGTGGCTCTGGCTCCAACTATGTTTGCCTGTGGGTCTTAGCATCTGCTCCTATCATATGCTGGATGACTCCTCTCTGTTGATAACTCTGCTAGGCACTGATCTCTCCTTTCTTCTAATAGCCCATGAAAATTTAATATAATTCAGAAGTAGCAAATGAGAAGCTACTTCAAGCTATGGAAATTAGGAGTTCTATATTAAGAGGGTCTAAATTGGAAAAACATGACCTCAAATACTTCTTGACTTGTAAGCCTGCAGGCAAAACGTACCACTTACTGTTTTACAGATTGTTCCCACTTAAAAATACTAAACTTTAATTAGTATAATCATTGTCAAGTTATTTTAAAATTATACTTTATGTGCTAGTTCTTATTAGAAAATTATCTTTTACCATCTACAATGATGTGTTCATCGTTATCTTTCTGCCATTACAATTGTAATCCAAACACTTGCTATAGCAATTATAGAAGTGAAAAATATCATATAAAACATAAATAATTAACATTTATAAGGATTATTATTATTCTAAAATCTGGGAAAACTTAGAAACATTTTATATGTGTCAAATAATCAATACACTACAGTAATCTTAATGAACCATACTCTTATACCCATTTTACATTTGTGGACACTGAGGAACAAAAGTATTTAGTAAGTTGGCAGAAATTAAATAACAAGCTCATGGTGTCACTAATGTACAGCTGCATTCAGAGACTAAAATCACTAAAATGTATATATATTAACAGATGTAAATGTGGTGAGTGAGAAGTAGTGCTATCTAGACTGCCAATGTCAATGCCTTAATGCCAGGCAGCAGAGAGGCAGAGAGTACATTTCCAGCTTAGCATCTAACCATGAGCAGCTGGATCACCATCTGCAGCCATGATGAGAAAGGTTACTCTGCTTCCTGGAAGCCTCGGTTTCATGAATGGTTGTACAGTGTGACAGGAGCCTTTGTTCTCTCGTTATCTCTTAGCCAGATATTGTGTCAGCTTCTAGATTCTTGAGTCTGGAGGAAGCTCATGCTGTGCTTCAGAGCTCCTTCATCTTCAATCAGCCCCTAGTACATTCTCATCTTCCTGATTCTGCTCTCCCTGGTTAACCCTTATTTTCACAGTGAATGACAACACTGTACTTTTAATGGTTCTTCTGAGAATATTAGAGGCATGGTGCACAACATTCGATAATTCCACCCCCACCCAACAGGAAGAGATTTTACAGGGCTGAAAGTTAATTGGGGCCAACTTAATTTTCTTCCCATGATCCTCACTTCCCATAGGTCTTTATTTTTATCTAAATTTCTATGGCAATGGCTAAATTATAAAATAAAATTTTCATAGAATGACTTCAGCTATACTTCATGGTAAGTTAATATAATCAAGTAGAAATTAAAATGTAATATTTGATCTAAGAGCCCTTGGTATTTTTCTTTACTGAATGTGATTGGAATGTTTAATATGTTCTTTTTTGTTGGCAGTGCACACATCTAGAAATGATTCATTACTTTTACATAATTGTAACATCCCTGCCTTTCCTTTTGTCTGCATCCCGTGTACCAAGAAGCCACCGTGATCGCCTTAGACATACGTTTTAAAAGGTATATATCCTGTTCTCTGTGTGCACCAATGAAACCTATTCACTCAAAGATATTTCAAGGAACTTCTGTGAGGTTGACATGACAAATCCTAATGGAGCCGGCTTGCTCTTCACAGGAAAGGGGTTAGAAAGCTATTTGTGGGGCAGGGGTTGGGGAATAGAAAGAGATGCTATTTCTGTCAAGTTATCGACTGTTTCATCTGATCGCTAGAGTCTCAGGCAAAATAACCAGAGGCAAGGCAGGTACACTGCTCTTTCAAAAGCAGATGGTAGAACTCACAAGAGATTAGAGCAAAGAGAAGAAGAAAAATCTTAACATGCAAACAGGTTACTATAAAATGAGCTGTTTTGCAAATAATACTAGGAATAAAATCACCAAATGCAATCTTTGATCCTAAGGTATCTATTGAGAGCAGAGTCATATGATATTTACCAATAAGATGTTTAATATTTGATGCTTTTTGCTAACTTTTATTTTTAATATCAAATTTTGAAAGTGAATTTTTATCTATTACTCTTACTTTTATCTATCCTTTTACTATTATGTATCAACGGGATACAGAAAACTATTATTCTGTAAATATTTGGATTATAGCTTGAATTTATAGCCAATAGCTAAGGTTATTGATTGCCTGACAAATTTAAATGTATTAATATATATATTGAATGAAACTGCAGCCTTTAGGTTTATGTTAGATTTTGTATCATTGTAAAACATCACTTTTGAAAAGCAGAGATGGAATCTTTGTCCTATTCTGTGTTTGTGAATGGAAGATATAAACTTCCAGCATTTTTCTTTGTTAAATGATCTGTCATGATGATGTCAGTGCCAATACTGGCAGCATCCATCCTGTGTCAATGTAAATTCTTAAGAAAATACCTTCCTTTTCATTCGAAACAAAAGAATATTTACTGCCCAAAGTTGGAAACAACCCCAATATCCCTCAAAAGAAGAATGGATACAGAAACTGTTATACGTTTACATAATGGAGTACTACTCAGGTATTAAAAACAATGACTTCATGAAATTCACAGGCAAATGGATGGAACTAGGAAATATCATCCTGACTGAGATAACCCAGACACAAAAGAACACACACATGCTATGTACTCACTGATAAGTGGATTTTAGCCTATGATGCAACTCACAAACCATATGCAGCTTAAGTAGAAGGAAGACCAAAGTGTAGATGTTTCAATCCTATACAGAATAAGGAACAAAATAATCACAGGAGGTTGATGGAGGGAGGGAGGGACCTGGGATGGAGAAAGGATGGGAAGGGAAAAGGAGGGCCAGGAAAAGGTATTGGAAGGGACAGGAGAGAAGTACAGAGGACGAGGAAATTGAATAGAGACAGGTAGCAGAGGGGAACGGGGATCTGAGGGTAGCCACTAGAAAGTCCCAGACTCCAGGGAAGTAAGAGGCTCCCAGGAGTTAATGGTGATACTTTTAGACAAAATACCCAACAAAGTGGAGATGCAACCTGTAGAGACCTCCTCCAGTAGATAGGCACAGTCCTCAGGAGAGTGATGGGGTCACCCACTCATCTTAAAATTTTTAACTCAGAAATGTTCCTGTCCAAAGGAAAGACAGGGGCAAAAATTAAAAAAGAGATCGAAGAAAAGACCATCCAGAGATCACTTCATCTAGGGATCCATCCTGTCTGCAGACATCAAACCCCCACACTATTGCTGATGCCTAGATGCACTTTCTACTACAAGTCTAGAGTTCATAGCATTTGAAAGGAAGTTTTTATTATTATTATTTGTCTGTATTTAGGTGAGCTTTTTAAAAAAGTTCTGTTAAAAGATAAATGATAGGCAAACTCATTATTCAATTTGTTGTGGCTAAGTTAAATGAAGACAGTAGCTGATCTAGTTAGCCGGATGAAACACTTTCTTGAAAATGAAAAATTAAGAATAGTGTTTGAATCAATAAGATTTTTCTTTAAAAATAGACAGTTCATTATAAACTTTGTCTTGCTTTATACCCTTGAATGAGAGGTTAACAAAACACTATTGTACCAAAATTTACATTATTTCTAGAACAATAAAAATGTCTTGCCAATTTTAAGTAAATAATGTTTTAAAATTCAAAATCAAATTGTCAAATAAACAAAAATTTATTAGCACGAATTTATTTAAACTCCAATGGTTATAGAATGATCTCTGCATTTCTGGAAACACCAAGTATGTCATCGTCATCCATGAAAAAACTATGCAACATACAACTGTCTAGAAAACAGTCTATTAATAGTTTCAATTAGAATCTCAGAAGAAATTTTGAAGGGTTGTACTTATTTATAGTTATTTTAATTTTTTTATAATTTTTAAAAAATATTTTTTAATCCTTTCTTTCTTCCTTCCTTCCTTTCTTTCTTTTTTCTTTCTTTCTTTCTTTTTTCTCTCTTTCTTTCTTTCTTTTTTCTTTCTTTCTTTTTTCTCTCTTTCTTTCTTTCTTTTTTTTTCTTTCTTTCTTTTTTCTTTCTTTTTTCTTTCTTTCTTTCTTTCTTTTTTCTCTCTCTCTTTCTTCTTTCTTTCTTTCTTTCTTTCTTTCTTTCTTTTTTTCACAATCCAGTCATTGTTCTCCTCCAGCTCCACCCTCCTACTGTCCTCCTTCTCCTGTCTCCAAAAGGATGTTTCTCTCCAACTCCACCAAACCTCCCCATTCCCTGAGGCCTCAAGATTTTCAAGGGTTAGGTACATCTTCTCTCACTGAGGCCAGTACAGGCAGTCCTCTACTGTGTTGATGGCCTCAGGCCAGCTGGTGTATGCTGCTTGGTTGGTGGCTCAGTGAATGAGAGATCTCAGGGGTTCAGATAAGTTGAGACTTCTGGTCTTCCTATGGGGTCACTCTCCTTCTCAACTTCTTCCATCCTTTCCCTCATTCAACCACAGGGGTCCCCAACTTCTGTCCATTGCTTGAATGTAAGTATATGCATCTGTCTCAGTCAGTTACTTGTTGGGCCTCTTGGAGGGCAGCCATACTAGACTCCTGTCTCTAAGCACACCATAGCATCAGTAATAGTGTCAGGCCTTGGAGCCTCCCCTTGAGCTGGATCCCAAGTTGGACCAGTCACTGGATCTTCGTTCCCTCAGTTGCTTCCCCATTTTTGTCCCTGCAGTTCTTTTAGACAGGAAATCATAAGAAGTAAATATATCCAAGAAAAACAAATGAATTTTGAGGGAAATATTTGAGGAATGTTCATTACATGATAGGAACCCACTGAAGCTTTTGCAATATAATAAATAGGAATTATTTTACATTTGTTTACTTTATCCTGTATGTGAATGATTTGCTTATACGTATGTAGATGTACAGTGGTGTGTGTGTGTGTGTGTGTGTGTGTGTGTATGTGTGTGTCCGGATCCTGGAGAGCCCAAACAAGGGTGTAGAATCCCTTTGAATTAAAGTTACAAGTATTTGCAAGCAGCCATGTGAACTGGCAACCAAACCAGGATTTTTACAAGAGAATTGACAATTATTAACCGCTGAACCATTTCTGTACCTCCAAGGTTCGAAAAAATAATTTTGATTTTTTTATTCTAATAGTCATGAAATATAACTTGATGTTTTGAGATATATATTATATAATAATATATATTAATCAATATAATAATATAATTTAATAAATAATTTAATCTTATTATCATGTTTATTAACATTAGGGGTAGGTAACATTCACATTATACATTCAGAAACGTTTACTTTTTAACTATATGATATATTATTAATAACTATTTTCTTTTTTTTCTTTTTTTAACTTTTATTGCATTATGATGAGAAAAGTTACATGATTTTTATTTATCTGAATTTGTTAACATTTAAGAACATATTTTTAAGTAAATAGAATTAAATCAAATACTTGTTTCACTTTTGTACCCCCACTCCTCCCAGAGACCCCCTTCAATACTTACAATATCTTTTTTGTCTTATTCTTTAAAATTTATAAAATAATATAACAATAAAAATGAATATTATAAAAGTTGTTTGATATAAAAGAACAATCAATTTAACAGTCTTATGTAAATGCTAGTCTACAGCAATAGTGAAAATACATTTTTCTCAATATAAATTTTAAATAACTC
>NW_022196898.1:88125462-88129484 GCF_008632895.1 Mastomys coucha
AGACATGAAATAAACAATACTACTAATAGAGAGGCTGAGATAGAAGAAGCAAGATTTCAAGACCCTTAATGTTGTACACAGCAAGACACTGTCACAAACAGGTTGAAAGTATATATAGATTGTATAATATTGGACCTATTTCTCCAATTACCAAATTAGAGAAACCATTGGATGACAATCAACAAATTTCTAATTCCTCATATTTTTGGACTTCAATCACTTAGGATAGGTTGGTAATATTAATTTTCATATTAAGATATTAAGAAAAGGTAATTGTCACTTCCTGTTGTTTTTGCTGTAAGAGATGGAATTAGGTTTGTGTGGATTTGTTGTAAGATTACTTTCTTGCTTCTTATAGGGTATAGTTTTGCTCCTTATGTTAATGTTTTCCATCTATTATTATCCTTTGTAGGGCTGGATTTGTAGAAAGATATTGTGTAAATTTTGTTTTGTCATGGAATATCTTGTTTTCTCCATCTATGGTAATTGAGAGTCTTGCTGGGTATAGTAGCCTGGGCTGGCATTTGTGTTCTTGTATGGTCTGTATGACATCTGCCCAGGATCTTCTAGCTTTCATAGTCTCTGGTGAGAAGTCTGGTGTAATTCTGATAGGCCTGCCTTTATATGTTACTTGCCTTTTTTCCCTTACTGCTTTTAAAATTCTTTCTTTGTGATTAGTGCATTTGGTGCTTTGATTATTATGTGACAGGAGGAATTTCTTTTCTGGTCCAGTCTATTTGGAGTTCTGTAGGCTTCGTGTATGTTCATGGGCACCTCTTTCTTAAGGTTAGGGAAGTATTCTTCTATAATTTTGTTGAAGATATTTACTGGCCCACATTACCTTGGGAGTCTTCACTCTCTTCTATACCTATTATCCTTAGGTTTGGTCTTCTCATTGTGTCCTGGATTTCCTGGATGTTTTGGGTTAGGACCTTTTTGCCTTTTGCATTTTTTTTGACTGTTGTGTCAATGTTTTCTATGTTGTCTTCTGCCCCTGAGGTTCTCTCTTCTATCTATTGTATTCTGTTGGTTATGTTTGCATCTATGACTCCTAATTTCTTTCCTAGGTTTTGTATCTCCAGGGTTGTCTCTCTCTCTGATTTCTTTGTTGTTTCTATTTCCATTTTTAGATGCTGAATGGTTTTGCTCATTTTCTTCACCTGTTTGATTGTGTTTTCCTGTAGTTCTTTAAGGGATTTTTGTGTTTCCTCTTTAGGAGCTTCTAGCTCTTTACCTGTGTTCTCCTGTATTTCGTTGAGGGTGCTATTTATGTCTTTCTTAAGGTCCTGTATCATCATCATGATAAGTGATTTTAGATTTGTATCTTGCATTTCTGGTGTGATGGTGTGTCCATGACTTGCTATGGTGGGAAAATTGGGTTCTGATGATGCCAAGTAACCTTGTTTTGTGTTGTTTACTTTCTTATGCTTGTCCCCCGCCATCTGGTTATCTCTAGTGCGACCTGCCCTTGCTAAATCTGACTGGAGTCAGTCCTTCCTGTGATCCTGGTTGTATCAGAACTCCTCAGAGTCAGGCTGTCTCTGTGATCCTGTGATTCTGAGATCCTGTAACCCTGTGCTTGTTAGAGCACCTGGGAGTGCAGCAGCTTCCTCTGGGTGTGGTGGGACTGGCTGCAGAGCTTGTGCCCAAGGTCCACTCAGGATACCAGCTCAGAGAGGTCGCTATTAATAACTATTTTCACAATGCTGTTAATATATATCTGAGATTTGTATTTGCTATTTACTGAAAATATATTCCTTTAAATTAACATGTCCCTGTCTCCAAGACTCACACCAATATTTTTGTAATTAACATAATACTATTTTTGTGATTTCAATGATACAGTTTCATTCATATTTATATAATATAGTAAATAACATATTTAGTATATATATAAATTATACTAAATTAAATTTAGTAAATAACTATATTATATATGTATATATATATATATATGGATGAAACTGTATCATTGAAATCATAGAAATAGTATATAAGTATATATGTTCTATATAGTATATATATGTATATATATAACATTTAAATATTACTATTAAATGCTTCTATTTTATAAAAGGAAAGTCCAAATAAGCCATTTTAAATCATGTTTAGTCAAAGTAAAAAATAAAAGCTTGGCCTGATTTTAATGGTGTACAATTGAGCTAGCTTTGGTAAATTATGAGGAACACACAAAATAATTATGTTACAGAAAAATGTGTCCTCTCACTAAGAATATTGCAATATATAAAATAAGAAGAGTCCTATATTATAAAAACTGACATTAATCATATGACATAGTTAATAAAGAGTGAAATTAAGATTAACTTTTCCTACTTTCTCTGGGTGTGAAAGATGATAGTTTGTAGTCACCAAAGCAAGTAGGGAAGTAAATCATTTTAAAGATTTTGTTAAATTGAATGACAACAATATACTGACTATATCTTGGCTGTCCTTCTTTTGAATATAGCAAGACACTTCACTAAATACGCCTGTGAAGTCTGTGAGGCAAGAAGGCTTTTCTAATTCCAGCCATAGCATTGCCTTCAAAATTTAACCTTCTCTGAACTGTTTCTCAGAAAACATTAACAGTAGGGAGAAGTTTCCTCTGTCAGACACTGTGCTGAGAGCATAATTCTCTCAGCGCTGTGCACTGTGAATGCAACTTTATCTTCTTTCAGATGACTGATCTCAGGAGGTTTGGATGGAAGTTTTATTTAGGGTTCCTAAAATATTCATTTTTCAATAATAGAAAATTATTACTAACTAAAAATTTTCAATTCATATAAATAACATTTGCTGGGTCTTTCACATTTGTAAAATGACCTTGCTAGTGGAAAGATAGTGATCAAGAGAGAGAGGTAAGACTTCCAGAGTCAGACACTAGTAGCTTTGACCTGATTATATAATTTACTATGTGGTTAGCATCATTGGACTTTTAAAAATGGGGTTTTCTCCTCAATAAGATGAAATATATAATTTCAGACAATTTTTGCAAAAATCAAATGAAAGATTACAAAACACAAATCTTATCCCCATAACACTGGCAACATTCCATAACAACACTGATTCAGTTATAATCCAGGTTCAGTAATGATGACTTTAAATGGGTTAAGTTATAACACACCAAGGTTTTTATAAGAAACACATGTAACTGTCACTTTTCCTAGTGCAAGTGTTTGCATTGGTTTTTTCCCAGTTAAAAGAAATGTTATTGAGTCACAAGAATGGTGGACAGGAAGGATAATAGGAGGTTTCCTTTCTGATCCTAGCCTAGTGTGTCCACTGGAAGGAGGGTGCTCAAGAGCCTTTCCACAGGTCCAGGAATGGCACAAGAAATAGGGATGTGCTAGAAGTAAGGGCTGGAAAATGTGGTGGGAAAGAACTAGGGTGGCTCTGAGTCTGCAACAAAAGCCTAAGTACCCCGGGGATGGAGAGACGATGTGAGGAGAGACCAGCCCGATGTGCTTTCTGTCATGGAATCCTAGTTGCCACACTAGTCTGAGAGTTGGGTAAGGAAGTTTTATTTTCCTTTTTGTCCTCCTTCCCTACCTTTCCAAATGTACCCTAGTTTTGTGAAGCTTGCATGCAGAAGTCCCATAGAAAGGGGCTAAAGGAACAAGGCAGTGACGTAAGTCCTAATGAGACCATGCTAGACTCAGATCTGTGCCTCACCCAACCCTTATCAAAGAAGTTTCTACAGTAGAGAGTACTTATCATAGACAACCACGACTGGAAAAATGTGCAGAGAATGAAAGACATTGGAGCACCCAATCCTGAATGTGATGGCTTCATCAAAGCCCTCCCCTTGAAGATCGCTGATCTATGCAGAAGAGGAGCTTGTGGGGGTGGGGACATGGGAAGTACCGAGGAGGACTTGAGGGGAGGGGATATGTAGTCAGAATATATTTAATGAGAACATTATATTATATTTTAACTTAAAAAAAGAAATAGTGTAGCCGGGCAGTGGTGGCACATGCCTTTAATCCCAGCACTTGGGAGGCAGAGGCAGGTGGATCTCTGAG
>NW_022196898.1:88129544-88152908 GCF_008632895.1 Mastomys coucha
GAGTGAGTTCCAGGACAGCCAGGGCTATACAGAGAAACTCTGTCTTGAAAAACAAACAAACAAACAAATAAATAAATACAAATATTGTGTTGAGGAAGATCCAGAAGGGGTGTATGACTCCAATGAAACAGTGTCTTCTGGACACAAGACTGATGCACATAGAAGCTCAGAGAGACTGTGGTAGCATGCAAAAGATCTGCAGTCAAGCTAGACAGGATCCAAGAACTGAGATGGGGAAGTTAAAAGAGGATCCTATCCATAACCAGGAAGCTATTTTTAATGGATAGCTGCAGGCTAAAGGGAAATCATTCCAGAAGTAGTTGGGGAACACAAAATGTAATCTACGCTCACTGTGTATTCTTCTTTCATCTTGTCAATTAAATTCTAATTTACAGTTTTGATTAATGATAGATACATGAAGAGATCAATGGGTAGATAGAATAAAGTTGGACAGGTAGGGGGGAAGAAGAATCATATTAGAACTATGTGATATAAAAGCTTAAATAAAAAAGTGAAATGACATGGTGCTAGAGGAATATTTAAAAGCTATATGTAGCAAAAGTACTACAGATGCATTCAAGATATTTAGACTCTACATTTCTTTTAAATTATATTTTATTTATTCTTGAGAATTTCAAACACAGATATCACAAAATATGATCACATCAATCCCATTTACATCTTCCAGCTCCTTCTACATAACCTTCAACATATCATTTTTTACACTTCATGACTTTACCACCTTCATTTGATGCCCTACCATGTCCTATTAGGGATGCTGATACCTGGCCTTCCAGATGGTCATGGTAGAGCTGTTTATGAAATAATCCTCAAAAAAGAATGATGCCCTTTCAACTAGCAGCTATTACCTTACTGTAGCTCTGTAGTAAGTAAAAGGGCCTGGAAAACAACTTCCCCATCTATGCCACACCTTGAGCAGGTAAACACAGTTATTATGAGCTGATGATCACAATTGCCATGTGATGTAAAGAAGGCAGCAACTTAGTGGTCTCATTAACCAGATGCGGACTCTGACATTCTTCCTAATCCTCTTTGGCAATGGTCTCTGAGCCTTGAAATAGTATGTTAACAGAGATATCCCATTTAGGACTGAGCTCTCAACGTCTTATTTGCAGTGTTTTGAACAATTAAGAGTCTCTACATTGATGGACAGCTGTCATCTGCCAAATGGAAGCTTCACTAGTCAAGAATTAAGAAAGCAATTTTGAAAAACATGAACATTTAGAACCATGTCAATAACAGGTTCTATCACTGGGCCTATGACTTCCTCAATCACAGACTTTTGGTCAAAATTATACTATCCTGGATGAACTATCCGCCTGTGAGGTAGGCTTCAAATCTTAACAGAAATTGGTTAGTTACTGTGTAACAGTCATGCCAGGATTTCACCAAGTGACTTCTTTTGTTTCACAGGTTGGTACTGTAGTTCAATGTCAGAGTTACTTCTCTGTGTTCTTCCTAAAAGAGCACATCAATATCTTTTTTCATCAGAATTTATAAAGTGGCTATTAATTAGGTTGGATTCATTAAATATATAGCCAAACTAGGTTTCATAATATATATGTATATATATATATTTGTGTATATATATATGGAAGAGGTAAAATATAGCATAGTAAGTGTACAGATAGAATAGTGCATGGTAATTTATGGGGGGAATTTAGGTGATATATTCAATTATTTTTAAAATTTAGATTTAGTAAAAAAAATTGGTAATTTTGGTTTCTACTGAAATCCAATAAAATCTGTATCCACATGGAAAATATGTCATCACTAAATAATTAAATGGCATTTACCAGTGTATATTATGGTACAGTGTAACATCATAATGCTTCAAAGAATTACATAGAATATCAATAGTCTGATAGTTAGTTAGTTTGTGTGTGTGTGTGTGTGTGTGTGTGTGTGTGTTGGAAATCATGTTATGCCTCTGATTTTTCCTATTGATGAACTTGCTTTATACCACAAAAGATCTCCAACACTTATACATTTTCTTTACTTTTATTTAAAATGTATTTCTTCTAACACAATTCAGACAAGATAAGTTGTAGTGAAATAAATTAGTGAGATTGTCAGAATGCATTTGTCTGTGTGATGATTACCTAAGACAATGGACCTCCAGGGTTCAGGGAAATCTCATGTGAGGACAGTGGAGGGCAAGAGGACATGGTTCCCATCACAAGGTAGACACTCAATAAGTAGTTGTTGAGTGAATGAATACATGAATTAAAATTAACTACTAAATGGGGAAAGCCTTGAATCGACTAGCTCTTGCCTTTCTCATAGCCCCTTGGTTCACTGCCAAGGCTCCTTGACACAGACCTTTCTATATAGAGGTGTCTGTTGAATTGGGTTTTCTTTTTACATTATGTCTTCTTGCTACTTCTTCTCATTTAAAAACCCAGTGACACAGCATGTTCACTTAAATTGAACCACATGTTTTACTTGCCAAGTATCAAGGACACAGAGAAACTCTTAAGGTCTTAAAACTAAGTTGCTTTCTTTAACTAAGGACACAGTCTGATATTTTTTTATCCACTTAATAGATATTCAATACACAAGAGGATTTTTGTTTATTTGACTGATAATCAGAGATCACTTAATTTTCATAAACTATTAGGAAACTAAGCACATGTGTTCTGCATATTTTTACACAAAGAAAATTTACTGTCCTCAAATATATTTACTCAAATAATATATACAACTCAATATTTGATTTGCTTGCATAAAACGAGAGAACCTTATTAAGAAGTTCATCCATCAGATTGGATTGTCTGTATGCATATAGAATATTGTCCTAATTAATTATTTCTGTAAAAGACACATGTCCACTGTGAGCATTCCTAGGATGGTGGATTTAAGCTCCATAAGAAGAAGAATATGCTCCTTTATTGATTGTCCAGTGCAGAGTCACCAGCTTTAAAATCATATATAAACCACCAGCAAAATGACTCAGAATAGTGTGTTCATATATAATATCTATTTATAGTATTAATATTAATATTTACCAAAGGAAAAGAGACTATAAACTTGGTATGGGAAAGATGGGAGGGGCTTGAGGGAGAAAAAGAGGGAGGAAGTAAAATAATTCTATTTCAATTAAAAAGAATTTTTTTAAAAAATATATATAATATATAATAAAATAATAGGCATAGAAGAAAACAAAAGTTTAAGTGGCAGTCAAATAGTTTGTCAAAGGTATAGTACTTGCCTAGCATCTACAAGACCCTTGGTTCAAACATTAGCATTGGAAGAAAAAAGGGAAAGAAAGAAAGAAAAAAGAAAGGAAGAAAGGAGGTATAGATGGACAGACAGTCGAGGGAGAAAGAGAGAGAGAGAGAGAGAGAGAGAGAGAGAGAGAGAGAGAGAGAGAGAGGAAAGAGGAGGACGAGAGAGAAATTTGGGAACAAATAGAAATAAACCGTTTTGTCCACATGTGGTTTTTGTCAGTGCTTTATCTTCACAACAGAAAACCAAACTGGAGCAAGCATTGTTTACAAGTCTGTGTGTCCTCGAAAACTCGGTCAAGAAAAAGTCTGTGATGATTATGTACAAGCCTCTACTTTTAATTAGATTTTATTCCCTATAGTAGCATGAATATTATTTTAAGACAATATTGGCTTGTAAACAGCCTATCTCACTTAAAATCTAAATCAGATTATATATTTATGTTTCTGTTCTATATTTATATTGTAATGTAATTTTAACATTTCTCCCTTCTTCCCATCACCGGAACACACACATAGACCCTTCTATTCTCTCTTTCAAATTCATAATTCTTTTTCACTAGTTGTTATGAATGTACACAAAAAATATGTATTCCTAAAGACAACTTTCTTATCATATAATGTGTATATGTATGTTTTCTGGGCTCATCATTAGGATAGATACTAGAACACTATTATATAACATGAAAACCAATGGCATGTTTCCAGTCACAGAATTCTCAAACACACACTCACACACACACAAACTCATATTTACACAAATATGTATATATATATACATATATATGTATATATGAATATATATATATATAAAACATATCTTGCAGGCATAATTTTAAGAATTTTTATCATAAGCTCTTTTTTTACTTGGGTCAATTTAAAAATATAAAATAATTTGTAACCTAAGCATTCACCTTTACAGAAATATATCAGAGTTATTGCTTTCACGATTTGAAATACTCTTTGTTTAATGAATTCTTTAAGTATCTCAATATTACCACCAACAGTCAGGAGATGAATCACTTGATGAAGCAGTTGCCATAAGAACCTGAATTCAATTCCCAGTACCCATATCTAGAATTTCCTCGTTCTCTTCTCTATGAGGCAGTGTAAATGAAATGGATATTATATGCAAAACACATTCAAAGGGCTGGAGAGAAGTCTCAGCAGTAATTTCAGTGGTTGCTATTCCAGAAAACCCAGGTTTGATTTCCATGACATATGTGGCATCTCACAACAATCTTTAATTCCAGGTCCAAAAGATTTCACAGCTTCTTCCACAGACATTCCACTCAAGTAGTACACAGGTATGCATACAGGAAAAATATTGATAGAGATAAATTAATAAAATAACTTAAAAATTAAATAAATGTATTCAAATGTAGGACCACAGGAAGTAAATGTCTACATAAATTCCTAAGTAATTCCAATTTATCCAGTCTTAAATATCTGTTCAAACCAGACTGTTGAATCTAATTAAAATTACTTTGACAGTTAAAATTTTTGTAGAGGTCAGTAAAACCATTATGAAGCTTAAATGTTAGGAATGTAGCAATATTTTAAATCCAAAGGCACAAGCAGCATTTAGTAGGTAGATGAGACGTTTCGCACCTCTTAACACTATGCAAATGCAGATGAAGACTTGTCACTCGTGACTACAATATCAAGAAACTCAACAAAAATTAATGTGAGTTTTTGAACTAAAAAAAGTTTGTAAAAATTAAACATAGCAAGAGAAAGAGGGTAAAATGTTCCAATGCTGAAGTGAAGGCATTTGGTAGGCAGCCTTGACTCATCTTAGGCCAAAAAAAAAAAAAAAAAAAAAAAAAAAAAAAAAAAAAAAAAAAAAAAAAAAAAAAAGTAAAATTAATTAATTAATTAATTAAACATTTTGTTTTGAAGGTAATTTTAAAACAAAGGAAGTTGTATAGCTCAGTAGTAGAGCAATTTTTTATTTTTTCTATTCATTCACTTTACATCCCAATATCAACTCTCCTCCTCCTCCTAGTACCCCTTCACATAAGTTCTTCCTGCATTCGCATTAGAAAGGTAAGCCCCCCTCTGAGTACCAACCCCCAACATCTCCCCACCTCACTCCCCACCTTGCACATCAAATTGCTGCAGAACTAGACACATTCCTCTTCCACTGAGGCCAAACAAGTCTGTCGATTTAGAGGTGCTGGATCCATAGGTAGGCAGGTAGGCAAGAGCTCAGAAGACAGCCGCTGCTCCAGTTGCTTGGGGGTCATGCATGAAGACTAAGCTGATTATCTACTACATATGTACAAGGGGCATAGGTTCAGCCTGAGCTTGCTCTTTGGTTGGTGATTTAGTCTCTGGATGCCTCCAAGGGTTTAGGTAATTTGATTCTGTTGGTTTTTTGTGGAGTCCCTGTCCTCATCAGGTCCCTCAATCTTTAATCCAACCTCTCTGTAAGACTCTGATCTACATCTACCTTTTGGGTTTGAATCTCATCTTCTCTTTTTAATGGTGGTTGAGTGGAGCCTCTCAGGCGACCGTTATGCTAGGTTCCTGTCTACAATCACACAGGAGTATCATGAATAGTGTTGGAGAAGCATGGAATTGGTCTCAATCTGGGCCAGTCATTGGTTGGCCATTTCCTCATACTCTGCCATACACATCTTGTAGGCAGGACACATTTTGGGAAAACGGCTGTGTGGGTGGATGGCTGCCCTTATCCTTCCACTGGTAGTCCTGCCTGGCTACAGGACTACCAGGATCCATATCCCCCACTGCTAGGAGTATTAGCTAGAATTGTCCCCTTAGGTTTTCCGGAGCCTCTCCCCATTCCTGGTCTGCAGAGGACCCCAGCCAATCTCCCTTCTCTCTCCCCCTTTTTCCCTACATATGATTTCCTCCCTAGTTCTTTCCCTATGCCATCTCCCACCCAGTTACCTCCTTTCATTGATCTCCAATATCTATTTTGTTTTTCTTTCTGAGAAAGATTCGACCATCCTCCCTTGCACTCTCCTCGTTATTTGGCTTTGGGTCTGTTGATTATAGCAAGGAGTAGTAAAGCATTTAACTAGCATAGAGGACATCCTTGTTAGATCTCCAACAAAGAGAAGAGGAAGCTTGGTCATCCCTTACATCCCTTTCTATGGGAAAATGGTGTTTCTCTTCACAATTTATTTAACTTCTCATATTTTAATTGAGTGAACTGTGAAATCTCTCTTAAACACAAATTACCATGGAACAGACAGAATGCTACAAGGATCTCGCCACAGTTTTCTGTTTACATTCAGCTCCTAAGAATATAGACTACCCTTTAGGTTCTCAGAATTAGAAAGTAGATTCTAGTTAACACCTAAAGGTGAAGGCAAGGAACTATGTATGATGAGTAACATACTTTCCAGAACAGAGAGCAGAACTTATGTATCTAGAAAGGAAGAATACTTAGAAAGCTTGAGAACTCTCCATATCCTACTTCACCAGCACTGGATTAATGCTAAAAGGAGACACTAAATCAACAGTAAACAAATGGTTTCTCTCCTTCCTAAATTCTAGACATTCCTTAAGGAGTTTTAGAAATTTTGTTTCTTGTGAAAAGCCCCAAATACAGTACACCTGACAGAATAGCAGGAGGCTCAAAGGGCTACCATTTTTGTGTGTGCTGTGACAGGAATGCAGTACCTCTGAGTCCTTGTTGCCCTATAAGTGCTTCAGGATCATTCTCTCCAGCATCTGATCCCATCTAGGATTCTCCTTGTTTTCATGCTTTGATAATATCTTGCAACAGCTCAGGGCCTTGGATGGTCTGTGATTTAGAGCAGTGCAGGGATTACTGACAATGTGATGTATAAACCTTGTTCTGCCTTCAGCATATGCTTTCATTAAAGCTGCCATACTTTGCGTAGGATCTAGATTTAGGCACTTACTGAAGTTTCTTTTTTTTTTTTTTGAGACATTTTTAAGAAATTTTCATTTATTGTTTTAAGAACTCTCTATTCAGTTCTTTTTTTAATTGTTTTTTATTCTTTTTTTATTAGATATTTATTTCCTTTATTTACATGTAAATTTCTCCATTCCCAGTTTCCCCTCCAAAAAACAAAGAAACAAACAAAAACAACAAAAACAAACCCCTGTTGCCTCCCCCCTTATGTGTTAGTATGATACTATACTCTAAAAGCATGGGAAAGTAGCTGTGTATTGGTTTTCTAGTTGTCAAGTCATAAGTAATCACAACATTGGTAATTGTACTTTGCTAAGTTTCTAGCATAAAACCTACTACTGAAATATTGGGCACTGTAACTGAAGAACAGACTTACTTCTATGGTTAGTAGAAGAATAAATACAATGGAGAAGAATGTAAAACAATGCAGAAGATTACATTAATAAAGTAATGTTTTATTTCAAGCGTGAGTTCACAGAAATTTCACTTCTAAATCTAGATTGACAAAGATTGTTTCTACTCCCTGTGGCACTCTTGTATCTGACACGATCTGGAATGGTCCCCCGTTTGTGAACATGAGATGTTGTTATCAGTGAACCATACTAGTGAATGCATCTAGAACTGCCTCAAAACATAGGAAAATAGGATTTTCAACAAAGAAAATTTGTGGTGACCTCAAATCTGATATAAAAAGGAAATAGCCTCTCTTGGTTCATAAATTAAAATCAAATTAAATGATGACACATGTTGCAGTAAGAATTGAACATTGGGTGAAAGCATCAGTTTTCAAGCTTGGGATTATTTTTCCAGGAAATTTGGAAATTCAATGCTGAGTCATAGGAAAGTCAATTAATGTATTTGTTTTTTTTCTCCTTAAATATTCTGCCCTCAAAATATTTAAAATAAAACAACTATTACTAGGTAATGTACAGTTGTAGTTGGCTCACCCCAAAATGTTATAGATTTGGGGGTGCAGCTACATTTCTGAGCAATTAAAAGAGAAGTGTTCCTAGTGCTATCATCCATTTGCAGGTATGACAGTGTAAATTTAAATTAATTTTAATATCTAGACATTTATGTCTAATTTCATGATATGACTCATGAAGAAAAACATAAATGTCGCAGTGCAATATTATTATAAATCATTAGTCTCAGCAGCTATCTTCCAGATTTAGCCATCTTTGCAGTTTAGTGCTCATTTTTATTTCAGTCTCATTTTTAAAAAATACTTTAATTAAAATGTAGTTACCTCTGTCTCCTTTTCTAATAGGGACACAGGCAAGCATATGCATGAGTTACAGATGATTGTAAGCCACAATCTGGATGCAGGGCACCAATCTCATTTCACCTCCTCTGCACAAGCAACAAGTGTTCTTAACTGCTACGCCATCCCCATCCTCCAGCCATGTATTGAGGAATAAAAATCAAAGATTGCATTCAAATGAATTGTGAAAATTCTGATGACATGCATGCCATTGTCCAATAAATTGTGCCATCTCTTTAAAATTTATATCTGTAAATGTGTATTATAAATAGTGTAATCAAATGAGATGCTGAAAGTAATAATGGCCTCTAAAGGTTTGGATTTATGGCATAAAATCATGATTTTTTTTTTCCAAAATACTAACATTTTAATTTTTATCCTTGAACAAATAATTTTAAGTCTATGGATACCAACTTTAGGACGATATTATTTTGAGCACTGAATGCGAGACAGGAAAACCATCTAATGGAATTTATTTAATAAACTGATTGCTCTGAAGAGTTCTTATGCTATATGATGGACTGTGATCACTCATTAAATTTTTAAAATAGATGCCGATGTTAATCTATATACACACATATATAATTTGTATATACACATGCATATGTGAGATATATATATATGTGTGTGTGTGTGTGTGTGTATATATATATATATATACAATTGCTTATATCCCTGGACAATTTCAAGATGTTATGACATAAAACAGAGCAAGTTATTGAAATCTCGTTGTGGTTGTATCATCAGCTTCCACTCTGCAGGTTATTGGTCTCCTCTTGTCTTTTGTAACTTTTTTTTTGTCCATGAAATTTACTTAAGAGTAGACACATAATACCGAAATAAGATACAGCTAGCAAGAAATTTTTCACCTCTCATTTGCAATTTTGATAATCTTAATCCATTGATAACTCATAAATTAACATACTAGGGAAGGGTTTGTTCTCTAAATACTCATGAGTAAAAGTTTTCTCTTAGGCATATCCAGTAATTTTTCATACTTGCTCCTGTATCTACAAAAAAAATTAGTTAAAATCATCTTATCCTCACAACCTAACAAATGTATTTACAAGCAAAAACACACATCTCCAAACCATTTTGTGTTCACAAGATACTTCTACAGGAGCTGCTGTGTCATGACACAGGGCAAGTTTAGCTTCTTTGTGGTTTAGAATATGGATACTCCAAGTAACACAGGAAAAGAAAAATTATGATAACCAAGCACTGTATAGACAGTGATCTCCCCTCACATTGTAGTGCTATGGAATAAAACAGAGTCCCATACTCAAGATGCAAACAGAAAGTTTACCCTTATAAGTCAATCGTATTTCCCTGATTTTTTTCCTATGGATGGAAGAAATTAATTACTCATCTGACAATACAACTTGTAGTTTTGAAGTAGAAATGACAGTAAACTATGAGCTTGTCAAATGTGAATGATTTTCCAGTTAGTAAACATCTACAAAAGATAGAAAGTCTCCTCTGTATTCCTTGATAATCTTTCTTCAACAATGATTACTTGTGTAACTAACAAGAGTCATGAAATGTATTTCTACTACTATCAAAGATCTCATATTACTTAAGTAGGCTTTTAACTGAATACAATTATACCACTTACCCTGTTCCTTTCTCCAAAGAGGCCCCTTCCAGTGTTGATCCATCTCCCTCTGTTCAACACTTAACATGTGGTCATGGACTTCAGGGAAAAACAAAAACAAAAACATAAACCTAAAGTCATCATATTCAAGTAAAAACTGACTTTATTGAGGAATCCTGGCTTCAGCTAAGCATGATGAGGTGATTCAGGGCTATAGTCCTAGCACTCAGAGATGAGGCTGGAGTTAGTAGTTCAGGATCCCACTACCTGTACAGTAAGACATTGTCTAGGAAAATATAGGCTATAGGCTCTCTCTCTTCCTTAACTTTCAGTATGTCAAAGGAAAGAAGCCCTGATTGGTGAATGTGAGTATAGTTATGGAATATAATATACTTTCAAGCGATGATAAGTTAAGTATAGAATAGTAATGTACAATATATCACTAAGAAATCAAAATATAACACATAATTCCAACACATAAATATTCTATTTCCACTTTGTATTTTGAAGGCCTTAATTTTTATCAGATGTCTAAAATGTACAGCAGAAGAGAAGGAGTAAATTTAAGGATATGACAGTTATGATATGATAGTTGATGAGAGACTTCTGTGTTGTCACCCAAATCTCATTAAATATGGTAAATAGAAAAAAAATGAGGAATCTCAAATAAGCTTTCATTGTTTTTAGAACAAGGGAAAGGCAGGCATTCCTAATGAATTGTGTTCTACATGCCCAACTAGTGATGGAATTTAGGACATATGAACTCAAATTATGGTACATCTGCCTGGAGAAAAGTTACTCTTATTTCTCCCCTTTTCCCTAAGGTGCCCATAGCACTAACAGTTCACTCTCTGGCTTACTATTTAGCTTGTCTGCAGCACTTTTTAAGAACTTAAACAAGTGGCTTTTCCCACACCTCAGAGGAAAATAACATCTGCATTTCTGAAGACACATGTGAAGTGGAAACTTCAGGGTTCTTTGAAAAGTTAGTTGTGTTGAATTGTGTTTTGCTGGGGCAAACATATTTAGGAGCATTTTGCTGAAACAGACACAGGTGAAAGGCTAAGGCATACTAGTGAAGGGATGTTTCCCTGAAGCAGACACAGGTGCAAGGATGTTTTGCTAAAGCAAGCACGTGAGTGGACATGTGCCTTCACTAAGACACATATTGGTCTGCCTTACATTGTCAGTACTCCAAAAGTTCTGGTGGTATGCTGTGGGTTTTGGGTGCTTCCGAGAACTCCAGTCAATTGGCAGAGTGACATGCTGAGGCAAGACACATGGTGAGCCAAGACCCGTGGAACATACATGATATTTGGAGGACACAGTGAAGGAGGTTAAGCTTGACTTGCTTGCATAGCTAAATGCTTGTTGGTCTCACATTATAGCTGATCTTCACTTGCTTGAAAGAGGCACAATAGAGAACTTCCCAAGCCTTCCTGCTGACTCATGCTGATTTGGCTGAGGTCTGGCTGTTCCTGCTACCCATGACATTACTCACTAGGACTACTGATCTATCTGTGAAGTGTTTGGGAGTGGATTGAGCTGCCACTGCTGACCTGTGAACTGAACTTCTGATTTCCTGACAATGCAAATTAGATTTGCTGCAAAGAACCATTTCTGAACAGGGCCACTTCTCTCTTATCCTTTCTTTTCCAGTACCTCTGGTGGGTGGTAGGCTAGAAGGGAAGTTGATGCATTTAATAACCATCATTAAAAGTAGGTATTGAAAAAATTAAAGTTAAAGGTGGTCCTCAACGTGCTTAGGCATGATGGGTAACTGCATCTAATGGGGAGGAAACTGCAGATTGTGAGGGGTTGGCAATGTTGCTTAAGGAGATCGGCAAAATGGCAGCTACTGTCACTGAGTGCTATCCTAACTTGCACCCAGAGGGAGTAATTTTTATTTTGCCTCATAGTTTTCATGTATACTAACTTGAAAAGGCTTAATGGGAAACCTGACAATTTTCTTCTGTTAGAAAAGTTTGCAGAGTTGGCTATGCACATAGAGTTTGCAGAGAAAAGCAGAAGTGCTTAGAAACCAAAGCGGGCCGGTAGGAGAACAACAGAGTTCAGGCTTGGAGAATGAGACTGGAAATGTACCTCATGATGAAACTGGTACATTCTAACTTCTCCAGCAATCCCATAGTAAAGCACACATATGCTTGTTTCTGCATGGTCAAATTCTCATATTTCCACTTGTTTTCTACTCTAAAAACTATTAAAGCTTGCCATGTATTAAACAAACAACTTATTTTTTATCGAGCTGGCATTTACTATGTCTTTTAATGGTCACAGCATACTAAATAGTCACAGCTGAATAAACCCTTTCCTCCCCAACTTGCTTCTTGATCATGACGTTTGTGCAGGAACAGAAACCCTGACTAAAACAAGGAAGAAGGAGACACTGCAATACTGTAAGGCTAGGGACTTCTGAGAAAAGGGAACCTGGGTGTAAAGAGTCTGTTCATTAATCCTAATGCATGCTAGATGTAGAGTCTATAAGGTAGGGCAGCCATGGAATCTGACATGACATGGACGGCTTTCTCATTGTGCATCCCTTCCTCTCTCTTACTGTTCTGACAGTCTCCTCTGCTTTTTTAACCTCCACCACTTTCTATTCTCCTCCCTGGTCTTCCTCTTTTCACCTCTGACCCCTCCCATATACAGACTTTCTTCACTTCCTAATGCAGCAGTATGTCCAACGTTAGAATATCATAGACTGTAATAATAGAATTCTTTTGTAATTGTTCAAAGTCTGCCTCATTTATGGCAGTTGAATTTGTGTTAGTAACAATCACTATTTTTTTTTACTTTATTAGAAAATAATAAAGAATATTATTTCTCTCTTGAATTTTCAAAATTTCTCAAGTATTAATAATACCTCAATGCATATTTTTATATATCACATTATAACTAACTATTTACTTTAAGAATAATTTAAAACAGGCTTAAAAGTGTCAAATATAGAGGAAGAATACACACTTTTCCATAGCAACTTCTTCTCAGAGTCCAAGGAGTTTGAACTCTGTACTCTATTTTCAGCTAATTGCCAGTGTTAAAAATAAATTCACGTTCTGCCTTTTCTGGCACACACACTGTACTGGCTGGTTTTGTGTGTCAACTTGACACAGGCTGGAGTTATCACAGAGAAGAGAGCTTCAGTTGCGGAAGTGCCTCCATGAGATCCAGCTGTGGGACATTTTCTCAATTAGTGATCAAGGAAGTAGGGCACCTTGTGGGTGGTGCCATCCCTGGGCTGGATGTGTTGGGTTCTATAAGAGAGCAGGCTGAGCAAGCCAGAGAAAGCAAGCCAGTAAGAAACATCTCTCCATGGCCTCTGTGTCAGCTCCTGCTTCCTGACCTGCTTGAGTTCCAGTCCTGACTTCCTCTGGTGATCAACAGCAAAGTGGAAGTAAGCCAAATAAACCCTTTCCTCCCCAACTTGCTTCTTGGTCATGATGTTTGTGTAGGAATAGAAACCCTGAAGACACACACACATACATACACATACACACACATACACACATACATATATACACACACAAACATAAACATATATACACACAGAGAGACGGAGAGAAAGAGAACAAGAGAGAGAGACTATAATTAATATGACAGATTTTGATTTTGTGAACTATTCATTTATCATGAAAGATCAATGCACTAATTTCCTGAACAGAATAAAAAGGCTCTGAAAATTTTTTGCCTAGATTCAATATTATTTTCAGCATTCAATCAAGTGAGAATGAGACAAAGGTCAAACAGGATGTTGCAAGACATGTAGAAATTTTTTTCTGGTACTTTTACTTTGAAAATACATACAACTCTGCATTAGAATATTATATTTTCTTTCCAATAAATGTAAAAAAGAATACAATTTCCTCCTGGAATTTTATTTATTATAACCTTTGGAAAAGGTCCTGCTTCTTCAGTTGCTTTATCTCCAAAATGAAAATAAGGATGTTTCTTATTATATGGATTGCAGAAGTCACAATAAATGAGTGTGTAATAAAAGTAATTTAGAGAGGAAATGTCAGATGCTAATGTGTGTGTTCATGACTGCTGTTGTTATGATGAATTATAATGTTAAGCAAGATTCATATTGACAAATACTCACAAAATTGATGTTATTAACATTCATATTAGTCTAAAGATTAATAGGAAAAACTGTTTTTGGCTTTAGGGTTTTTGTTTTTAACCTACTTTTACATTTTAAAAAATTTCCTACATTTGTGCATTGCATCCCTACAATGTACCCTCATGGACACAGCCTGCTTAGTCCACCATTTGCCACTGTGGGTATCTTGGTCAGCTGGTCATTGTAGTGGTGCATGGGCTTTATAGTTAGATAGCATTACTATTTGCTTTTTTCCTTCCTGTGCCACAAGAGCTGGTCCTCAGCACCAAGACTCCCAGGTCAGCTCCAGCTTAGTTCCTCCTTGTCTGCAATGTGTAGTTTGTCAGCAGTAGAGCCTTACCTGCTCTCTTCATGATATCGATACATAGAAAGAGCATCCAAGCTGCACTGGTGGCTACTCAGCCTCCCTGAACTTAGTTACGTATCTGTAGAGCCTTCTGTCTCTTTTCCTTCTCCACGATCTAATCTGGAGTTATACATTATTGCTTGCTCTGCATGGAATGACTTTTCTGATTTCTTTTTATTGTCATTTGGGTAATTTCTAATAAATCCTTGAAACCAAAATCAAAACACATATCCCTTGTGATGCTATTTTGTGAACGTCTGCATATTAAATGACTTTTTTTACACTTTTGTAAAACTCTGGAGAGTACTGTAACTCAAGAGATATTAAGAAGGCCTTCTTCCACCAGGCCCTCAGCACTTCCACTTCATTTCATGTGATAAAGAGTAGGATATGGATATTTGCTTTTCAGTGGATGATGAAACCAGCACACAGAAACACAAGTTCTGCCACTCAAATACCTGTAGGCATTCAATTATGGTCTCTTGGTAAGTGGTTATGAAAATTATAGTGTGTATGTGTGTGTGTGTGTGTGTGTGTGTGTGTGCGTGTGTGTGGTGTTTGAGTATCTATATATTATATGTGTATGTGTTGTAAGTATGTTATGTGTGTTATATGTGTGACCTTGAGTGTGTATGTTTGAGTGTGTGTGATGTGTATGTGTGAACTTGAGTGTGTGTGTTGGAGTGTGTGTGATGTGTGTTGAGTGTATGTGTGATGTGTGTGTTTTGAGCATTTGGTGTTTCAGTGTGTGTGTGTATGGTGTTTCAGTGTGTGTACATGTTATGGGGTATGTCGTACATATGTTTTGTATGATTTTGAATGTGTGTGTGTGCATTCGAGTGTGTGTGTGCTTGAGTATATATGCATGTGTGAATAGTATTTGAATATTTTTGTGTATCTATGTGTGTGTGTGTCTGTGTGAGTGTAGGGTGTTTCGGAATGTACACATGTTATGTGGTATGTTGTGTATGTGTTTTGTGTGAGATCGAGTATATGTATGTTTGTGATGTGTCTGAGTGTGTGTGTTTGTGTGTATGTATGTGTGTGTGTTTGAATGTATGTGTATGTGTGATATGTGTGTTTGAGTACTTTTGTGTTTCAGTGAGTGGGGGGTATGTGTGTGTGTGCTTGTGTTTGTGTGTGTGTTGAGGCATAATAGTAAATGCTATATGTTGTGAACTTCTCTTGCTCTCCTCACTTCAGCAGCACTAATGCACAACGAACCAGACCACATCTGTCTTCTTGCACTGATTGGTCACACTTACTGAAGGTCACAGATCTTTCCTAACTATCATTGGCTGACTTCATGATGGGTTTCTGCCCAAATATCACCTCCAAAGAAAGAAAATCAAAAGTGAAAGAAAATCAAGAAAGTGTACTCCCTGTTTTCTACATTCCAAACATTTTTCTCCCTATTACACTTTTATTTCTTTCATCATCTCCTTCCTAATATCTTTTTTAGTCATCCTGAGAAAAAGCCCCATTAAATAGAAAAATACTATTTTCTGGGGTGCAGAAATTGATATACCAAAGAGTCTATGTATTAAATGATTTGATACATATTGCCAACTTTCCATCTAGAGGTACTTTATTGCTACCACAATCATTATGTAGCATGTATAATTTTAATACAGATGTATAATTACACCATTTATTACACCTATCACTTACTG
This sequence comes from Mastomys coucha, assembly GCF_008632895.1. Lineage (NCBI taxonomy): Eukaryota > Metazoa > Chordata > Mammalia > Rodentia > Muridae > Mastomys > Mastomys coucha. The sequence continues at coordinate 88,145,724 of NW_022196898.1, forward strand.
TGTTCTTACAATATACCAATCACAGTGTTAAGTGCTATGATACATTAAGTGTATATTTATGTGCATTAAGTCTAGCAACCTGCGCTCCCATTCACAGTGTAAGAGTGCCCATTTAGAGGTAATCTCATTTAAAAATCCCTAATCACTGAAAATAATGTGTTACGTTTTAGTTCAAAGTTTAATAATAGTGCAGCTTTTCATATTTTCACTGATTGTTTTATTATTCTTAAAGAGCGTCTTCCCAACACTGATGTAGTAAAGTAGGACAGACCAGGTGATCAATACATGAGAAGTGTATTGTCTCAAGATTCTGCAGGCAGGAAGTTCAGAATAACCACATCAGCCAAGCATCCTCTTCTAGGAAGGTCTGTGGAAAAGGAGCTGCCATCTTCTTTCCTTAGGGGCGTGTAGTTCCATGTTGATCATTAACTAACTCCAGTGTTCACATTCTCGCTGTGTCGGCCAGCTCTGTTGCAGCAACAATGAACTCTGTGCTCAGTCAGTTTAACAAGGACATCAGTCATGTTACATTACTTTCTACCTCAACTGTTTCATCTTGATTTGATCATCTGCAAAAATGCTATTTTTTAAAAGATCACATTCTTTTTTCTTCTAATTCACCAGCTCCACTGACCTTCACACTGTTGGAACGCTCCTCACAGTCTTAGGTTGATGTCTGCTTCTCTGGTTTTGGCTCAAATGTCACCTCTAAAGAAAGGAATTGCCACAAAATAAAAATAAATCAAGTAAATTACTTCACACCCCACATAGACTGTACAGATATTCCGCAGTGACTACCTGCCTGTCACAGTGAGACCCTCTGGAATTCCAACATTTTTCAGCCCTCCAGTGAATAGTGCTCATAGAGAGGTAGCTTTGATAGAATCTCAGCCCATAGGTGAGATACAATCACCTTGGTCTCATTTTCTCTGTTCACTCGCTCCTTGACCCCTACATGAGAGCAATCTCAAGTTATAAACACAATACACAAATATTCTCCTGATGACAATATTTTAAAAAAAACTTTCTTTTATTAAAAATATTCTTTTCTTAAACAATATATACTAATATATCGTTTCCCCTCTCTCTACTCCTCTTACCTCACCCTCATCTCGCATCCCCTGCAGATCTACTACTTTCTGTCTTTTGTTACAAAGAGCAGGCTTCTAAGTGACAACAACTAAACATGACAAAATAAAATATAAGAAGATAAAGCAAAAACCAAAACACTGAGGACGGACAAATTAACCCTACAGAAGATAAACAGACGACACAATAAGAGCATGAAAAAGAGAGAGCCATTCATTCATATACTCAGAAGTTCCATTAAAATACTAAGCTAAAGTATATACCTTAGGACCTGGAATAGACACATCAGACCCTGTGCTGGTTCATTCTCTGTAAGTTAATGTGAGCATGACTCAGAAGATTCAAAGGGGCTTTTTCTCCTAATAACTAACCTTAAACAACCACAGTAAAAAAGAAAGCATTGACCAAACTACAGTGTACTCTAATTCTATCAACTTTTCTATTGGAAAGGCACACTGTGTTTGGGTTTCATGTCAATGCTTATCTATTTCTGTCTCAGTTTTCAAATATTCCTTTATTTCTGAAATTGTCGTTTTTCAAAGATAACCTGTCAGGAGTTGCATAAAATAACCATCACTAGGTATTTGTATGGTAGCCTCATGATCATATTGAGAGACTGAATTCCAGAGCCCGTAAAGGTGTGGCCTGTTCTCACCAGGCCACCATCTCTTACTCCAGATGAACTCTCAGTCTCCTAGTTATGGGGTATATGTAGCGCTCTTCTACTGTACTGCTACCAATTTCCCCCTTTTCTAATTTCAAAAGTGAATCAGTAAGTCTAGACCCCTCTCAAAGAAAGGGAAAGTGAAACTAATTAATATATATGTTATTTATATACAAATGTATGTATGTATGTATGTATGTATGTATGTATTTATATATGTATGTATGTATGTATGTATTTTCAAGTAGGGAATGCAAGCCTGAGCTTTCATGTCTGTAACATTCCTTGGGAGAGGGAATACCAAAGATTTTTCAGAGTGACTAAAGTTAAGCCCATTCATTACACAATCATTTAACAGATCTTTTGTGGATTTCAAGTATTCAACTTTTCCTTTTGTTTCAGGTAATTATTGTACTAACTTGTGATTTTCTATTGGGCTTTTTGTGTGTGTTTTGTTTATTGTTAGGAATTCTAAAAGAAGTGTAATTCTCTTCACCCCAGTTTTTACTTGGTCATTAATTTATTATCAATAAAGACCAGTGGCTATCAACCTATGGGCTGGGACCTCTTTAGGGGGCTAGGGGTGAAAATTACCCATTCACAGGGGTTGCATATTGGACATCCTGAATATCAGATATTTCCATTCTAATTCATAATTAACAAAATTACAGTTATGAAGTAACAGCAAAAATACTGTTATGGTTGTGGTCACTAAAACATGAGAAACTGTATTAAAAGGTCACAGTATTCGGAATGTTGAGAACACTGATATAGAGTGTGGATTATATTTGGGGATTGTAATCTATTGCTATGATTAGTGTGTTGATTTTTTTCCTCAAATATTCCCATTTGGAAACAGAAGCACTTTCAGCTTCCTCTGTGTTGATCACTGTGAATACTTTTGGTTACTTCTTCACTGTTGATGTATTATACTTTAGTATAGTTGTGAGTTTTCCCTGTTCAGTGAAACGGATGAGCTGGTGTAGATGAGTTTCTGGCTCTGTTATTTACTAGAAGGTAATCCATTATACAAATGTGGCTAGTTTGCTCATCCTATTATAGGTTGAAGACATCTTGCTCAATTTCAGTCTGATATTCTGAATATAGTAGCTATAAGTGTATCCATAACTGGTTTTGTGAGAATATATTTTATTTCCTTAAAATGTCTTGTGTAAATTCATGTGTAACCCATAGTAAGATGTCAGTCTTTACAAAGTAGTTGTGCCATTTTTCATTTCCAAATATCAATGATCAAACATTTGAAGAATGTAGTTGCTGGAAGGTAAAAAACACTCATGAAAGAAATCAAAGGACATAAAGCCAATGGAAATGTAGGAAATGTTCATAAAGTGGAGGATTTAAAAATTTAAAATGTCAAGTCTCCTAATTTAATATATAGATAGAAAATAATACTGTTCAATCAACAAATTTATACAAACAATGAATAAATACATTTCTATAATTCACAGGAAGGATACAAGGATTTAGAATAGCCAGGATAATTCTACTTGAGAGGTTCAAGGGTGAAAATCAATTAAATAAACACACACACACACACACACACACACACACACACACACCTTTTCTATGTAATTTAAACTTCTATAAGGATAATTAAAGAAATCAGTGATGCATAATAAAGTTTAAAAACTGTCCTGGGGAGGATTCAGGAAGAACTGGTGAAGATGAACACATAATTCAATTATTTATATAAAAGAATGTATATTTGCAGTAAAAAGACAAGTGAGTTTTAAATATTGCTGACTTTTCATGAAGTAGTAACATCCATTCTGTGAAAAATATAAACCATTTAATAACAAATATGCTAGGAAATTTGGCCACTCATACAAAAATAAATTGTGGCTCACATTTAATATTTTATAAAACATTGATTCAAAATGGATTAATAGATGATACATATAAAATATTATATGAAATGATAAATCCTCTGAAACATTACCAGTAAGTCTGTATGACCTCATGTCTGTTAAAAAATGTCTATAAAACCACTTTTTTTAAAAAGACATACTCATTCTTAAAACTAACAATATTTAGCACTTTTAGGAAATAACACGACAAGGCAAACACTAAGAAATATTTTTTTTGCAGATTATCTACTGACTTTATGTGTAAAGAATACTTAAAACTCTACAAAATAATCAGGCAGATTATAAAATGAATATCAAAAGCATCAAATTGTCAAAACTGTTGTAAGACAAGCAGTCAAAGACATAAAGATATTTAACTTTCATGAGTGCTGGAACATTTAAGTTGGAATTCAGTGAGATCGTACGGTATGTATTGCTGAAATTGTATTTTAAAATCTGACTGCACTAAATACTTACTGGGATCTTAACCAGAAGGAACCTTTGTTGCTCAGAATTCTAACCCACATAAGTGGTTTGTATATGAACACCACCAGGTAAAATACCAACATTTTATTTTTCTTTTTAAGCTTTTGATATAGCTAAGCTATTTATACCAGATTTGTTATGCAATATAAATATGATATTGATGATTACTAGCCAATGGGAATTTCTGTGGTTCATTTAATTAATAAAGCTTGAATACTCTAATCTTTTGGATATTTAGCAATATAAATAAATAAGAAAAAGTTTTATTATGCTTAAAATATACATTATGAACAAACTTTAGTATTTTCAGTAGCATAAGTTAACTACAATGAACTTTCATGCCACTGAGAAAACATGCTTAATTTTAAAAGTTTTTTAATTTAAAACAATCTAACAATTAATGTTTGGGTAGGAGTAAGGAAAGTGTTGTACACTATTGTTTCCTAGAAGATACTAATTTAACAGTTAATATGATTAGGTGAACTAAATTACATTAAGGGTTAAGAAGTGTTCATTTGAGGATTAATAACATTTTAGTTTATAACTTGGTATCTTCTAAAAAAGAAAAGAAAAAACATTGAGACTGGAACTTCCTTTAAGCAGAAGCAAACAGAAGGCAGTGGGCTCAGTGGAGAGAGGGGAGCACCAGCGTTCCATGTGAGGGCTGCAGTGAGCACCGTGCCTATAGAGTGGGAGACAAACCCCAGTGAGTGCACGAAGACTAGAGAAGAGTGAGCGTTGGCTAGAAACATCTAGTGTTTGTCGGCTTAACTGCAGGGGTCTGGAAGAATCTTCTGGGCTGTGATCTGAAAAGAAACGGCTCCATAAATAAATCTGTTAAGAAATGTGTTAGTACAGAAAACAGTTTTTGTTGCATTGTGATTCAATTTTAAAGGCGCAAAGAACATCATGTAGCTTTAGATATTATTAGGTGCGATGACACTTAATGACACATCTCAGTTCTAATTTTCCTTCACTTGTAAACTGCTGGGTCTGCAGTCTCCCTCAGTAGGTGAAGCCTCTCCACTCTCCCTGTCAGAGGTGGGCCCTTCTCCTTAATGAATTAAATTATTGTCTAGCCAGAAATCTTGACCGAGAAAATGGGTGTCTGGAGATTTGCTTGATGGAGGACATCATAAAGAACAATAACTTGAGATGGGTTCTGAATGAAATGTATGGCCCTGCTAATCAGAGGTTCTGCTCCCAGCAGGAGACGCTGCTCCGGAGACATAGAGACTAATAGTCACCACATCCTCCATTTCTTTATGGAAGCAAAGGAAGAACACCCGAATAAATCAGATTTGTCAAGGCCTAAGTGCCATTAGGAATGTCAGTGAATCTGACTTGGAGACTCATAGCAGTGGACAGGACCGTTTGATTGCGCTTCCCAGGAGCCTCCCTTTCAAGAAGCAGGCAAGCGTTCTTACAGCTTCTTCACCACCTGTGTTCCCCTAAATGTTTCCAGGTAATCCACACCATCTAATTTATTTTTAAAAGATACTAAGGACTATATAGGGAAAGAACAACATATGCTGCCTTTTTTTGTATCCCTTTTGAGGCTGATATATCTTTAAAATTCTAAGCAATGCCTACTGTAGTAATAGGCACATATTATCTCTAAGTAGGTCAGGAAAGAGCTATTTAAATGATTCACCCATTATTTTCAATGCAAGAATATTATTAGAGAACATTATTAGACTTAGTCATATATAGAGTAAAAAAAAAGCCATGGAAATCATTACCAATATTACTCATTATATATATATATATATATATATATATAAATTATTTAAGTTATTCATATTAAGTATGGTGTCAACTAAGTTGATTATGGTAAAAACTTTCCTAAAACAGAACGTTTCAAGTAAAAACATGAATTTGTTTTAAGAAATATTATAGTGCACACAGTGGACCTTGGAAGAATATCTGTTATGTAACACATTTAATAACTATTTGTTGAATACTTGAAGAGTAATAGTTTATGAGGGCGTGTTGAATTATAAACTGATTATGAGAAGTAAGAGTTATTAACTTTGCATCCTAATCTATAGAAAGTAATTTCTATATTAAAAGTCTAAGTTTCTTTTATCATTTGCAAAGTAAATATTTCTAGAACTCAGATAAAACTTAAGAAATTACTAGGAAATGGATGGCAAGTTTTCAATAAAAGCATCATTTATTTTTTATAAATCATCAATTTTAATATATCCACTTTGAGCTTTACCAAAATGTAAACTGAATAAAACTGAAATAATAAGAAATAACGAGTGAGAAAAAACTAACACTTACTTTGAAAGGCAAAGATATTTCACATCCAGGACATTAAAATGCCTCTCTTCATGTCCATGGATAGATGCAGTTGTTTGCTGTGGAGAACAACAAGTAATTTATATTCTATTAAACAATTCTCTAACTGAATTATACATATCTGAGCATGCATATGTCTCCTCAATTAGCTGTGACTTCCTTCATTTATTAAACAAATAATTATTTATTGGAAGCCATGGCACTGAGAATTCAAATATAATAAGTGTCTGCCCCTGTGACCTGAAGACCTCGAGTCTCACTGAAGACAGCTACGCACTGAGAACACACATTGTATTAGGAAAAGATAGTGATAAGAGTGAGCAGATAAGACAGCATCTCTATCTCAGGAATATGCCTAGTCTTCATAAAATCATGTAGGGCAGTGGTCTGTTCAGTCAACGTAGGCTCAGTCGAGTAGTAGTCCTAGAACCCTGGAGCCCCAGTGCCCACCCCAGTTTCTGCTTGCAGGGGGCAGAAGGAGTTTGGCTATAACTCCTGAGTCTTTGGCCCCTGTTTCATTCACAACCCCTCACAGCTGCCCTCACAGGAGATGTGTGCTCTATCAGGTAGACAAAGCCCTAAGCTCTGAGCATTGTAGCTGGACCCTACCCCCAGTCACTGACCACAGCCAGGCATGTCTTACCCCACAGATAGCCATGCCCCATACAATATAAGGGGCGGTTTACCCCCTCCCCCTCTCTTGCTCATTGTTTTTCTCTTGGCCTCTTTCCTCTCTTGCCCCTTCTCTCTCTCTCTCTCTCTCTCTCTCTC
>NW_022196898.1:88152944-88156378 GCF_008632895.1 Mastomys coucha
TCTCTCTCTCTCTTTCTCTCTCTCTCTCTCTCTTTCTCTCTCTCTCTCTCTTTCTCTCTCTCTCTCTCCTGCTCTTTGTTTTCTTCCCTTGCTTCCTTCCTTTCTCTTTTTCCTTCTCTTCTTCTCTCCTTCCTCTCCTCTCTTTCTCTCTACATGACTGGCCTATTTTACCTTTCCCATCATAAAATATCTCATTTATACATTGCCTCTTTTTGACTAACCTGCCCTGCCACAGGTCTCAGCAGCAGCGAGCCACCAGGCCCTACAAAATCAGCTATTAAACAGCCATGAAATGCACAGAATGTATTACATGGAATTTTATTTGCAGAGTTATATTCAAACTTATGTACTACTTTTCAGTCTAAGCAGCTAGAAAGAGCCATAAACAGTTTTCCCAAAGCATGCGAGACTGGAGATAAAAATCTATGAGTTGGAGGGGAAATTTGTAAAGTCAATGAATTGGCCAAGGTGAACCACATAGGTGAAATGGAGAAAGAGAAAGAAAGGTCATTAGATGCAGTTGGTTGGAGACAGGCATGCAGAAGTAAAAGACTGTAACTGTGAAAGGAGAAAGGAGCCCAGTGTTACTGAATGTTATCACAATGTTGGGCGGAGACAGGGAAAACAGAGTGAATTATAGGATTTCTAAGTATGATCTCAGGTTTTCTGAATTCAGTTAATCATAGTTAAGAGATAAATGAGAATGTACAACCTAAAAAGAATATGAAAATGTGACATTACCTTAGCAGAGTACTATTGTATAGACACCACCCTCTCATCTTTTCTCGGTGATTTTTATTTAGCAGTATTTCTGGGTTACACAGCGGCTACTGGCTGGTGAGAAGAAAATATAAGGAAAATTTAGGTATGCATATAATTATTGGCTACTAGACAAGGGGAGAGCTAATGTCCCAGAGAAAGGCTATTGCCAGTAAAGGCAGAGAGGAATAAAACAAGGACTGAGTACCAGCAAGCTCAGACTGAAGTATACTTGGACAGAAAATGAAGTCTCAAGCAATATTTCCAGGGAGGAGTCCTGTCACTGCAAAACCCTGCATTTTAGCCACTGAATGCTTAGCCACTGTTTGGGAACAAAGAATGGTTGTAAATGCAGTGATAGAACTAGGAAAGTAGCATTGGTGTCCACAGATTTTATATTTTCATAACCTTTCATGGCTGCTACACATGTAAAATAGTCATGCTCTCAATTTATCAAAAACAATCATTTTTATTTCGATTAAACGTATCTGCTCAAGTATAGCTATTTGTGGCTGTGTGTGGCCTCATAAAAGTATACCAAGCTGTCAGATCTCTGAAGTCATGCCTGTGTGGCAAAAGACAACCATAGTTGCTTTAATGAATAATGGTCATATTACTAGAAGAATCTGTTGCACATGTATGTAAAAGTTTAAATGTATTATAAAACTAACTCAAACTTATACCCAAGAATATTATGAAATTAACAAACTAAAGTCTAATTTAACAAGGAAATTTATTGGATAATGAATATTAATCTGCTGGTTGATCCATCTCTCCTTTGCTCTTTGCTAGTTAGAAGGAAGAAACCTCACAAAACTTTACTGTGGTGCTTTAGGATATGTCAGGACTGTCTTTTGAGACAACAAGGATTTTTGAAGATCCATAACTGTTATCAAAGTAACAATACAAGGAATAATAATTCATAAACTATTTTCAAGAAGTGGGAACAACAATACAATTTGTATTTGGAAGTAGTGTGTGTGTGTGTGTGTGTGTGCGTGTGTGTGTGTGTTGTGTCTGTGTTTATATTTTTATGCTAGAAAAGACATCCTTAAACTCTTTATCAATTAGGTTAAAATGAATCTCTCTGTCTTTTCTTTCATGTGTGCATACAAAGGGCATTTTTTTCAGTAAATTTTTCTTTTCTAGTGTAATCAATATTATTAAATGAGAAATAAACTAATTTTGAATGAATTTAATATGTAACAGATAGATATGAAGAATGCACAGTTTATGATTCGTATTCATGTACTGGTTCCTGAAGAAAAAGTATATACCATTATAGCTTCATTTGCAAAGAATGGCATGGAATTCCTTACAAAATGCTGTCAAAAGCCCACAAACTTTTGCATTAAATCTCTGAATGTTTTCTATATTGATGATTGTTTCATGAAGTTTTTTTTTTTACATAAATGATCAATTAATGCATGTTCTCTGGATCCATCTGAACATATCATTGCTTTGTATTGTTTAAAATATCTTCTATTAGAAGAGATCAAGTTTTAAATTTTATGATGCCTTCAAGAAACAGCACAGATCTGAGGCAGGATGAGTGGCTCACTCAAGTGCACATACTTTACTTGCAGAGAAACAGTTCAACTCCCAGCTGCCATGTCTGACAGCTCCTAACTGCCCATAACTCTAACTCCAAGACATCTTACACACAATTCTAGCTTCCATGGCAATTGCACGCATATCCATACACCAGCCACCTAAAGTGACAAACTGTAAAATGGTATATTAGTAAAATATAGTACAAAATGTTTATTAATATTGTCATTTCTTAACCTTAACTAAAGAAATAAGCTTACACTATGATTTATCAATAAAAATATACTTTTCTCACTTAACATGTCATTTGTAAGTCACATGCAATATTTAGTGATTTCATAAAGCAACTGTTAGTGAATCTTATTATTTTACCTGAATTTTTCATATTTCAAAGTAAGTACTCATGGAAAAAGTATAGCATTCTAACAAATCAAATAAAAGCATAACTATATGTTAGAATATTGCTATTATTCTAACAAAATAATTCAAGCATAAATATACTAAATGACCAATAATGGGTAGATTTTTTACTGAATGAGGTAATTCCCTATCTAAAGGATGTATTTCACAGTGTTTATCACTTAAAAAGCACAAATCCCGATCTTCTCTCCGGTGATTTCCTAAGCCGGGAACAGCCAGCTGGGAGGCACAGGCCCCAAGAGTCGCAGGGGAGACACAGGGCGGCAGAGACAGGATCCTCTCAGCTTCCAAGTGACAGAGGTGGAACAGCGAGCGACCTTAGCTGCCCCCTTCCCTGCAAGTGGAGGGCCTGCCTCCAGGGACTGCCTTGACCCAAAGTCTCCAGTGAGAGCCACCATCTTCTCTCCTGTGAGTTTCTAAGACCAGAGCAGCCAGCTGGGAGGCACAGGCCCCACGAGTGGCAGGGGAGACGCAGGGCAGCAGGGGCAGGATCCTCTCAGCTTCCAAGCAACAGAGGAGGAACAGCGACATTAGCTGCCCCCTTCCCTGCAAGTGGAGGGCCTGCCTCCAGGGACCACCTTGACCCGGAGTCTCTGGTGAGAGCCTCCATCTTCTCTCCTGTGAGTTTCTAAGACGAGAGCAGCCAGCTGGGAGGCACAGGCCCCACGAATCTCAGGGGTCTTGCAGGGCGTCAGGGACAGGAC
>NW_022196898.1:88163975-88183003 GCF_008632895.1 Mastomys coucha
TGTTTTTGTTTGTTTCTTTGTTTTTTTGGAGGGGAATCTGGGAATGGAGAAATTTACATGTAAATAAAAAAAAAGCACAAATCCCAATTTTAAGTGGCTTTTCCTTTTTTTGTTAAATTTTTGATCTTAATGATAGGATCACCCTCTATCATCATGGGACAACATGGCAAATGTCAAGGATATGCATGGCCAGGAGATGATATCAGATTCCGCTTAGTACCACACTTTATTTTTTTATTGGTTATTTTATTTAATTACCTTTCACATGTTGTCCCCCTTCTCAGTTTCACTTCTACAACCCTCCCGTACCATAACCCCTGCTTCTATAAGGGTGCTCCCCCACCTACTTACCCACTCTAGCCTCACCATCCTAGCATCCCCCTATGCTGGGGCATCAAGCCTCCACAGGATCAAGGCCCCTATCCCCTCCCATTGATGCCAGATAAGGCATCCTCTGCTACATATGCATCTGGAGCCATAGGTCCCTCCATGTATACTCTTTGGTTGGTGGTTTAGTCCCTAGGAACTCTGGGAGGCCTGCTAGTTGATATTTTTCTTCCTATGGGGTTGCAATCCCCCTCATCTCCTTCAGTCCTTCTCCTAACTCTTCTATTGGGGTCCCTGTGCTCAGTTCGATAGTTGGCTATGAGTGAGCATCCTCATATGTTTTGGTCAGGCTCTGGCAGAGTCTCTCAGGGGACAGCTATACTGGACTCCTGTTAGCAAGTGCTTCTTGGTATTAGCAATAGTGTCTTGGGTTTGGTGTCTGCAGATGGAGTGGATCCCTAGGTGGGGCGGTCTGAATGGCCTCTTAAATAGACAGGAAGTATATATTTGGCGCAGTCATAAATACAATTATAAAACTAGGAAATAATAATCTTTGGCAGTTGAATCCTCAGGGACAGTGACTCGCTGCCCATCCTAATTAGTGGCCACCCCTGCCATGTAGTCACACTCTCTTCCTATTCCATTCTGGTTCCAGATCAGCCTTATGAGACTGAGCTGTTCCCTCCACACCTCTTCCTAGCGTCCGTTGGTCATCGAATTCCCCACACAGCTAAGAGAACAAGAAGCCTAATTTTCCAGAATTCTCCACTGGTAAGGTATTTATTTAAAGCAAACATTTCAATGTACTTTGCCAACCTCAAAGCATGACCTGCAGGAGAAAATACGAGTTGATATCCCAGATGTACTGCATCTGGCAAGGTTTCAGGAAAGCATTTAGCTTAGCACTTGAATTCCTTCATGAAATGAAACACGATATCGATAGTAAATGAAAGAAGGGAATTTGCTTCATTTTCTGAATATTAACTTGGTCTTTTGCAAAGTTGCATTCAGGAAAGTGTGATGGTTAAAGGGAGGCATCTATGTAAAAATGTCGGGCAAATACAATAGCACTCTCCAAACCACAGCTAGAACTCTTCTGAAATCCTAGGCATCTTCTAGACAGTGACTAGTTTTACTTTTTGCATTTATTCCCACTCTTCCTGATTCAATGACTTTTATTTATACTGGCCATGACCTTTTCCTCTTGGAAAAGATGGCATATTAATTGTAAATAATTTTGCTCATATAATGAACACACTTTTGATGAAATAAGTGAAATTAATATGTATTGATCAAGATTGGTCAAATAAATGAAGAAAATTGTTTCTGTATGCCACAAGAGAAAAATATTAATAGGTTATTTATTGCGGAGAAGTAAATGGTAAGGTTTGTGTCTTTCAATCTGAATCAAACTATTCTTCATAATTAAGTTTGTTAAAATAAACTGTTTAATTGTTATGAGTATGTAAGTATATAAGTACATAAGTATATAAGCATATAAGCATATTAGTATATTTCTCCATTGTTTTAAATTCAGACAGTAAAATAATAAATTCTTCAAATAATAAAAATCAATTAATGTATTTTATAGACAGGAAAGATTTGAGATCACTAGTTTCTCATAAATGAAATAAAATCTTCAAATTTAAAGTCACATGTTATTATGAATTTGGTAAGAAATTAGTACTTTAGGGGAGAAATACATTAAATAATAAAGTCTCAAAAATAATCCTAGGAAGTGTTTTATTCAGTCTCTAAGAGCCCCAAGGGTCCAGGTTAGGTACAGAGATATTTGCTTATTTATAACATTAAAAAACATAAACATAAAACACAAAAAAATTAAAAATAAGAATAAAATGAATAAAAATGATGTAAGAAGACATAGACCATGCCCATAGATCAGTGTACAGCTCATCTTCATCAGAAAAACTTCATGCAGTATATGGTAGCAAACACAGAAACCCACAACTGATTCATATGCAGAAAATCAGAGACTTTAGAATACTCAGCCATAATGGGATGTCCCATTTTTCTACCACCTTAAATTTCAGAAATCTGTTAGGAAGAGTTGGCAGTTGTGGATATTTTCATGGAATCATTGCTTTCCAGACACTGCAAAGAAAACACATATATGAGCTCACAAAGACTATGACAGTACATGCAAGACTTGAACAAGTACCCGTTATTGGGTAGTATAATTCCCATGGCTAGTCAAGGAAATATTTATAATTGTGAACTGCTGAGTGAAGTCAAATCAACTTTCTTATGGAGTGTCACTGGGTATACCAACCATTCTTTAGGGTAGGCTTCGTCCCCCAGAGTAGTGGGGCAGTATAAACTACCCTTATTTTTGTTTTCTAATTAATTTTTTATTTACTTTATATCATAATCACAACTTCCTCTACTTCTTCTCCTCCCATTCCCTCCCTCCTATCCTGTAGGCACATTTTTTTTAAAAAAACTTAGTTTTAATAAGGGTTCAACGTTCTCTAGCCCAACACCCAGCAGAGGCAGTGGAAGAGAAAACTTATTAGGAGATGAGGGGAGTGGACATATTCAACAATACTTCTCTGGGGACAAGCTCAACAGTCTTTGGCAGTCCTAAAGCAAACACCAAATACAACTGAGCAGCTACAGTCCAGTCCTCTCAGCAGACAGATACCTGGCATGAAACAGCAGGTATAGTTCATTCCTGAAGAAAGCAGCAAGGACTGCCAACCAGCCTGAGGTGAGGTCACAGATGTGGCAAGCTTGCCTCACAAGCAGGAGTGGAGATCAACAACACTATGTAATCTGAACCCATACATGCCTGTCATTAGCAAAGAATAGCGAGGTGGAACAGAATAAACAAATGGTCATCTTCCTTTCTCTTACTGTCTGTGGGGTCATATTTATACTCCTTCATCATAGGTCCTTTCATGTTTCTGCTATAGTAAAACATCCTTTCACCTGTGTCTGCTTCATAAAAACATCCTTTACCTGTGTGTTCCAGAAAAGCATCATTTGACATAACTGACTTTCCAAACAAACCAGAAGTTTCCACTTCACCACCCAAACCCCATTTCTCCACAGAGAAGTAGAGGCCTCCCATAGATATAAATCTGCCTTGGCATATCAAATTTCTCTAAGACTAGGTAGATATTTCCCTGTTGAACCTAGACAAAGGAACTCAGTAGAGGAAAGGGGCCTAAAAGCAGGCAACAGAATCAGAGTCAGCCTCTGCTCCACTGGATAGGGGTGCAACGTGTAGCTCAAGCTGCACATCCGTTACATATATGTAGGGGGCATCCAATATGCCATGCATGGCCTTTAGTTGGTGGTTTACTCTTTCTGAGCCTCTGTAGCCCTGATTAGTTGATTTTGAAGGTATTCTTGTGTGTCCTTGATCACTTGGGGTCCATCAAATTTTTTTTCCATCTTCCTCAAGATTCCCTGAGCTCTGCCTAATATTTAGCTGTAGGTCTCTGCATCTGTTTCCATCAGCTGCTGGATGAAGCCTCTCAGAGAAGAGTTATGCTAGATTCCTATCAGCAAGTAGATAAGAATATAATTATAGTGTCAGGGGTAAGCTGTCTTTCATGCCATGGGTCTCAAATTGGGCTAGTCACTGGTTGGTTGGCCATTCTCTCAATTTCTGCTTCATCTTTATCCCTGCACAATTTGTACACTGGTCAAATTTTGAATTGAAGGTTTTATGAGTAGTTTGATGTTCCAATCTCTCCTTTGGAAGGCTTGCCCAACTACAGGAAGTAGCCATTTCAGGTTCAATATTCTCTTTTTTTAGAAATCTTACCTAGGTTTGCCATCATAGTCTCCTGGGACTTCTCCTTGTCCAAGGTTTCTAGCTTGTCTGAGATGTCACTATCACCAATCCCAGTTATCTCACCCTCCATCATTCCCACACATAATCCCTCCTTTTCCACTGCCCAAACCCTCTCCCATTCTGTTCACTCTCTCTATTAACCCTTGAGTCCTAATTAATTTCCTCTTTTTAGTGTTATTCAAGCATCTTTCTTTAGATCCTCCTTGCTTTTTAGTTTCTTTGGGTCTGTAGGTTGTAACATAGTTATCCTGTATTTTATGGCTAATATCCATTTATAAGCGAGTGCATACCAAGTGTGTACTTTGCATCTGGGTTACTGTCTTAGTTAAAGTTTTACTGTTATGAACAGACACCATTACCAAGACAACTCTTACAAAGGACAACATTTAGTTTGGGCAGGTTTACACGTTCAGAGGTTCAGTTCTGTATCGTCAAGGTGGAAGCATGGCTGTGTCTAGGCAGGCATGGCAAAGGAAGATCTGATAGTTCTATATCTTAACTCAAAAGAAGCCAAGAAACAGACTGTCTCCAGGAAGCCAGAAGGAGAGTCTCAAAGCACACAGTGACACACTTCCTCCAATAAGGCCACTCCTCCTGCAACAAGTCCATACCTCCTAATAGTGACACTCCCTGGGGCCAAGCATATTAAAACCACCACAGTCACCTTAATTAGGATAATATTTTCTATTTCCAACCATTTGCCTGCAAATTTCATGATCATCTTGTTTATGATAGCTGAGTAGTATTCCATTGTGTAAATGTACCACCTTTTCTTTATCCATTCTGCAGTTGAGGGACATCTAGGTTGTTTCCAGTTTCTAGTCATTATGAACAAAGTTGCTATGAACATAGATGAATAAAATGCCCTTGTTTACATCTTTTTTGTTAAACATCCAAGAGTGGTATAGCTTGTTAGAAATGTTCCCAATTTTCTGAGAAATCACCAAATGGATTTCCAAAGTAGTTGTGCCAGTTTTCACTCCCACCGGCAATGGAGGAGTATCCCCCTTGATCCACATCATTGCCAGCATGAGCTCTCACTTGAGTTTTTGACGGTAGCCATTCTGATGGATATAAGATGGAATCTCTGGTGGTTTATATATGCTTGGCCAGGGAGTAGCACTATTTGGAGATGTGCCTTGTTGGAGTAGGTGTAGCCTTGTTGGAGGAAGTGTGTCACTATGAGAATGGCCTTTGAGATCCTCCTTCTAGCTTCTTGGAAGATAGTCTTTTCGTAGCAGTCTGCAGATTAAGATGTAGATTAAGATTCTCAGCTCTCCCTGTGCCATGTCTGCCTGGATGCTGCCATGTTCTCCTGCCTTGATTATAATGGACTGAACCTCTGTACTAGTAATCCAGCCACAAATGTTTTGCTTTTATAAGAGTTGCCTTGGTTAGAGTGTCCCTTCACAGCAATGAAAACCCTAACTAAGACATTGTAAGAAAAGTTACTTCATAGGTAAAATATTACACAAAAGGGAAGTTATATAAGGAAGTTGATAGTAAGTTCATAGCAGTGTTGCATTATATAAGCTCATTTATAAATTCAAAGCAACAGTTTCACGTGGCCTTGTTTTATCATAATGCACACCTGTGGCCTCATCCTCGGACCTGACCTGAAATGAATGTTTTTTTCCTTGATCACAAATTTGTGGCAAGCAAAATTTTCTTCTCAGTGAAATTTATGAAATTTTATTGTATTCTTTATTATATATTCTGACTTACTAGTCAATGAGGAGGGAAACATCCTATTCTTTATTCTAATTTAATTCTGACTTTCTTGCAAAAAACTAAAACCATCACCTTAAACTTCTTCCTAAGATGATTTGAATCAAAGCAGGGATTCTGTATATGCCTTAATTCATTTAAACAGCATTAATTAATGTAACTCCATTTTCATGTGGATCTGCAGGAAATTTGCCCAATAGGTTGAGCTATAACACAGGGAGTAATCACATCAGGTGATATGCAGTGAGGTAAGTAGAGAATCTGGGAAGCACCTGGGAGGAGTTGGGGGAGGGTAATAAATATAACAAAATATTGTATGAAATTTTAAAATACTAAAATATTGAAAATAAAAAGATAATACTATTTATTTGAAAAAATAAGTATGCAAGAATAAGAGAAGTTTCTCCATGTATGGTAGAATCAATGGAAAACTCAAATGGATGTATGTATAAAGATATTTCTAATTTTCAAAATATGTATTTAAACTTATTTTTAAAACTAACAAGATGGTGGAGTGATGGCAGAGTGGGGAAGAATTTAATGTTCTAATCTGAAAATCTGTCTTCATGTAAAAGGTAATTTGTGGTCAAGTTTGTACCTGCAATCCCATTAGTGTGGGGAGTAGAGATAACATCACTGAAGCTTGACAATCACCAGCTTATTTCTAATTTCTTTAGAGACCCTATCTCAATAGAATATGAAGAGTTTAAGTGTAATTCAATAGATAATAGGCCTACACATAAGTATGCATGGAAACCACACATACATACACACACATACACACACACACACACACACACACACACACACACACACACACGTACTTTCAGTTATAGACATATACACGCAGAAAGAAATATAAATTTGTGATAAGATAATTTACCCAAAATCAAACATAAAGTGTCTGTCCTGCTGGGAAAGATAGGACATAAATGTTTCTTTATGTGGAGAAAGAGGAACACTCCTCCATTGCTGCTGGGACTGCAAGCTGGTACAACCTCTCTGGAAATCAGTCTGGCTGTTCCTCAGAAAATTGGACATAGTAGTACCTGAGGACCCAGCTATACTACTCTTGGACATATACCCAGAAGCTGCTCCAACATGTAATAAGGACACATGCTCCACTATGTTCATAGTGATCTTATTTACAATAGCCAGAAGCTGGAAAGAACCCAGATGTCCTTCAACAGAGGAATGGATACAGAAAATGTGGTGCATGTACACAATGGAGTACTACTCTGCTATTAAAAATGATGAATTTATAAAGTTCTTAGGCAAATGGATAGATCTGAGAATATCAACCTGAGTGAGGTAATCCAAACACAAAAGAACACACATGACATGCACTCACAGATAAGTGGATAGCAGCTCAGAAGTTCAGAATACTCAAGACAATTCACAGACCACATGAAGCTCAAGAAGAAAGAAGACCACAGTGTGGACACTTTGGTCTTTAGAAGGGGGATCAAAATACCCATGGTAGGAAATATGAAGACAAAGTTTGGGGCAGAAACTGAAGGAAAGGCCATTCAGTGACTGTCCTACCTAGGGATACATCTCATATCCAGTTACCAAAACCACACACTATTATGGATGCCTATAAGTACTTACTGACAGGAGCCTGATATAGCTGTCTCCTGAGAGACTCTGTCAGTGCCTGACTAAAACAGAAGTGGATACTCACAGCTATCCATTGGCCTGAGCACAAATTCCCCAGTGGAGGAGCTAGAGAAACAATCTAAGGAGCTGAAGGGGTTTGCAGCCCCATAGGAAAAACAACAATATGAACCAACCAGTATACCACCAACCAAAGAATATACATGGAGGGATACATGGCTCCAGCTGCATATGTAGCAGAAGATGGCCTTGTGGGACATCAATGAGAAGAGAGGTCCTTGGTCTCATGAAGGTTTGATGCCCCAGTGTAGGGCAATGCCAGGACAGGGAAGCAGGAGCAGGTGGGATAGTGAGCAGGAAGAGGGGGGATGCAATAGGGTGGTTTTTGGAGGGGATAAAGATTATAGCGTAAATAAAGAAAACATCTAATAAAAATCATTAATGTAACTCATCAAATTTCCATTTCACTGTTCAATAGGAAAAATACACATACATTCACACACACACATACATTTATATGTATAAAAATTTAAAATCATTGATGATGTAAAATTGTTATTGTGCACTTACATTTTAATATCATTTTTGTTTCAGAAGCCAGAAAGAATTACAAAGCAACACTTCATCAATTTTTTACCTCTACAGAGCATTACATAGTGACAAGTCTATTTCCATGAAGGTACTGTAACCCAGACAACACCTGTAAGGCAAACATACCTGGAGCATTAAATGTCTTGAAATAGGAAGATCATTTCCACTTACGGGCAGTTGAAATGCACTTGGGAAGACAGCGAGAATAATGGTATGTCTGGTCTTATTTTGACAAACTTGTGACAGCACCATTTCTTTCCCTGATAGACAAACACAATCTTTGAAATATGTTTGAGGATTCCTTGTACTTGAGCTTGTTTTCTTCACACTGTCTATGAGAGAAGCTTAAGTCAAATTACATAGAAAATAATGTCTATTGTTCCCTGTACATAATAGCTAAGCTCTTTTATGTTTCATTACAGGACTTGAGTTTATATTTATCTGAGTATCAGCAGAAGCTTCAGAAAGCAGGTATATGGATCATTCATTCTGCCTTTATTACACCCATACAATTCCTTTGTTCGTACTACAAGAATCAGTATTATGGTATTAAAAGTAACATTGTTAATGTTCTTGTCATACTAAATTACCAGTGACTTTTACCATAATCCAATAACCCAATTATAATCATATTATAACCATAAAACTGCACATCCCTGTTAAATAGGTCAGAACTTGTCTGTTCCCAGAGCTTTGCCATATATACTTAAGTTATCCTAGTGAGTAGCATAGTGCATGTTTTTTAGCACGAAAGTAGATGGGATGCACAGTTAATGAAACCCATATATTAGGATTTGTGCCATTTCTATAGATCTGGAGTACCAAACTTACTCTATCTGTTTATTTGGCAGAAATAACATCATAAAATATAATCTAATGTATATAATTCATATACAGTAGTGGTATTAATTTAGAGTGGGAAAGTAATTGCATCTCCTGTCTCAATATTAATATCGTCTGATTTGTTTTCATAGTTAAAAAAGAAAAATAACACTACAGTACTACTATATCTGTATATGAAACTGGCTCTAAAATGAGTCTAAAAGTCTCACACCATCAATTCTATGAAAAGTAATAATACATGTGTACACACATGCATGACTTGTAGCTTGCTAAATAAGTCGATAGATTGTAAGGTTCATATTGAAACAAAATCATTATAAATAATACCTGTGACAAGTCTTTTAAAGAATGTCATGCCTAAGCTTATAGTAAATCCAAATTTATGCTGGGAGGGGAAACAAGAACTTAATGTCTAAACTTGAACAGAAGGACTTAAAAAAAAACTACATCTGTATTAAATCTAATTCAATAAAAACTGGAGAATTTCAACACCTCATGTTTAAAATCCCTTCTGCCAGATTTAATATATGTTCTGGTTTTAGCATAAATGATTTAGTTGTAGAATATTTTAAAAGTACTTTGATACTGACTAGAATTGTCCCCGGGATATGTCACTTTAATATTTTATGTTTGCATTTCCCACTTAAGTGAGGATTGTCATGGAGCTCAAAGACTTCCTATAATGATAGGCCTGTCTGTGTGTTCATACTATCATGAGCAGAGGGCTCTTTAGTAGCATTGCACCAGCTCATGACCAACCTAATAGACAGGGCTCCCAGGATAAGTTCTGCCAGTGGAGAATTTTCCAGAGTGCTCATGCTATTATTATTTTACTCTATATCTTACTGTTAATGTAATAATGCTATCACTAATATAGAGCCATGGCATGCCTATGAATTCTATGAAACCTGTTCTCCTTCTCCACCTGGTAGTTAGGCATTTCATTTAAATGAAAACCACACTAAGTCAGTGTACACTACTGTCTTATTCTGTGTGGTTGTTCAAGTTCCTTCAAGCCATTTCTGTTCTAAATGTGTTTTTTGCTTCATAATTTTTTTCCACATGCAAATGAAGGCTATTAGTTCTACAAATACAATTAATCAAGAAAGTTCCACTTATTGTCATTTTTCTCTCTTTTGTCATGGTTGTTGTGCTTTTTATCAAAGTCAAATCAAATTCATAGTGTATATCAACTGGTATGAGCAAAGAGATGCTATTAGAAGTATTTGGCTTTATTAAATGTTTTAACTTTATTAGGATTCCACCCACCATCAGCTCTTACCTCTTTCTTCCACAAAAAGTATATACAAGGATTTGTACTATGATTTTAACATGTGTAGGTACATATTTGATAATTTAACTCATGGTATTTTAATAAACAGCCAGAGCTGTAATTTCTCTGCAGCCTTCAACAGTATGCATGTCTGAGTATTAAACTTGTTCTTTTTTTTTTTTCATTCCCAATGATAGTAGTAAGATCAATGATTTTATGTAGAATTTGTTCGGGCAACCTACTAATTAGAAAACTGAAGGAAAAAATTCTAAAGTATTACAGTAAAGGAAAAATGAGCCATGATTGTTTATGGCATAACTTTGCCTCTGTTTGGGGGAGGAGCTGCAATCATCAGCAGGGTGAACGTCTTTTCAAGATAGAAAAGCTTCAAAATAACCCATTAATTTATCATTGTCCCTCTGTACCATCTTCCTGTTTTCCAAATTATTTATGTATGATGAAGGAAACAATACTTCATATTATTCTGACAGGTTTTCAGATAAAAGCACATGTGTGTTTTTTGTACATCCAAGCACACAGGGTACAATTCATGGTAGCTGAATGGCTCTGCTACTTTTCCCAGTCTGAATGAGACTTGGCTTTCCTCATCAATTCACATTCCATCATCTTTCACAAGTCTCTGAAGTTCTGAGATGCACACTGCATGGGGTGCTTGTCATTTGTGCAAAGAAAGAAATAAGAAATGATATAAACCAATTTCCCTTGACAGCAGAGACACAGATGGAGATGGCATTTGGACCATATTGTCTGCTCGAGGGTCATCCCGAAAGCCATTAGCTCTCACAGCAATGAAACCAGAGTTATTTATTTCCCCACCATTTTCTGATGTGCTACAAACAGTGTTACCTTGGGGGCCTGAGTTTCCTTCTAAGAGGTTGTGTTGTCCTTGATACAAAACACCACATATGGCAGAATATTTGTGGCTGATGAAAGTAAAAATTACAAACTAAACTTAAAAGTTGTTAGCCAAGATACAGAAATATTAACAGGGACCAGTGAGATGGCTCAGTGGGTGGAGGCACTTGCCTGCAGGCTTCACCACCTATATTAATTTACTTCTTATATGGATTAAGGAGATTGTCCATGATTGTCCTCTACATTGTGCCACATGCCTGCCCTCGAGATCCTGAACAAATAATCAGAGCAAATTAATGTAATTACTAAATGAACATTAAGACTTCTATTATGTAAAACTTCATCACCATTGTTGTATTTATACAAGTAGATAAGCTTTTGTAGAATTCTTTACCCTTAATATTTTTATGTCATTCTGTCATATTAGAATGCTATTGAAATCCATTCTTACATTTGTTCATTCATTGGTCAGAGAGAGAATACATGCTTATCAAAACCACAGCATACACCAGACTTACTTGTATATCAGAACAAAATACATGTCAAGGGAAAAAAGGGAAGAACTCTGACACTGAGATTGTGTTTTGAGCCCCAGTAATGATGCAGTTGAGTCTTAGTAGAAATGACAGATGTAAACAATAAACCCAAGTAAATTACTTAGAACAAAATTTGAAAAACGCTATGAGAAAAAATGGGACAGGCTAAATGGGAAAAGGGTAACAACAGAGCAGTGACCAGAAGAGAAGGATGTCTACTATCACAATCCCATCTCTCAACCAATAGAAGCCACCATCTGTATTGCTTAGAGAAGGGCATTCTGAGAGAAGGATCATGCTCTACAAAGTCATTGAGATGGGAGAATACTGAGCATATTAGTGAAGGAGCCTGAGTCTAGTAGAACTGGCCAATCTGAATGAGGTATCAGATAGCATATAAATGAGAGCACATGAGCACTTGCTCAGATTTAAGAAGTGTTTAGGTCTGTTTTGCTGTTGTCACTATTACTTTTAGTCATGCTATGATCTGTGACTGTGACTTTGAAAGAAATGTGACAAGTTTTGAGGCTGTTGTAGTCAAAGAATATGTTGGAGCCAACATATTCTAATCTTTCTAGCAACTGAAGGAGAAACAATGGCTGGAACTAGGAAATTCTTCCAACAAGTTTGTGATAAGCCAATATAAAAGAAAATAGGTATTGTATAAAATAGTGAGCACAGTCTATTTATTCAAGGTCTTATTGGTAGAAAAACACAGGAAGTGAAATAGTGATGATAATATACCTTATTGCATGTAATGGCTATACTTCAGTTATATATTAGCACCCAAGAGAGTAGTCACATGTGACTCCAAGGAGAAATTGTTTCATAAGAGAAGCAACAAAATTTCTCCTTCTTGGAAATAAGTACTTTAAATGAACTGAATTTGACTCTTTTCAAATGATAAACCAATTTTCTCAAATACTAAATCAAAATAACTTATCAAGGCTCACTGAAAAAGTGAGCATCAAAACATGTAACATCAAACATTGCGTAATTTGGAAAATTTGCTGTTGGGTGTGCATGTGTGCACTTGCAATCTCATTTAGTATCAACAGAATTCTTCAAGTAAACAACAAAATGCAAATTTCAAGGCATTAGCTCTATTATAAAGACAGAATGGGCCTGTAATCCCTGTTTCCTTTTTATATTCTATTTTCTTGTCATTTGAATATCTTATTTCTGTTATTTCAGGTCTCCTCCTCCTCTGCCTTTGATTGGCACCAAAATCCATATCAATGATTAAGACGTGCAAATATCTATGAAGGATTGATAAGGTTGGAAGAGATGTCAACCAAAGCACATTTCTACAGGAGAGAAATAGAAAATAAAGAATATAAACTTCATGAATTATGGTTTATTATAAGTCACCATTGAAAAGACTACATAATTCACTGGTTTCTTATTGAAACTATATTCATTCAATCATAAAAGATACTAATGTAGTGAAATACAAACTGTGAGAGCTGTTTTTATGCTTTCCAAAGTGCAAAACTGAAATATTTCTATTGTATTTTATTTTCAATTAATCACATCCCTATTCAAAATGGCTAGTTTTGTCAAAGTAGTTGAAGTTACATTGTAAATTATAAAGAATCCATAAAATGTACTCAATAGACATTGTAAAATACAACATAATAACAGGTTCAAATGACACCTTACAACTATGATTTCCAAGTGTCTAGAATTGTCATTATATTACTGGTCCTAAAAAAGGAGACTAAATTTTAAATATATAAAAGAACATATTACAGCCACCAGTGTAGAACACCAATGAAAATTCTCAGAGTTCCAAAAGGTTCCCTTTCAGAATACTGTGTGAAATTTGTGTTTGTTTCAAAATTATACTTTACTAACTACAAAGAACATATTTACTTATAGCTGAATAATTATACATATAATTGACATGTAGAGAATTTAAAAATGTTCTGAGAATTAAATCTGATATTCAGGTTTATGGGAAAGTATTTTTATCAAATCACTTTTATAATTTATATTCACTATAATTTGACATTTTTAATACTAGAAATAAAAATTTCTGGTAGTCACTTTGGAAAAATTATGAAATAAAGATAGAACATTAAACATTTTTATGCAAATGGATACGTTAGTATGGTGAAATGGTCTAGCTTGCCATTAGATCTCTTGACATAGTCCATCACAGGCTCCACTAACATTGATCCTACTTTAGCTAATGAAGTGCAGACTAACTATAGCCACTGAGACTGTACAAATGAAACCAATGCAAGAGTCTCTCTCTCTCTCTCTCTTTCTCTCTCTCTCTCTCTCTCTCTCTCTCTCTCTCTTGCACACACACACACACACACACACACACACACAAAATTAAATTGTTTACGAAAAGGTGAAGCATCCTTTCTTTTAAAAGCACTTTAAAATTGTGTCTAACCTCAAGTAAATATGGAAATGATTTGTTCTGTTTGGGAAAGTGTCCACTCAGGGCTCTGTCTTAAGTACATAATGGCCTTGTACAACAGACAGGATCCTGGCATCATCACACATGCCATTCAGCATGAATGGACAAGGGAAAGCATTTTCTAAATCACATCTTGACTGAAGAAGAACATTTTTTTCTTAATTAGAAAATAAATTAAACATCTTTGCAATTCCACATTTGTGCCTCTTGAGTTAAACAACAAACACACTTGCTCTGATCTATCTCTTAAAGGCTACTGTTGAAAGGGCAGTTGAATAAAATAGATCCACTTGACAGGCCTAAAAACTACATTTATTGGGACTGCCTAGCCTGTCTGTGTTACCAATGCAGTAGCAACTGGTGCCAAGAACGAAAAATTAATAGCTTAAGAATAAAACCAATGGCCTATTAAGAAAAATAAACAATAAGATAATTGATAAGAGAAGTAAGATCCTTAAACAGATTTATTAAATAACCAGAAGGTATCTATTTCAGTTTTGAATGTTGACAAAAAGGATAAGGTACACTTTGTGATTCATTGTGTGAATAATTTTTAAATTACAGATCCCGTATAGTTCTATTGGAATTTTTGAGAACTCAGAAGACTAAAACATAATCACTATATTTAAACACATAAACCATACTTGAGATGATGAAGTTCTACAATCATATTATAGAGGTGACTGCACATTGTTGTAGGTGTTTAGTAACAGTGAACTGGATTCTTTAACTGGCTGATGTCCTACAGACAAGAATCTTGGAAAGAAGTGAAATGATTATTCTATAAAAGAAATAAAATTGGAAAACATTCATTTTTCCAAACATTATTAACTTCTACAATAGTGCTTATTTATAATAATCAAAGCTACAATGTACACAAGGCAGCCGTTTCCCTATACATCGTTTCTCTTTGGATAAGTGCACAATGGCATTTGTTTCTAGTGCATACCAATTTTCCTGTTATGTTTAAAAGTACTAATATATGTATATAACTATTAATCCACAAAAGCATGAATATATAAGGAAGTAAAGAGAGAAAAGAAAGGATAGGAAGGATAGAGGGAAGGTTAGAAGTAAGGAGGAAAAGGGACAAAGAGAGAAATGAAACTCTTCCTTTGCGGTTTCCTTAGGGGTATGAGGATGCTCTTTGTAGATCAGCTGAAACTAACAATAATTCTGCATCATAGATGATGCAGAATACTTTATATGATGTTTGAAGCATCTAAAGTATTAAAAGCATCATTATGTATTTTTAAACTAAGTGCATTAATTAGTCTAAGAGGACATTAGCACTTCAGAGTTCTCTCTTGATTACTGTGAAATATTGTCCCACACATATAATTATTTGACAATAATTGGAAGAACTGTTATAGAAGAATAAGATATTAAAATCTGGAAGCTATTAAGTGGCTACAAAAATGGGAAAAGAGAAATGTTGGGCTTAATTGCTGGCATTCATATTCTTTACATGAGAAATACAATTAGTGATAGCTGAATCAAAAGTAGACTGGGTAATGCTGGTATTTGCATTCTGATACAGTAGAAAATGGATTCACTTCCTTCTACATTCTAGAAACACTTTGGAAGATGAAGAAATCAGAGATAAATAAGAAAGTGTGATGAATTATAAGCATTAATTGACAATTTCTGAATTCCATAAACACCTAAAAGCACTGCTCCAACGATAAAAATCATTTCACCCATTTGTATATGTAACAAATACAGACATTAAGTAATCAAGAAACTTAGTAATATGTTTAATAATGTGAAATGCTATATACAAAACCACCCAGATTAATGCATTTTTAATTGTTCTCTAGTTCTTTATTTTCTTGTTTTGAAATAGTCATTTTTCTTTTCTATTTCCACTTACTGTCATGTACTTTTATTTAGTGGGCATCATTTTCCATGTAATAACTTGATTAAAAACACATTTGGGGTTTGCTTAAGTATAACACAAGTATATACAACAATAAGAGATGTGATGCAAATTTAGTTTTGTCATAAATATGCATTCAGCATAGTTATGATGTTTTATTGTTGTTTAATTCTGAGTACTGTGTTAGATTTCTTTGGCTCTGTGAAAATCCCTTCAATATGCAAACTTAAGAAAATGTTCATTGTGCTTGTGAATTTAGAGCTTCAATTCCTAATCACCTGTATTGGTATAGTACACAAAAGAATAAGTGTCAATCAGAATAGAAGTTGTCACCTCAAGATGACTGGGATTCAGAATAAGAACAAGAGGAATGGACACATTATCTCCATTAAGAGCATACTTCCTTAGCTCTTCCTAGAAGTTCAACTATATTCTAAAAGCACCACCCGTATTCTGGACCTTTAACAAATGGACCTCTGGAAAACAATGAAGATTCAAGTAGGTCCAATTCAAAGAGATAAATTAATTAATGTGTGCCCTACAACTCTGCTTCTTCTACCCTCGTTACCCAAAGGCAATCACTTCTATTCACATTAGTTGTTATTTCTAGTATACTATCAATGACAGAATTTTAATTCATTAGTGTAGGAAGCGTCCACTGGGCAAAAACAATGTACCTGACTTACATGAGAAATGACTCTTTTCTCATCTTTTCTGTATAGTCTCTTCTTTTGTTTAGATCTCTGCTGAATATCTATTACAGTTGGTGATAATTGGTTCTAATTACTTCTGAGATCCGTGGTAAATTATGTTTCTTTCTTACCGTTTCTATGTTATTTAATTTACAACATTGTTTCTTACTTGCTATTATAGTGAATAGTATGTAAGTGAATTAAAGCAAGAGATTACAAAGAGTTTTTTACTCTAATTCTGACATGTGAATCTGGATATTGCAAGATAATAAGGAAAGGAAGAAAGAAAGAAAGAGAGAAAGAAAGAAAGAAAGAAAGGGAGGAAGGAAGGAAGGAAGAAGGAAAGAAAGAAGAAAGAAAATATGGTTTACATTTATCACCCATTGTTTGGTGAAATATTTCAACGACAAATTATATAAATTTATTCCATGTTATTTTATAGAACTACAAATTAGACCAACAGAGATTATGTGTGAAAAATTCCTTTCACTTAGGAGAGAGGATTGAGGAAATCTATACCCAGTTACTAATATCAGCATTGAAGGAATCTAGTTCTCTATTCCCCTAGAAGTCCTAGTCTCTCCCAGCCTGCTCCCACAGCATTGAAGGAATCTAGTTCCCTATTCCCCTAGAAGTCCTAGTCTCTCCCAATCTGCTCCCATATTGACACAGCAGTGGGCAGGATGCATGCATCTGGCCCCCTTTTTCTCTTTCCTTTAGACACCAAAAGTATCTTAACAATTTTATGTCACTCCTCAGCATCAGCTTTGTCCTTCCAAAAGCATCACTCCATCTTCCAAGTAACTGTTAAAAAAAAGAAAACTAAATGCACCCCTGGTCATTTAGAAATCTGGACTATAATCCTTTCCTTCAGTGGTTCTTTTCAACTTTCTTTTCTAATTAAACCAACTTATCCTTCATCTAGAAGGCACAGCAATCAATCCCTCTCCATATTTTTGCAACCTTTCTCTCTAATATTCAATATTTTCAGGCTTCAGTTTTCTTCAAACTCATCACGTTAATCACCACACTTCTCTCCCACCTATTACAATGGCTTCTGTTCCAAGAGGAGCAGAGCAGTTGGGAGACAGCTTCTTCACATTTATGCCAGCAGCTCTGGCAGGAATTTTACTGTTCTGTGCTGCTACTCTCTGGAGACTGAAAGACCTTCTTGAAAGGAGCAGAGAAGCTCACAATGCCCATGAAACTCACAGGAAATGTGTAAGACTCACTAATGCCTTCCTTGAGAAGTTATAATCAGAAAAGAAAATCTGGGGAGACAGGAACTTTTAATGTTGTGTCAGCAAGTTATGTAGGAAACTCTAGCACAATACTATGACACAAAATATTGGGGAGCTCTGGTTGAGTCACCACACTTTACTGGGCAAACTGGATTACCTTCTCGGGGTACTTATTAACCTTAGTATAATAACTTATGCACAGACCTAAAAGGAACCTTGAGAACAAAGCAGGCTGCAAGTTCTAAAACTACCAGGAAGAGAAAGATAGAGAATAAATAATGAAAAGATATGATTTTCAGATTTAAAATGGCATGCATAATAACCACATGACAGAAAAACATTGCAGTGAAGTATTGGAGAAAAAGAAACAAAAAACCCAAAAACCAAACCAAACCAACCAAACAAACAAAACAACAACAACAACAAAACAGAACCAGAGAACAAATTCATAATCTTCTCAGAGCATCAAGGTGGTCAGGGAGGGAAGAAAGAAAAAAAAAGCAAGAGAAAAAAGACAGATAAAGAAAAAAGAAAGAGAACAACAATAACAGGGAGAAGAAAGACCTTTCTGAGCTATCAGTTAGAAAGGCCAAAACAAGACATCTTTTCAGTAGATGATTGGGTGTCCCAAGTGGATTAACTCTTCATGAGGAGCTAATGAAATCTCAGAGTTTAGAGGAGACTCTACTACCTCCACTATGCTAGACTAGCATAAGTCCCTGTTTATTCCCATGGTTAACTGTAGCTCTCATTCCTGATTAATGAAGCTTTTCTTAACAGTGTATGTAAATGATTGCAGAAAAGAACGATTGCTCACAATACTTAGATTAACTGATCATAAGGAGCCCAGCCTCAATGGATACACTCACACCACAACTCCTGCTGCTACAACTCAAGAAATAGTGTGAAAGAAAGGAATATAATGATCGTGCCAGTCGGAAGACCTTGACGTCTGCCTTCCGATTGCTTCTCCTATAAATGACTGGGAAGCTTCACAGGTAAGACCTCAGTATATGTCAGCTTAAGCAATGGCTCGACCAATCAATATGCAGAGATAGAGTGGGAAATCCCATGGACCATAACCCTAGGCAAAGGACCATAGGAAAGTCAAGAGTGGAGAGAGAGCGAGAGCGAGAGCGAGAGGGAGAGCGAGAGGACCAGAGGGAGG
>NW_022196898.1:88183023-88188045 GCF_008632895.1 Mastomys coucha
GAGAGGGGGAGGGGGGAGAGGGGGAGAGATGGGGAGAGAAGGGGAGAGAGGGGGAGAGAGAGGGAGAGAGAGGGAGAGAGAGGGATTGAAGATAGGGAACACAACAGAGGATAGGATGAGGAGATGGAAGGGAAGTGGAAAATAATAGAACTATATTTAACCAATTGTTTTTCATTTAAAAATGACTTACCCTCTTGTTTCACGTTTCTATTTATTACCCTAGTCCCTAAAAGAATGTGTTTAAGAAATATCTGTACATGAATTCAAGAATGTTATCTTCAATCTTGGTTAAGTTTAGTCTGTGTAGATATTTGGATACTCTGTTAATTCTCCTCTTTACCCACTTCAGGCTCAAATGATAACATTAGCTATGTGTGACAAAGAGGATAGGGTAGATCCTGGTGGTGTTAACTTTGCATGAACTTAGCAGAAATTACTCTCTGTTCTCAAAACACTGCTTTAGCCTTTGCCCCTCTGCAGTATTGGATCTATTTTTATTCAGTCTCTTCAAACTCCTTCTCACATTCTATGGCACTCCAACATTCCTGTCCTAAATGCAAAGTGAAAGGGACATTTTGTAATGAGTTTGTCCCATGACAGCTTCAGCTCCTTTTCCTTGAGCTCTAGAAATCCACAGTCTCCCAACTACATCATTCTTTCCCATTTCTAATATTAGTCCTCCAAATACTAATCTAGATTTATCCCCCTGCTATTTACCAGTAGTGTGATCCAAAGCAAATGGTGAACTTTCTGCTGTCCAGTTCAACTTTGAAAAGAGGAGGGATTCACATGGTTCTTAACTTTTATTTGTGTAGTTCTGATAATGTATGTAAGAAACACCCAAATCAGAAGCTCTAGATCATCATATGAAGCCAGAAAATATAGATTGCCTTCCCTTCTGGTTCTTCTCATTTTATTCCCCAAACCAATCACAGTGTGTAGTAGCGAATGTGTTTGAATGAAACCATCTAGTTGTTGTTTTCTTTTCTACTCACTGTAGCTAAACTCTCCTAAATTTAATCCCCAGACCAAAAGCCACTCTTGCTGTAATTGTGGCCAAAGCCCAGGACACAGACAACTTATACAACTGGCATAGGTTCTTTACAGCATGATGAATAAGTTCTAAGATCAAAGGCATGAAGGGAAGCTCTGTGACTTTATTACTTGGCTTGGAAGCCATGCATATCATTGTCAGTCAGAACTGAGAAACAAAGTCTGACTCATTGTCAAACTGAAAGCATTACCCCATAGGTAAAATATTGTCAAATAATTTGCATACAGATTTTAAACCTTCTCTGTACCTATCCATCAGTTCCTGCATCCACATCAGAATTATATTTCAAGTATAGTCATGAGCTCATCATGAATATTAGAGATATAAAATATGGACACAGAATACCATTAGATAAATTAGAAAATAAAACAAACAAACAAAGAAAACAAGACAAAAAACAATCAAACAAACAAAAAAACACAAATCTTGACCAGAACAACAGAGATCTGGGTAAAACTGTCTACATTCAACTTAAAGCTAACTGGGCTTTAATCATAAGCAAGTTCATTTATTTGGAGTAATAGTTTCTTACATCGAAAAGGAGAGTGATTAGTATAGGGCAATATATGAAGATCAGAGACTAGTCAAAGCCATCACAGTAGGCTGTACAACAGAAGGAAACACCATTATAAGACTAAGACGGTAAAAGCAGCATTTTTCACATTTGGCCCAGATATGCTGGATCTGCCCACACTGATCAATGATTTTGCTTTTTAGCTTTTGGCAATGCATAGGTTTTTACACTTTCATTTTCTTTTTATTAGGAATGAAAATTTTAAAATGCCACCACATTTATGCAGGTACAAGGAAGCATGTTAACTTCTTGAAGCAAGGTAGTTTACATATATCAGCTGTACTATTCTCTATACTACACAGGGATGCACTCTGTTTAGCCATCTATTTTAAGAAAGTAATAGTGAGAGACATTTAAGAATCCCGGTATGTTCTATTTAAAAAATAAATAGACCCTATGTTTGTTGAAAATCTCAAGGAACACCAAAGAAGATATGTGATATTTAAACTACCAAGAACCTCAAAACCCAATATATAAAACAAAGGGTTAACAAATATCTACTCTGTTCAATATCACTTCCATTCCTAGAGCTCACTTTGTCAAAATGATTTATAATCACTTTTACAATTCTCTTTTTCCACCTCTATCTGCAGTTCTTCATCATTCAGGCTCCAACAGACAAGGATGAGCCTCACAGTAGTTTCTATAAATGGGTACACATGTGAACAAATGAAGGAATTCTGGTGACTAGAAGCTTACTGAAATATTTAGGAATATACAGAGAAAAATATTCTACAAGTTTAGCTATCCTGAAGTATAAGAAATAAAAAGCTGAAAGAAAAGGCCTATGCTTAGGCTAAGATATTTTAAGCATATCAGGCTAAGAATTATAACCCAACATCTAAAAATGTTGATTTAAACAACCCCTATAATCAAATGACTATATAATAATTCAAAAATTGACATAAAATAAATCTATACTGTATGTAAACAAGGAACTTATTAATTATTACTAGAAGCAATTATTTATGTATTGAAGACATAAAGAAATGTCATCATCTCATTCAGTTATCTAAGGTCTAATTTAGCCAGCATATGACTTGATGAGGCTTAGGGTAGCGAGACCTACACTAGGAATTTCTCATATACTGTATAATCAGAGCTCACAACATTATACAATGACAAGTGAAGATGAAGGTACATAATAGATTAATATTTTCACAAATCACTCCTACTAGTAACTGCATCTTTTAAAATTGACTCCAGAAGCAGACAAGATTCAATGCATATATATTGGTGAAATAATTCATGTTAGATGCTAAAAAGGCATAGGACAAGCAGACTTTCATAAGGAGAAATTGTGTATTGAGGAATTCTTGTGTAAGTATTCAGAAAAGAGTATATTTAATAGTGTTGACATGAGGTTTGAAATAGAGATAACTACTAGTGCTTCATGCAAGTGTACACACATCAGTGAATGGTTATAACATCAAGGCAATAGGAAAGTGTCCAATGGTGGGAAATACACAGGCTAACTTTCTAGCCTCTCCATCGAAAGAACTACTTTAAGAAGTGCAGTCCTTGCAGTTTGGAATGTAATGTTCAGTGACAGTGTGAAATGTGAATTCACAACATGTTAGGTCCCCAACAGTTTTCATAGGAGCAAAGTGACATGTCCTATAAAAGAGTTAGCCAGTTAAAAGCATCAGCAATGAACCCAGAGATATCAGTCCACTAACGCTGTGGAATTTACAGAGAAAGAACATCGAGGCAGAAACCCTATGTTAATTTGTTACTTTATACTTTTCTATATTTGAAAAGTTTATGTAAGTTTGAATTATAATATTATATAATTTGTGAAAAGCATATATTTTATGTCTATGGTTCTGGCAAATGGGAAAGTAGAGGCTAGTTTTTAGGTGTTAATCTATATTTCAACACATAGTGTATGTCCTACCTGTTTCAAAATTCTTCAGGGCTACCTCACTGCTGACAGGTCAGGAGTCAGCCTTTTATGAGAATATGCAGGGCCTCCAGAAGCTGACATTCACCTAACTCTCCCATTTTTATATTTTACTTTTCCTTAAAGTTCAGTAAGAAAGAACTGTTTGAGGTTCTCTTGAAGGGCCAAACTCTCTCCCCGTTCTTTCTTCTGTCTCATCTTAGACTCAAGAAGGTTTTTCAAAGCTTTGAGTCTTTGTCATGACTCTCGTTTGAACAATTCCCTGAACAGAAACACTTAAAGCTTCTCCTTTTTCTAGAAAAGCAATTTTTCATACTTCTTATGCAAGTATTATATTATAAATATTCCTACAATTCTAACTTAGTGATTAAGGGGAAAAGTCAAGTTGACAAAAGAGAATTAACATTTCAGCTTTGTCATTTAACTGTGTGGTCTTAGGCAATTTGTTTAACATCTCTGATTGAGGAATGAACATAATAGAATTTACTAAAGAGACACATATCTCAAATGAGCTGCAGAAATATTAAAGACAACTCATGGCCCAAAGAAGCTGTCACCAATAAGTGGAAAATTCTAAATATGTAAGATCTTTGGTGCTGAGTTAGCACCGTGTTTATCTGCTGCTATGCAAATGTTTATTTACATATTACTCAAAGTAAAGCCTTTGAATGTGATATATAGCATGCTTGATATCTAAATGAATAAATGAGGAAGATTATAGAAGAGAACAAAATTAGCAAATGATAACTTCTTGAATATAGTTTGAGTGATAACACCTAAATTAGTCATCTTTACCATAAACTGTATACATACATGAATGAGGTGTATATACTTGTCTATTCAGGTGTATACTTAGTTAAGTGATTTACACAAACACTCACACACACATACACACACACACACACACAATATGTAGATGTGTGTATGTGGAGGCTAGATTTTGATGTCTTGTTTCTTCCTTGATCATTTCTATTTTAGTTTTTGAAACAGGATCTACCTCTAAACCAGAAACTCATTGATTAGGATATACTTGTAGATCAATGAGCTCTAGAGTTAGCTTGTCTCCACTCCCTCAGGGTTAGGGCTATAAACTCATACCATTGTACCTGAATTTTATTTATTTACCGAATACCTGAACTCAAGTCTTGAGAAGCAAGCTCTTTCCTGACTGAGCCTTTTCCATAGTCATTGTAACAAGCGTTGGCTTATCTTACTGTGTGTTGTGTTCAAAGACATTTATGACATTTTGTACTGTGGGTAAACAACATGAGTTTTGTACACACATGTATTATTCTAATGCATGGAAATATACTAAAATATTTTTGCTAAGAATAGGTAAGATCACAGGGCCAGGGTTTTTTTAAATTGTGTGCATATCTAGATATATACTCTGAAGAACAGAACATAAGAAACAAGTATGTTTGTCCTAAGGGGCTGCAAACCCCTCAGCTCCATTGGTCCTTTCTCCAATTCCTTCACTGGGGACCCTGT
>NW_022196898.1:88189411-88222572 GCF_008632895.1 Mastomys coucha
CATTTTTCTACATGTTAACCGCCAGTTGAGTCAGTACCATCTGTTGAAAATGCTGTCTTTTTTCCACTGGGTGGTTTCAGTACCCTCAGAGCTCCCAGGGTCTCAACCACAAACCAAAGACTGCACATGGAGGGGTCTGATTGTTCAGGCAGCATATGTATAGTAGAGGATTGCAAATTCAATCATCAATAGGAGAGGAGCTCGGCCCTGTGAAAGTTCTGTGTCCCAGTGTAGGGGAATGCCAGGGCCAGAAAGTGGGAGATGGCGAAGTGGCAGGCATGGGGAAGTGGGAGGCAACGGGGGTTTATTTTGATTGTTTTTGTTTGTTTCTTTGTTTTTTGGAGGGGAAACTGGGAATGGAGAAATTTACATGTAAATAGAGAAAAAAAAAAGAAAGAAAGAAACATGTATGTCTTAGTGACCTGCTAGAGGACAGGACATGAGATTACTTAATTAATTTGTTTGTGGGCTAGTTGGTTAGTTATATATGTTGGGTGTTATATACTCAGATTTACTGAACTCTATAGTGCCTGCTACAATTTTCCAATTTCCTACATGTTATGGCTGCAGACATGTGCCATCCACACAGTGGAAGATAAGGTCTTAAAGAAGAAAGCATTTTGAAGTTGACTGGAGACAAATGCATCAAAGAAGCTGAAAACACAGCTGTGAGCAAGGTGAATGAGCCTGTACACCAAAGAATTATCTTTTCAAAAGGTAGAGCTGCAGTTTGCATGTAGTTTGTACTGACATTTGAATAGACTGAAAGATTTCTGAGCCTATGATTCCTACCTATTCTGTGGTGAAATTTGTGAGCAGTCTAGTTTAATCCTGGTAACCATTTTCCCAGTGAAGACTGGGAACATTTCCACTGGACACAGTAGAAGAAGCACTGAAGGCCAGACAGATATTCTACAGTAAATAAATTGACAGTGCCGTTTATCACCAATCCCCTGAGAGTTTAGTCAGCATGGAATCTGCAGTGCCAGTAAGCCCTGGTAGAGCTCAGAAAAAAAAATTGAATTCAGTATCTGTAAGACTGAGACTTTCCAGAAGTAGAAACAAGTTCCACAAAACCTGTGGCAACCTTTTCTCTTATCGTCATCCAACTTAGGACAAGCACAGAGAGCACTGTGAGGCTCCTCAGCATCTTGCCTTTATCAAGCTCATTGCACTACTTCTAATGTGTGTATGTAACCTGTACTTGTCCCACAGAGACAATGGCCTGGAACAAATTGACACACTGTCTGAGTCAGCAGGTGCTAATGAGTCTGTGGCCAGGTTTCAGGCAAACTGTATAATAGAAACTCATGACCAGGGTATGGGATAGAAGGAATGAGTGCAGCCGAACAATCCTTCAACATTCTCTGAAAACAAATATGCCACACCCTCCAAGGCGCCCACAGTAAAGGGGAAAGGCTACATACTATATTGTATTTGTTTCTATTATTATCAGTCAGCTAATGCCAAACCT
Source organism: Mastomys coucha (assembly GCF_008632895.1). Lineage (NCBI taxonomy): Eukaryota > Metazoa > Chordata > Mammalia > Rodentia > Muridae > Mastomys > Mastomys coucha. The sequence continues at coordinate 88,190,886 of NW_022196898.1, forward strand.
TTTCTGTGGAGTCCAACTAAATGTGATTGTTCCCTCTTTCTATGGCCAATCATTTTCTAGACCGTGCGCATGCCATCTGATATCTGATACCACTCTGCAGTATTCATTATCAATCCCAAGGGGGATTCACCACAAGTACTTAAATAAAGACACATAATTCCTCACAGCGTCTCTGAAATATTTGTTTTCATTTTCTAAAAGCTTTGTACTTTCACTCCTTATAGTAGGAACCACTCTACAGTGAGATCTTGAACAGTACCAAACAGATGAATTTTGAATAAAATCACTACCGACTTAGAGCTTCTAAATACTCTGAAATGCTCACCATGTCTTCACTGTGGAAACTGACATTCAAAATCATAAAATCTTCAAAGAGTTGTCATGAGAGCAAATACTAAATCAAGGATCATACCTGACACTTTGATTCAGCCCCTCAACTCATTTCTCTCTTGACACCAACAGTATGAACAACAGTAGGACCCTTTTCTGGGGCACACTAGATCCTCAGTTGCCATGGTCTCTCTCTGTCCTGCCTCTCTTTTGGAGTGATGTTCATGAGAAAAAGCTTGTCTGAAATGCAGCTTCATGTGAAATTAGCATATGGCAACGACATATGGAAAGAAAACTGAATGGCTGGCTTCTCAGACCTGTGGAGGCAGAAGGAAAAGGGTTTCAGAAGAGCCACATCTCTCTCAGCAAAGGCAGCTGCCCAGCGCACCATGCTCTCCCAGTAGACTGTTTCTGGCCAAGACAAGTGTCTTCCCTGAAAAGAACACTGCCAAGAAACTGACCTTAGGGGACTGTAGGCAGCACAGTGTGATATTTACATTTCTTTGAAGTTGCTTTCAAGTTTTGAAAAGCATTAAAAAAAAAAAACCTTCATACTCAATAGTGACTTGAAATATTTCTTGTTCCCCGGGAGCAGATCTGAGGCTGAGATGGACCAAAAATGACATGTCTGCCTCACTCTTGTCTGTACCTATGTTTTCCACTCTGTTTCACAGCCAATCTGAAATAATGCAACCCAGCAGATTAATGATATTAAATGTATCCACCCAGGCCCCCTTTCTCATCTGTCTCCCAATTCAGGAGCTTGAGGTCCTTTTGAGAACATGTGACACACAGTATATTACTTTGTTGTCCCATGCATTCTGAATTGGGAGCACTAATCCTCTCTGATTCTTTCATTAATTTGAAAATGTTGCTAAATATTACTTCACCACATACTGCCAGGAATGAAAACTTTGAAGATGTTGCTTAATCCTTTAAGTGAGTGATGGGTTGCTCTAAAGCTTTGTGAGTTTAATCAACTTGAAAAAAATCCCATCATCTAGAAACTTCATCCTATCTCCAAGAAATGAAATATAGAATATCAATCTGATAACACTGTGGGGACCCCGTGTGGGGACAATATACATAGAAAAAGTAAGATATGAAAACCTCATGAGGGAAGATTGTCGAAGAACACAGCAGAACTGTTAGTCCTTGTGCACTCTTGAGCTATAGTTACTATGGTGGAGACCACATGCTCCTTAATAAATCCATCAGAAAAATTCTGGTTTTCATAAATTTGTTTTTAGGGATTTCTGTCTTTGGCTACCAAATGATAACTTATTCTCACTTAGTGTTCAATATTTACCATTTCTGAACATATCCATGGATAGACTATCCTTTCAAGTCTTCATGAGCCTCTTTTATGGCCCACTGAAGTTGACCTTCAATCCCATGATACTGTGCACTTTAGCCTTGATTGCTTCACATTCATACCTGAAGTTCAGCTTAAATGGACTGAATAAGATTGAGCTTTAGGAATACTTTCTGTTTGTCCCAAAACATGTTCAGTTTTTTTTGCCCCTTTTTATCTCATCAACATATTAAATATAATAAAATCTAATTTCCTTTTGAAATACTGAATGTTCATGGATCTTTAATAAAGGTCACCCATGTCCATTTCATGTCTTTCACTCTGAAGTCGCATAACAGTGGCACACATCTTTGTATACAGAAAACAGTGGACTTGGGTCTTAGTTGCAATTTTCTGGGATGATTTAGCATCATTACTCCACTTAAAATATCTGGGTCTCTAGTCTAGGCCATAATATAGCACCGATGGCTCATGACATTGAGGAAGATTAATGCGTCTGTAATGTGGAAGAGAGCATAGCTGTCCATAATGTTGACATAAGCCAGGGATTGAGGAGAAATACAGACTTGGAGACCATCTGAGTTTATTAGGAAAGGGCAGCAACATCTCTGTGCCTTTTGTTCTTGTAGAAAGTGTTATCCTAGAGAATGCTCAGACCTTGTCTAGGGCATGGAGGGTTCAACAGGCTCAGGACATGGGACCAACAGGCCAGTATAGGTAGATAGCCTTTGACTCCGTCCTGATTTGTTTCCCGGACAGCCTTGGTCCTCTCCTCCCACTACCAACTACTCCTTGTACACATCACTCAGCTTTAAGGGCAAACACATTTCACCCTCCACCTTCTGTTCTACAGTGAAGGCATATCCAGAGGCTCGTTACTAGAGTGCTCACCTGTGTGTTAAACAACTGCAGCTAATGAAAAGAAAATCTGAGCCTCAGGCTTCTCCTCTGTAGAATATGAATGGAATTTTTATTGTTAGAATATCAGATAATGGTAGAGCCATAACATGTAAGTATGTATCTTCAGAATGAAATACATTCACTGCGAGTGGGCAGCATGAACACATCAGAGGTTCTACCCAGGAGCCTGCTCCCCTTACAGGAAGAGGGAGGGAAAATGCAAATGTGCTGATCTCTCAGTCAAAGGTCATAATTCCAGTAGCAAAATTCTAAAGTCAAGTCTGCCAGGTTCACACATAACTAGCAGTTCACTGGAGTCAAACTTAGCTATGTTCAATTTAATAAGTAGTCAACGAGGAAGCTTGAACACACTCAGTATTTCCCTTACTGAATTTAACACTAATGCCCAAATAAGATAGAACTTCATTTTAAAGCAGTGCTGTAAATATCTGCCCATTTCCTCTTACTCACAGAGTCCAACAATCATACTACGCGATTATTATTTTTATCCTTATTATGATAACAAAGTTATTGGTAATGTTGCTAAGCCTTTGAATTTCCTGGAGGCTTATCACATTCTTTACTGTGACTCTTCCAAACTTACCCCTTTTATTCCTTGAAAACCTGGCTTATTTCCCTCTATTTTTTAGCAAATACTCCTTTTCCACTGACACTCTCTACATTGAAACTTGTTCAAAGTGAATAAACCCTTCTAACCTTTTAGTTTCTTTTACTTGGCTTGGTTTTGGTGTTAATTCCAAAGACCTGTCTAAGGAATACAGCTAATCTCTTAATTGGTCCTAAATATTGAAGCATGTCTCAGAAACACTAGTAGATCCTCAGTGGCTTTGATTTGCCACTTTTGTAATTCCTGATTGACACTTTACCATCTGTCACTGAAATCATACAGTCTTCTAAATCTTAACAACCATTCATCTACCTTACATAGAGCAGATGGAACACAAGTAGTCTATAAGTCATGCTCCATGCACCTTGCGAAGGGGATCTAGTTAAAGAATGAAGTGTCCTTGGCAAATCCACCTTCACATTCCCTCTCAAGTTCTTTCATAAGAAAAGAACTCTTCTATCTAGGTTGGAATTTCTTCAGTTTTGCTGTATTGGAATTCACATTTCTCTTCTACATAATTATTAGAAGATGATGTTATTAAGGTGTAAAATATATATGATTACAGTCAAAAGAGTATCACTTGGTAGGACGTTGCCCTTCATTTATAACTTGGTAGCTCTTACAGCAATTAGATGTGGATGTACAGAAAATACCAGGTTGGAAACCTTCATTCTTTTTCTTAGCCTTGTGATGATCTGTATCCCTTAAGTGAAATGTCAGTGAATAACAGCTCTACAAGTTAAAGAAAGAAAAGTACAAAATTATAATGAAGAAAAATGTGTGAAGTGAACCTTGTATGGCTGGCAAAGCTAAAATATTTAGCATCTAGCTATTTATAGAAGAGCTTTTCTACCCTATGCATTAAATTGTGTCATTTGGTCTTAGGGTAAGATTTGGGAAGCTGGGGTGTCTAACTTGACAGCTGACCCTTTGTGCTGCTATATTTATATTCCAATTAAATTTCTTGAAGGCAACAACTTGGGTCAGCACCATCCTATGTGTGCATAAGCCTAAAAATTATTGTATTTTCCAAGAACTAGATCCACTCACACATAGCTATTTGATTTTCAACAAAAAAATGCCAAAGTATTTAATAATAAGAAACAAAATATAATGAAGCCAGAGCTGAGGGTACCTTGTAGTAGAGCAATACCTAGCATAGATAAGATCTTGGAGTTGATCCCCAGCTTGAAGGGTAAAAAAGCTAAAACAAATGATTGTGTGGGTATTTTTCTATATGAATTTGACTGGGACATGGTATACCCAGACACATTATCAAAATTTAAAAAGTATCTGTGGATATTTGTCTTGAGATTTACCCCAGCATGCATGCATCGGCTGCAGAAAGATGATCATCCTTCCTAAAATGGGAAGTCCGGAATAGAAGACGGTGAATGGGCTAAGCTTACTCTATGAGCCTCCAGGCTAGGAGTTATAACCTGAGTTCTCCACAGTGTCTGGTTGCCAGTGGAAACCTAACCTGAGTTCTTTGCAGTGTCGGGTTGCCAGCAGAAACCAGGGCACCAATAAAGCCTCTCCCGAGTCTCCGTATTGTTAATTGTAGATCTCTGTATTTCTCAAAACCTGGAATTATAGGCAGAAATTCCTTACATTCAATGCCTACCTATTTATCTTCCTGACTACAAGCCTGACTTCTATTTACTCTTTTGATTCTTTTTAACTTCACTAGCCCAATGGCTATCCCTCACCTATTTCACATGATATAAAGAGGGTCCATCACTACTGACTGACCAAAGCTGAACAGAAAAGTAGCACATTATGCTATTGAGAAGAAAATAGGAGAGACTACCCTTAATGACTTGGAAGTTACTATCATGTAGCATATACAGAAAGCAGAACCACAATTGACAGATAAATATTTCTAAACCAAAACTCAAAATGTGCATGTTGTAGTTGAAAACATATAATACATATAATACTCTCTCAAAACACAAACAAACAAACAAACAAAAAATAGAATTCAAGTCCCAGAACCCACATTCGGCAGCTAATTGTCTATAACTCCAGATATAAGGAGTCTGATATCTCTGGCTTCTGCAGGCATACACACATGCACAACCACACAGAGAAATGCTTTATTTGCTGTACTAGCTTCCTCAAATGGAAGGCTTTCCACACTTTGACTCTGGTAATGACTGGTTCTCTGATGAAGAACAAGATGATCAACAGCTGGGGATAATCTTAGAGTCTCAGATGTAAGCCTATGTTAAGTTTTACTCAAGCCTCGTCTTTGATATAGATTGATTGCTAAGAATAGCTCAGCAGTTAATTAGAAAATAGATAAACTTTATGATTAAAACTGATTCAGGGCCTAGTTTTTTTCTATATTAGATATTTTCTTTATTTACATTTCAAATGATATTGCCTTTCCAGGTTTCCCCTCTGAAACCCCTATTCCCTTCCCCCAGCCCCTGCCCACCAACCCACCTTCTCCAGCTTCCTGGCCTGGGTATTCCCCTACACTGGGGTATAGAACCTTCACAGGACCAAGGGCCTCTCCTCCCATTGATATCTGACTAGGTCATCCTCTGCTACAGATGCAGCTGGGGTCATGAGCCCACCATGTGTACTCTATGGTTGGTGATTTAGTTCATGGGAGCTCTGGGGGTACTGGTTAGTTTATATTTTTGTTCCTCCTAAGGAGCTGCAAAACCCTTCAGCTCCTTGGGTCCTTTCTCTAGCTCCTTTATTGGGGACTCTGCACTCAGTTCAATGGATGACTGTGAGCCTCCACTTCTGTATTAGTCAGGCACTAGGAGAGCCTCTTAAGAGACAGCTATTTGTGGATCCTGTCAGCCAGCACTTGCTGGCATCCACAATAGTATCTGGGTTTGGTGACTGTATATGGAAAGAATCCCCAGGTGGGGCAGTCTCTGGATTGTCCTTCCTTCAGTCTCTGCTCCACATTTTGTCTCTGCAACTCCTTCCATGGGTATTTTGTTCCCCCTTCTAAGAAGGATCAAAGTATCCACACTTTGGTCTTCCTTCTTGAGATTCTTATGGTTTGTGGCTTGTATTTTGGGTATTCTGTGCTTTTGGGTTAATATCCACTCATCACTGAGTGCAGACCATGTGTGTTCTTTTGTGATTGGATTACCTCACTCAGGATGATATTCTCCGGATCTATCCATTTCCCTAAGAATTTCATAAATTCATTGTTTTTAATAGCTGAGTAGTAGTCCATTGTGTAGATGTACCACATTTTCTCTATCCATTCCTCTGTTGGGGGACATCTGGGTTGTTTCCAGTTTCTGGATATTATAAATAAGGTTGCTGTGAACATATTGGAACATGTGTCCTTATTACATGTTGGAGCTTCTTCTGGGTATATCCCCAGAAGTGGTATAGCTGGGTCCTCTTGTAATACTATGTCCAATTTTCTGAGGATCCTCTGAACTGATTTCCAGAGTGGTTGTACCAGCTTACAATCCCACCAGCAATGAAGGAAGTGTTACTCTTTCTCCACAAACCTCAACAGCATCTGCTGTCACCTGAGTTTTTGATCCTAGCCATTCTGACTGGTGTGAAGTGGAATCTCAGGGTTGTTTTGATTAGCATTTCCCTGATGACTAAGGATGTTGAGTGTTTCTTTAGGTGCTTCTCAGGCATTCAATATTCCTCAGTTGAGAATTCTTTGTTTAGCTCTGTACCTCATTTTTTTATAGTGTTATTAGGTTCTCTGGAGTCTGACTTCTTAAGTTTTTTGTGTATATTGGATATTTGCTCTCTATCAGATGTAGAATTGGTAAAGATCTTTTTCCCCAACTGTTGGTTGACATTTTGTCCTATTGACACTCCTTTGCCTTACAGAAACTGCAATTTTATGAGGTTCCTTTTGTCTATTGTTGATCTTAGAGCATAAGCCATTGGTGTTCTGTTCAGGAAAATTGCCCCTGTGCCCATGTGATCGAGGCTCTTTCCCACTTTTTTTCTATTAGTTTCAGTGTGTCTGATTTTATGTGAGGTCAGTGATTCACTTAGACTTGAGTTTTGTACAAGGAGATAAGAAAGGATCAATTTGCATTTTTCTACATGCTAACCACCAATTGAGGCAGCACCATTTGTTGAAATTGCTGTCTTTTTCCCACTGGATGTTTTTAACTCCTTTGTCAAAGATCAAATGACCATAGGTGTGTGGGTTCATTTCTGGGTCTTCAATTCTATCCCATTGATCTACCTGCCTGTCACTGTACCAATACCATGCAGTTTTTATCACAATTGCTCTGTAGTACAGCTTGAGGTCAGGGATGGTGATTCCCCTAGTAATTCTTTTATTGTTGAGAATAATTTTCACTATCTTAGGTTGTTTGTTATTCCAGATGAATTTGCAAATTGCTCTTTCTAACTCTGTGAAGAATTGTGTTGGAATTTTGATGGGGATTGCATTGAATCTCTAGATTGCTTTTGGCAAGATGGCAATTTTTACTATATTAATCTTGCCAATCTTCCGGGCAGTGGTGGCGCACGCCTTTAATCCCAGCACTTGGGAGGCAGAGGCAAGCAGATTTCTGAGTTCAAGGACAGCCTGGTCTACAGAGTGAGTTCCAGGATAGCCAGGGCTACATAGAGAAACCCTGTCTTGAAAAACCAAAAAGAAAAAGAAAAAAAGAAAAATCCTGCCAATCCATGAGCGTGGGAGATCTTTCCATCTTCTGAGATCTCTAATTTCCTTCTTCAGAGACTTGAAGTTCTTGTCAAAGAGATCTTTTACTTAGTTAGAGTCACACCAAGGTATTTTATATTATTTGTGACTATTGTGAAGGGTGTTGTTTCCCTAATTATTTTCTCAGTCTGTTTATCCTTTCTGTAGAGGAAGGCCACTGATTTGCTTGAGTTAATTTTACATCCAGCTACTTTGCTGAAGTTGTTTATCAGGTTTATGCTTCTCTGGTGAAATTTTTGGGGTGATTTAAGTATACTATCATATCATCTGCCAATAGTGATAATTTGATTTCTTCCTTTCCAATTTGTATCCCTTTAATCTTCTATTGTCTAATTTCTCTGGCTAAGACTTCAAGTACAATATTGAATAGGTAGGGAGAGAGTGGGCAGCCTTGTCTAGTCCCTAATTTTAGTGGAATTGCTTCAAGTTTCTCTCCATTTAGTTTGATGTTGGCTACTTGTTTGCTGTATATTACTTTTACTAAGTTTATGTATGGTCCTTGAATTCCTGATCTTTCCAAGACTTTTATCATGAAGGGGTGTTGGATTTTGTCAAATGCTTTCTCAACATCCAATGAGATGATCATATAATTTTTTTTTTGTAGCCAGGGAAGTACATTTTATTTTTTGCATGTTTGTTAGTTTTCATTTTTTTATTAGGTGTTTTCTTTAGAGGCTGACAGCCATCCATTGGACTGAGTACAAGGTCCCAGTGAAGGAGCAAGAGAAAAGACCCAAGGAGCTGAAGTGTTTGCAGCCCCTTAGGTTAAGACGAACAACAATATGAACTAACTAGTACCCTCAGAGCTCCCAGAGATTAAAACCATCAACCAAAGAGTACACATCGTGGTAATAATGGCTCCAGCAGCATATGTATAGCAGAGGATGGCCAAGTCAGTCATCAATGGAAGGAGAGGCCCTTGGCCCTGTGAAGGTTCTATGTCCTAGTGTAGAGGAATGCCAGGGCAAGTAAGCAGGAGGGGTGGGGTAGTGAGCAGGGTGATGGGGAGGGGAACAGGGATTTGTTTGTTTTTTTTTAATTTAATTTAATTTAATTTAATTTTTTTCTTTCTTTTTTCTTTTTTTTTTTTTTTTTTTTTTTTTTTTTTTTTGGAGAGGAACCTGGGAAAGGAAATATTGTAAATAAAGATCATATAATTTTTTTTCTTTGAGTTTGTTTATGTAACGGATTACACTGATGGGTTTCCATATATTGAAACATCCCTGCATCCTTGAGATGAAGCTTACTTGGTCATTATGGATAAATGTCTTGATGTGTTCTTGGATTCCATTTGCTAGAATTTTGTTGAGTATTTTTGCATTAATATTCATACGGCAAATTGGTTTGAAATTCTGTTTCTTTGTTGTGTCTTTGTGTGGATTAGGTATCAGAGTAATTGTAGCTTCATAGAAAGAATTGGGTAGAGTACCTTCTGTTTCTATTTTGTGGAATGGTTTGAGGAGTATTGGTATTAGGTCTTATTTGATGGTCTGATAAAACTCTGCTCTAAACCCATCTGGTCCTGGGCTCTTTTGGGTTGGGAGATTATTAATGACTATTTCTATTTCATTAGGGGATATGGGACTGTTTAGATTGTTTATCTGATCTTGATTTAACTTTGCTAAATGGTATCTGTCTAGATAATTGTCCATTTCATCCAGGTTTACCAGTTTTGTTGAGTATAGGCTTTTGTAATAGGATCTGATGATTTTTTGGATTTCTTCAGTTTCTGTTGTTATGTCCCTTTTCATTTCTGAGTTTATTAATTAGGATACTGTCTCTGTGCCCTCTAGTTAGTCTGTATAAGGGTTTATCTATTTTGTTGATTTTTGTCAAAGAACCAGCTCATCGTTTGGTTGATTCTTTGTATAGTTCTTTATGTTTCCACTTGGTTGATCTCAGCCTTGAGTTTGATTATTTCCTGCTCTCTACTCCTCTTGGGTGAATTTACTTCTTTTTGTTCTGGAGCTTTCAGATGTGCTCTCAAACTGCTAGTATATGCTCTCTCCAGTTGCTTTTTGGAGGCACCCAGAGCTATGAGTTTTCTTCTTAGGACTACACTCATTGTGTTCCATAAGATTGGGTGTGCTGTCACTTCATTTTCATTAAACTCTAAAATGGCTTTAATTTCTTTCTTTATTTCTACCTTGACCAAGTTATCATTGAGTAGAGTGTTGTTCAGCTTCCATGTGTATGTGGGCTTTCTATTGTTTATGTTTTTATTGAGGACCAGCCTTAGTGATCTGATAGGATGCATGGAATTATTTCAATCTCCTTGTATTTCTTAAGGCCTGTTCTTTAACCAATTATATAGTCAGTTTTGGAGAAGGTACCATGAGAAGAAGGTATATCCTTTTGTTTTAGGATAAAAAGTTCTATAGATATCTGTTAAATCCATTTGTTTCATAACTTCTGTTAGCTTCACTGTGTCTCTGTTTAGTTTCTGTCTCCATGAACTGTCCATTGTTGAGAGTTGGGTGTTAATATCTCCCACTATTATTGTGGGCAATGCAATGTGTACTTTGAGATTTAGTAAAGTTTCTTTCATGAATGTGGATGCCCTTGCATTTGGTTCATAGATGTTTAGAATTGAGAATTCATCTTGGTAGATTTTACCTTTGATGAGTATAAAGTGTCCCTCCTTATCTTTTTTGAAAACTTTAGATTGAAAGTTGATTTTATTCAATATTAGAATGTGCCCCAACCCATGGGGAGTTCAGCAGGGACCTAGGGCTGGAGAGAGAGACTGAGGCTGGACAAGAGACATAAAGATTGAGAGCAAGACAGGTCTCTGATCAAGCTCTAAAAAATTTACTTCAGGGATGCCAATATAAGCATAAACAAGAGGAGGATTCAAGGAGCGGCTATCTTCTTTTAGTTTTGTTGAAATATTACATTCTTGTTCTTTCTAGGTTGTAGTTTCACTCCTTGTGTTGTAATTTTCTGTTTATTATCCTTTGTAGGGCTGGATTTGTAGGAAGATATTATGTAAATTTGGTTTTGTCATGGATCACCTTCGTTTCTCCATCAATGGTAATTGAGAGTTTCGCTGGGTATAGAAACCTGGGCTGGCATTTGTGTTCTCTTATGGTCTATATGACAACATCCCAGGATCTTCCGGCTTTCATAGTCTCTGGTGAGAAGTCTGGTGTAATTCTGATAGGTCTGCCTTTATATGTTACTTGACCTTTTTCCCTTACTGCTTTTAATATTTTTTCTTTGTTTTGTGCATTTGGTGTTTTGCTTATTGTGTGACAGGAGGAATTTCTTTTCTGGTCTGAATTGTTTTGGATTCTGTAGTCTCCTTGTATATTCATGGGGATCTCTTTCTTTAGGTTAGAGAAATTTTCTTCTATAATTTGTTGAAGATATTTACTGGCCCTTTAAGTTGGCAATCTTCACTCCCTTCTATACCTATTATCCTTAGGCTTGGTCTTCTCATTGTGTCCTGGATTTCCTGGATGTTTTGGGTTAGGATCTTTTTACATTTTCCCTCTTCTTTGACTGTTGTGTCAATGTTTTCTGTGGTATCTTCTGCACCTGAGATTCTCTCTTCTATCTCTTGTATTCTGTTGGTGATACTTGTGTCTATGGCTCCTGACTTCTTTCCTAGGTTTTCTATATCCAGAGTTGCCTCCCTTTGTGATTTCCTTATTGTTTCTACTTCCATTTTTAGATCCTGGATGGTTTTGTTCAATTCCTTCACCTTTTTGCTTGTGTTTTCCTGTAATCTTTTAAAGGGATTTTTGTGTTTCCTCTTTAAGGGCTTGTACCTGTTTACCTGTGTTCTCCTGTATTTCTTTAAGAGAGTTATTTATGTCCTTCTTAAAATTCTCTACCAGCACCATGAGATATGGTTTAAAATCCAAATCTTGCTTTTCTGGTGTGTTGGGGTATCCAGGACTTGCTGTGGTGGGAGTACTGGATTCTGATGATGCCAAGTAGTCTTGGTTTCTATTGGTATGATTCTTGTGTTTGCTTTTTACTCTCTGGTAATTTCTGATTTTAGATGTTCTTGCTCTCTCTGTTGTGAGCTTGTCCCTCCTGTGGGTCTGTATGTCTGTGTCAGCACTCCTGGGAGACCAGATCTCTCGTGCCAAGACCAGTGCACAGAGGGCTTTGGAGCAGCCACACCTCCTGGGTGCAGATGGGGGCAGGAAGGACCCTGCCCCAACTGCTCTGCAGCTTCTGAGGCCTGTGTGTTCCTGGCTGATCCTGCCTTAGACAGTAAAGGAGAGAAAATGGTGATCTCACCTGAGTTCAGGGCTCAGAGCACTCCCTGGAAACCTGCTCTTGTCAGGGCCTAGTTTATGAAATTTGGGTCATTTTTAGTAATTCTAGATTATAAAATGTATTCCTTTGAGATTTTATATATATATATATACATATATATATGTATACATGTGTGTGTGTGATATATTACAAATCCAATGTCAATAGAAATTGTGAAGAAAATAAATGCACATAGTTTTTTGTATACAAAAAATAAACTATCTGATTTCAAATATCTAGTGAGTATTTATTTTGTGAGTGTTTGTTTATTCAGTATCTGAGCCTTTAGTAAAATCTATCAGTGTAACAAAGGTCTGGTTTCTTTCATTATTTTCACATTGTAATGAGTCCTGTTGCTTGATTGAAGAAATATCTTTCCAGGGTACAGTTACAAGAGGTTCAGTGGAAAAGTAAGCCATCATATATATAATATATATATATATATATATATATATATCCAGAGGAGTTTGCTCTGTTGCCAATTACCCAGTATAAAAGGAAGGGTGGGTGGGACATTCTGGATAAGTCATAATGGAAGATAAAAACTTCAAAATTCTGAAGGTCTAAGAGGTAGCCAGAGACTGGCTTCAAAGGCCAGCCTCATTGCTCCTTCATAGGGACCCAGAGGCCCTTCGTTTTTCAGTGAGCTCAATTAGCCCCTTTGCTCCATGACATCACAAAGAAACTGGTTTCAATTGTGCTTCAAGAGTCTTTTACACACAAGAATTAAATGAGGCTGTCTCGTTTAATTTCAGTTAATGTAAGTGTAGTTTCTGAGATGGAATTGCTCAGTTATAACACTGAGCTTGGAGCCAGACCGGCTGATTAATTCCTAGCTGTTTGAAGTGCTTTCTTCTCTTATCTTTAGCCGTGCAGACCTAACTGCAGCCTGAGGAGAGCCGAACCTCAGGCTGGGAGAGATTTTTGTCTCCTCTCCACAGAGAAGACCAGAGAACAGATAAGCACCATGGCAGGCAGCCGACAACGAACCAGAAACTTGTTGCTGATTTTGATAAATATGTGGGACGTTGCAAAACCTCAAAATGCATACTATAACATCCTTATATCCAACTTTCAATTCCTTGCCACATTGTGCAATTCTAATTGAAAATTACTATTGCCTAGGCACTAACATTACCCTAAAGATGTCCTAGTTAGTTCCAGTTGAGGTTTTTACATAAAATAAGCATTAGCTACAACAAGAAAGTAAAGGAGAGGATGAATTCTATGAGTCATTATGGCGCCAATTAGAGTACTTTTCCAGCTTTTATTGTATAACCATTCAAGATCCTCAGATAATCTGCTTGGCAATTGACAGGAGAGTTCATTTTTGATCTTCGATACATACATATATGAGTATATACACATATACATACATACATATATACACATATACATACACACATACACACATATATGTATATATATATGCATATATATGCATATAGATAGATAGATAGATAGATAGATAGATAGATAGATAGATAGATAGATACATGCTTCATCATGAATATCCTAATAAACAGACCAACATAGCAGGGCATATCCTCCAGCCCAAGATGAGAAATGGGTGGATATCTGAAGGTAATTAAGATTGCACTTCCTGATTTCCTATGCACTGCACACCCCACTTGGTTTCCCATGGGCTGGATATGAGTAACTGTCTTTTCTAAAAACATGTCCAGATAAGTAAGGGCTGAGCAGGCAACTTTGGAGCACATTAACATCTCTTCTTCGTTTCATGGACTAGACTGCCAGGTGAAACAACCCACACCAGCAGCAAAGCCCTGTTTGTAGGCATCATTGATGCCCAAGAGTCACACAGTAAACTAAAGTCTTGCCAAGGAACTTATAAGAGCAGATTGGAATGGCTTAGCCACTTGAGGGAACAAAACTATTAAAACTAAGCTGGCTTCAAAAGTGTTCCTCTCTGAGCTCTTCAATATTTGCTCAAATAAACATCCAAAGCACAGAAGGAAGTCAAGAAACCCAAACACCCATGGCTTTATACAGGAGGAGTACCCATACTGAAACCTGCTCTTTCCTTTTTGGGGAAACTTGAAACTGTGCTGAATGCAGAGATTGACAGGACAGAAGGCAGACATTTATAATGGTGTTTTTTTTTTTTCAATGCTTGATCACCAATGTGCTGGCTGGTTCTGACAAATTTTTGTGATACTGATGAGAGGCTATGTGATCTTATAAAATAAAAGTGCTTCTAGAGTAATACCATAGCAACAGAACTCTCCAATTATGATATCTAAATGTGGACTGCCTGAGGAGGGGAATATTCCCCTCATCATTATTTCAGGATTACATAAGGATAAAATGGTGATGGTTAGGTAGAGATCATGGTATGTGGAGATACAGCCAGGACATGCAGGGCTAAATCTATTTCATGTCAATACCTATATGTTTATAAAGAGACATTCTATATGTAAGAAATTTTGTCCAAGGACTGTGTTTAAATTTTGCCAAAACTAAACAATTGAAAATCATGAACATTTTTCCCTCTGTCATAGCCACGAAAAATTTAAAAAAGCATGAATTATAAATATTAACTAATAAGACAACCTTTAAAACTCTTTAATTCTGCATTTCTTCTTTTGAAGTGTAGAAAGAATAATGCACTTTGGAATATGCCTATGATAGAGCTGTTATTGATTGGGCACCTGTTATATAAGCAGCATTATACCAATTGTCTCCTTTATTGCAAACCGCTGGGAGGCAGCTAGTGAGTGCCTCATTTTGGAAAACACAGATAAGACAATGAAGTGATAACACACCCAAAATTCCATGGCCAGCTAGTAGCCAAATCATAATAGTTTCTCTGTTGCCCTTTCCAAGACTCACCCCTTTCTTTCTCTTGTTGCTTACAGTCTCATCCCCTCTCTATTTTATATACTTTCCTCTATCCTGCTAATTATCCCTCTGCTCCCTGCTGAAAACTATATGAAGCACATTATTCTTTAAAATCACAGGACTCCAGGTGATATAGCCTGGTGCACAGGGTAGACGAAGCTTTCCAAAGCTTTCTGAGACACCTTGCACAGTGGCTATCTGTCTAAGCAGTGTTAGCCAAATATACATCCTCCATTGCTAATGTTCTCCCAAGGCTCTATTTTTTTCTTTTCCAAACCCTCTTATCTCTTCATGATTCCTACAGGAATTAAGTACTATTATGGTTTTTTATTCCACTATCAATGATGTAAACATTATAAAGTTTTGATCATTAAAGTCAAAGAATGGTATTAGAGAGTAAAGTATTTTCATGTACTTGTAAAGTTTGTTTTTTTTTCTTATTTTGTAAAACAGCAAGGTGGTTCTAATGTTCTGCAAAGAAAGTTGAAAATAATACTTACATATGCAAATATTCAATACTGCAAAATGTCATTTGTCACTTGAACACGGCCAAGGTTTTCATTTATGTTATTGAAAAAGAAATACATGACTGTGAGAATGTTTGCTCTTGGAAATAAATGTTCATCAAGTTCTCCACATATATAAAGAAAATGAATCTTCACTGTGGAACCCAGGCCAACATTTTCTGCTTTCTTCCCATAACAATCCCTCTTGGCATAAGTCTCCAAGTGTATTTCTATAACGTACTGTGTCTTCATAAATTTCTCATTCTTCCCTGAGAAAACCAAGTAATGTCTTGAATAAATCTTTGACTTTAATTTACATCTGTTCTAGTCCAATTCTTCCACAAATAAAACCTAAACCAAAGTAAGTATCTTGACCTCTATCCACGGATGCTTTTCCTTCTTTTGCTGCAATTGGCAGCAAGCATGGGTGTCATCTGAAGCATAGATCACTAGGAAGCACTGCAGTTCAAAGAGCAGAACCTGATAGTCAAGAAGTACTTTTGTAGTTCATCGTTTTCATAGTTTGAATTTTCCTTTACTTCTCTCCAACTTATTAATTGATATAATTATTCCAAATGGTTTGCCCATCTAGAGGAAAACTAAATTCCTTTTTTTGTACCCTGAATATTTGTTAATTTGAGTATATAAAACAATCTGACAGTGGAGAAGTTGTCAAGAAACAGGAATCCAAATTTAATAATATGTAAATATATGAAAGTCACCAAAATTCAAGGATTCAAAAGAGATTCAGATATGTCTGTAGCTAACTTTGAACTTTATAAACAGAGTAAGTGATTTTGAGAGTTCTGATTAGGTTCTATGATATACACAATTCACAGATAGAGTTCATCTGGCTCTGGCTCTGCAATCACTTTATTCATTCTTCCTATGAATTAATCTTCTAAAAGTACTAGTAGGAGCAGTGCCATAGGAAAAACTCTTCCCAGCAGTTCATCGGGAGAAGCACCAGAGGAAAATGGGAAGAATGGTGCCAGAGGTCAGAGAGACCTTGGTTTTACTTAGTTCAAAGCATTAAACATGGCAAAACATCAAACTCAGAGTTTTGAGTTTCTGGGGCACAACACACAATTTGAGGCTTAAAGTTGCAAATCGGGGATTTGAAATTAGGTCATTTTTTTTTATCCTTTGACTTCAAATACACCTGAATAATCCCATTAAGGATTCTTCAGAAACCTTGAAGAATAAGACGATCATCCAAAATTCAAGCTTCGAATCAGAAAAAAATTTTTCACAAGCACCACAAAGAAAATGATAGACTATTAAGAACATAATTATGCAGTTGTCAATTGATTTTTATCTCAAGTCATCTAAAATAGGTTCAACATACTGATGTTTTCACAATGCTGTACCATTTCTGAGAGTCCTACATGAGTAACATATGCACACTTAGGCATATGGTTTGTTGTTTCCTATTGTTATTGTTTGTCTTTTTAACAGGTAGTCTTTTCAGCTGAATTATTTGGATTATTAAATATATATGTATATATTACATAAAATGATATAAAATGTGTTTAAGAATGACCAAAAAAAGGACTAAATCTGTGAGTATATTAAAAACAAGATTGGCTAAATGTTAGTTTTTGAACCTAAGTCTGTACAAGAAAGTTCCTGTTAGCATTGCATATGCTTGAGTATACAGAGGAGCATTTCTGTAATTAACAGTGACATAACAACCATTGACTCACTTTTTGAATGAATAGTTCCACATTCCTGACCATGGAGAGAGGGGATATTTAAACTCAGTGCATCTTGAAGCAAAACCAAAAGAGAAAGACTTGACAGTGGGTCAAGTCTTGAAGAAGAGGTTCATCTTCTTCATCATCTTCAAAAAAAAATTAACTTTGTATTGTAATAAATAGTCCCCATTCTCTCCCCCATGCCCCAATTAAACAACTCTTTTCTTTAAAAAAAGAAAACGAGAAAAAAGAAAAAATAGAAATTGTCCCCAGTCATTTTTCCCATGCATGGTGTATTAATCTCAGCCTTCGAGATGATGTTCTATAGATTCTTATGCTCTTGATTTTTAACTGCCATTTTATGAACTCATAAATAGACAAAGTGTGCTGTCATCTTACTGTCATCTTCCATGTCGGCAGTTGATCATTCTATCCCCACACTCTGAAACATAGAATCTGTTGCTGTAGATGCAGAGAGACTTCTTTTGATTATTCTGCTTAATTTATACTTCAAACTGAAGTAACTTTCCTCTCTGTTTCTTAGCAGCTCTTCAGAATTTTCTTGGGTACTATGTGGCTGAACAAGTCACAATGTTCGCTAGGCACATTTACAGAAGGAATAGTGCTGTAACAGGGGTGTTGCCCAGCCGAAGACTCATCAAATGAACAATCAACTAATGCAAGACCATGATATATTTAGGGAAAGAAATTCTCTGTCCAATCAAGTGGCCCACCAAAGATTTTAATTCTGTATTTATTTACTCCTTCTTCCTGTCCCTTCCTCTCTCCCCTCCCTTCCCCCCTCCCCTGTGTATACATGTGTTTACTATATGTTACTTTAGGTGATCTTTGGGAACATCTGTTAAATTGTCAGCACTGATTTTAACAAAACCTAATGACTGACATATGATAATGTTGAAGAGTTTGAGATACCATTGTGTTCTTATAGTTACTCAAGGCAATAGCATTTTATCAGATAAAATGTAACACGGTCTATCAACTGAGGCAGCAAAATTAGCAGATATTAATGTGCTCAAATTTTCAAAAGGAATAGCCTTAGTTAGAAAAAGCTAATCAAAGCTGTGTCCCCAAGGGAGATCATCTAAAGTGAGCAGGTTTCTCACTGAGAATGTTCCCACCGATAGCAAATAGATCCCAACAAGCCTGTGTCACAGCTGATGGATCATCAAACCAGGCTGTGTGCTCTGCAGGAACCAGGAGTTGAAAACCATAGTGACTTAAAAGAGCCACTGGTGGGAGTTCATAGACAAAAGACTCAAACTACTTATAATGTTCCCATTATCTTCAAAATAAAGCATGTTGTTAAGTATGCCAAAGGATTTATTGCTTTCTGAAGACATTATGCTGAAATTTTCCCTCTTCAATCATGCATTTAGCGTGAGTCACCATCTTTAAAGAGAAAGAAACTTGAAAGGCATTACTCAAACTTTTCTGGTTATGCAGCAATTTCTTGGAACAGCTCGTTTACCCGATGTCTCCATTAGCCTGAATTTAGAAAGTGTATAGAATGCTAGATGATATAATTACAGGGAGACCTTTCTAAGAAGTAAGTCTTAGAATATTTTCCAGCTTGATTATACAGGTTAAGTTGATCAATCTGTTCTGGGCATTTTTTTTTCAAAGTAAAATTTCAAATAGCCTGAAATTCATTCTGTAACTTCACATCAGGTACTAATGATATTGTATATTCGTTAGCTTTCTTGTTGTGAAAAAACACCAAACAAAACAACTAAGGCCTCCTGGTCTCTGATGGTGTTTCCCATAAGCACAAGGAATTATCATGAGGATAGTTTGTTCTGTGCTAATGACAAGCTTAATGAGGAGTTTATTCACATCTGGGTGGTGGGGTTGATATAGAAACAAAAGCCTGGGACAAGAACAGAGGCATCACAGTTCTGCTCACTCAGCCATTGTTCCAAAGCTTAATACCCACATCAAGCAGTGAAGTAAGTGCACAGGAAATGTATTCAAACTCGTCAGTCCACAAAGGACATTCCATATTCAAACCATAACATACTGTTTCCATTTTCTTAAGGCTGTTCCTAGATAGTTAAACATTGCATTCAACTATTTATTAGAAATGTAGGTAGCCTTTAATGCAAAAAAATAACCTAGGTGTCTTGATGTCTTTACTATACACAAATGTTTTAGAGAAAAAGAAAATCAATGTAGAATTTTTATAACATTTCTCCCATGTTCCTGTATATGTGCAAACATGTACTCCATGTGTCTGGGCATAATTGTGTGCATAAAGATGTGGCTCCCCAAGGATGATGTCTAAAATCATCTTCAATAATTATTCTATTTTATTCCTTGAGAAAGGATCTCTCAATCAATCCCCGGGTTCATCAATAAGGTAGATCTTCCTAGCTCTCTTGCTATGGTAATCCCCACTTTCAGTACACCCACTAATAACTATAGTCAGACCTCTATACTGGCATGCCATGCCTGTGAATCTTTGGAACTGTAAATCTAACCCTCATGCTTATATGGTAAGTGTTTTAACCATTGAGCCATCTCCCTAGTCCTCTTTTTAGTAATTTTATCAATATTTTAATAATTACCATGTACATACATGTTAATTTTATAGTTCAGAGATTTTACAATTATTCACAGTATATTTACTCAGCTTAAAGCACAAAATAAAAGAATGTATTCATTAATATTCCATTTAAGTTTTATTTGGGTTCAAATTTGAATTTCTATTTCTAAACTACATGACTCACAGCACTTGTCTTGATTGGGATATGTCTGTTTACAATATAGATTTCAAAATATTCAAAAACAAATTAAATTTATGATTCTAAAGAACATCTGTTATATGCAATGATTTATTAGATATCCGTTTTAAATAATTGTAAAATTATTGGTGTATTTATTTGTTAATTTAAACCATAGTTGTTGAACAAAAAAAATATATCACATGCTTACTGTTATTTATTTAATAGCTGTGATTCACATTTCACTCGAATCTGATAGCCATTTAATTTGTAGGGAGTGAACATTTAAATGTTATCGTTGTAGAAAACTCATTTTCAGAATATTATTTCACACATCTGCCTACCTGTTTATTCTAAGCCAAAGAAGAAGGAGAAATTATATACTTTAGAATCTTGGAAAGAAACACTGTGAGTGTCAAACTGTAAACAGGCTCCCTTGTGGGTGTTTGTTAAAAAATACTACTATCTTTTTTTAAAATGGATATGAAAATTGACCCTGTTTTAAGTAAAGGATTTGCTGTATTACTGAGTGCATCAAAAAGTACTGCTGCTTTAAGTAATTTTATTATTATTATTATTATTATTATTATTATTATTATTATTATTATTATCTTTTTATTTTTTTACACTACAGATTTTATTCCCCTCCTGATCTACCCTCTGTTTCATATCTCATAACTCCTCCCCATCCCTCTGTCTCCACGATGATGTCCCCACCACCACCTACCACCCCACCAGGCCTTTAAACTCCCTGGGATCTCCAGTCTCTTGGAGGTTAGGTGAATCTTTGAGTCTTCTCTGACTGAGTCCAGACCCAGTAGTCCTCTGCTCAATGTGTGTTGAGAGCCTCACATCAGCTGGTGTATGCTGCCTGGTTGGTGTTCCAGTGTGTGAGAGATCCTGGGGGTCCAGGTTAATTGAGACTGCTGGTATTCCTCCTGGGTTGCCCACCTCCTCATCTTCTTCCAGCTTTTTCCTAATTCAACCAAAGGGGTCAGCAGCTTTTGACCATTGGTTGGGTGCAAATATCTGCATCTGACTCTTTCAGCTGCTTGTTAGGTCTTTCAGAGGGCAGTCATGATAGGTCCATTTTGTGAGTGCCCCATAGCCTCAGTGATAGTGTCAGATTTTGGGACCTCCCCTTGAGCTGGATCTCACTTTAGGCTTGTTGCTGGACCTTCTTTTCCTCAGGCTCTTCTCCATTTACATCCCTTCAGTTCTTTAAGACAGGAACAATTTTGGGTTAGAGTTTTGATTGTGGTATTGCAACCCCATCCCTCACTTGATGTCCCAGCTTTCTGCTAGAGTTGGGCTCTACAAGTTCCCTCTCCCCCCCACTGTAGGGCATTTCATCTAGGGTCCTTCCCTTTAACTCCTGAGACCCTCTTACCTACAAGGTCTCTGGTACATTCTGGAGGATCCCCTCAACCTCCTACCTTCTGAGGTTGACTGTTTCCATTCTTTCTGCTGGCCTCAGGGCTTCAGCCCTTCCACCCCATATCACCTCATGTTTCCCTCTCCCCACTTTGTCTCCTTTTCCTCCTAGATCCCTCCCTCCCTCCCCCGTTGTGGCTCCTTTCTTTTCCCTCCCAAATGGGACTGAGGCATCCTCACTTTGGTCCTTCAATTTGCTGTCCTTTTTGAGTTCTGTTGACTGCATCTTGAGCATTCTGTACTTTTTTTGGCTAATATCCACGTATTAGTGAGGACATACCATGTATGTCTTTTGGGGATTAAGTTACCTTACTCAGGATGATATTTTCTAGTTCCATTCATTTGCCTGCAAAACTCAGAATGTCCTCATTCTTAATAGCTGTATTATATTCCATTGTGTAAATCAACAACACTTTCCGTAGCCATTCTTCTGTTGTCAGTTATCTGGGTTGTTTCCAGCTTCTGATCATCACAAATAAGGCCACTATGAACATAGTAGAACATGTGTCCCTGTGGCATGGTAGGATATCTTTTGGGTATTTTCCCTAGAGTGATATAGCTGGGTATTCAGGTATATCTACTTTCAATTTTCTGAGGAACTTCCAGATTTATTTCCAGAGTATTTGTACCAGTTTGCAATCCCACCAGCAATGGAGAAATGTTCCTCTTTCTCCACATCCTCTCCAACATATGTTATCACTTGAGGTTTTGATCTTAAACATTCTGATTGGTGTGAGGTGGAATCTAAGTATTACTTTTGTTTTGCGATTATAGCATCATTACATATTCTACCAATTCCTCCCTACGATCCCCCTCATATACCCATTCCTACACTCTTTAAAATTCATAGCTCCTTAGGTCATTAATTGTTATCCTCCCCATGAGTGTCCTTCTGCTGACACATTGATCATGAAAATCATGATCAATGACGGAGGGATATTTGTGCACTATGGAATACTACTCAGCTGTGATGAGAAATAAAATTATGAACTTTTCAGATAAATGAACTTTCAATATAAAAGATGATATTGACTCAAATGACCCAGATCCAAAAAGAGAAATGTCTCGTATTTCTCTCATCTGTCATTACTAGCTCCAAATCTGTTGTGAGTACATGTCCTGGAATAACTGTTGAAGTCAGAAAAGTAAATAGACAGTGTCTAGGGTGTGGGATGGAGTAGCAGTAGAGATGAGTAAGTGAGGTACAAGTGATCTAAGGGGAAATAGGAGAAATGAGAGGCTCTAAAGAGGGAGGAAGCAGGGAGATAAACACAAAAGGAGGATTAAAATATAGAAAGAGTGTCTGAAAAAGTCACAAGAGATTATTCCAATAACTATGAATCTAACCCTACAATACACGTAAGTCATTGTGTATATATTCATATATAGTTCTAAATGAGGTTATCTTATCTGGGCTGACAATGTTCTCCACAGAGCCGAAGACTACTTAGCAAAATCATACAAGTCATATGAAACCTTCTTCTCAGGTGTTAGTGTTTCCAAGAGACTCTCAAAACATTACTGGCTATTGCTATTGCCTTTGTTTAACTCATACATGTAATATATGTTTCTCCTGTTTAATATTGCACTCAGAATTGAATATACACTTCATACACATGATTCAGATGTCCCAGAGCTCGAACCGACCTGAAAGCCTCTTCTCCAAGGTCTAGCTATCATAGTTCCAGAGGGTGATTCCAAAGGAGGGCTGTAATCAACAGTTCTACTCAGGTGTGTTAACTGTGAACCATAAAAATATTCACCACTGCTTGATAACCCCAAAGACTCAATAGCAGCACACAAGCCTTGGTGGTAACCAAAAACTCTGTAATTGAACTTTAGGACTACTATATGAGAAGGATATTATACTTGGTACTAGAAACCTAACCAGCCACCTAGAGATAGTGAAGCCATGGATATCAGATGAAAACCTACTACAACCACTTTACTATTCCATCATAATGCCTAATCACAATTTAAAAATTTGTAACAACAGATAAGTGTGCTCCTCAGCCCTCATCAAGTACTCTTTTCTTTGCTACAGGTAGAGATCATTAAAAAGAACCACAATCTATCAACATACAGACCAGGCCTGTGGAGTGCAATCTCATTGGATACATGTACACTTCAACTTTTCCTCCAAAACCTAGGGATCATTTTGGAGAATGGCCTAAGTTGTAAGAGACAGAAATGGGGAGTTTGCTGAGAGATTACGTCTTCTCCTAATGTCAGAAGCTACACCCATGAAGTGTCATCAACATGACCTCAAATTGAGCAGAACAAGTAAGTGGGGATAGGGGAGTCCCCACAGGACTTCAACCCTACACAAAGAACTGTAGACATGTAGTTATTGAACTTTGTGTGTTAATTGCAGCCACTCTGTTGTTCACCTTCAGTATTGTTTGTGATCTTGGGGAAATTTTATGTTTTAGTAATTTTAGCTTCGGACTTCATAGTTCTTTCTACAGTTTTTTAGAAATAGTCATTCTTTTCTTCTCCCCAAATTGTTGTTTGTTTTTTGTTTGTTTGTTATTTCCTCTACCTTGGGTTTGTTGTTTAAAATTGTTTTAGATTGCTTACATTCTAGGTAGATTTTCTTCCTCTTTCAACCATGTTATATAGTCTTGTGTATGCACATCTAGGTTGTCTATGCTTGTCCTTTAGGACTTGGAATGTATTCCTCCATACTCTTCTGGCTTACAAAGTTTCCATTGAGAAATCAGTTGTTATCCTTGAAGTGTTTCATTTCTACATGACTTGTGTTTTTTTTCCCTTGTAGTTCTCAATATACTTTCTTTGTTCTGGATACTTACTATATTAATTATTGTATGTTGACAGAATTTTTCATTTCTGTTCCTATCTTTTTTGGTGTTCTACATGTTTCTTGTATTTTATGTGCAGGAATCCTTTAATTGGAAGAAGTTTTCTTCTATGATCTTGTTGAAGATGTGGTAGATGTCATTGACATTGGATTCTTCTCCCTAGCCTATATGTATAATTCAAAAGTTCTGTTTTTCTGGATGTCCCATATTTCCCTTATGTTTTTCCCTATACTTTTTGTTTTTGTTATATCTTTTGTATACTCCTTCTAGACATTATATTTTATCTTTGAGTCCTGGTATGTTGTCTTCTGCTTCATTCATTCTACTTGTAAGACTTTCCTTTTTATTTCCTGGTTGTGTTTTGGGGGTTTGCAATCCCATCTTCATTTTAGCTGGAGTATTTTTCAATGCTTCTATTTATTCATTGAATTTTGTTCTGAATCTTGCATTGTGCTTGCCATTTTCATCAGCCCTTGTCAGTGTTTTCTTGCATATCACTCAGGCATTTATTCTCCTTAAGTCTTTAATTTTTGAGTTGTTTCTTTGTGTGTTCTTTAATCTAGTTACATTCTTTGTTTAACCTTATGAATATTCATTTAAATTCTGTGTTCTGGGTTTCATTTTAGTAATTCTCATTGGCAAACATTTCTCCAGGACCAGTGGGTAACAGAGAAAAGATGCTGGCTTGATCTACAATTTTGTTTGCATTTCTTATGATGAGATTTGCATATATGAGCATTTTGACTGATGTGGACAGAGAAGTTTGACGTAGAAGAGAGTGCATCAGTGTGTTAGACTTATGGGTCGGAATGATGTCAGATGAACAGAGAGGTTATTGTACCACATGTCCATTATGATCCAGACTTGATCTCTCTCTGTCTGTCTCTGTCTCTGTCTCTGTCTGTCTGTCTGTCTGTCTGTCTGTCTGTCTGTTTGTCTGTCTGTCAGTCTCTCTCTCTCTCTCTCTCTCTCTCTCTCTGTGTGTGTGTGTGTGTGTGTGTGTGTATGTGTGTGTGTGTGTGTGTGTGTGTGTGTGTGTGTGTGTGTGCGCACGTATGTGTGTGTGTAGATATGTTTAGAAGGAGAGCTGGATATAGCTTCAGAAGGACCTATGGATTAAAGGGCAGGCAGAGCAGGTAGACACAGAAGCCTAGAGATAGATTGGTATGTAGGTACAGTTGATAAGAATTGGCTGAGGTACAGAATATGAGATCTGGAGCAGATCCAGGGTTTAGGGATGGTATATAGAGTGGTGGTCAAAAAAACTTGCCAGTATATTTGTTGGAGAAAGATGTGTAAGGTCTGTCTGGATAGACAGGTTGGATGTGCTCAACTATTTTCATACTGTCAGTTCTTTCTATGTACAGGAAACCAATCAACAGCAGACTAGAAATACTGAGTAAAAATTCAACCATTTCATTTATGTTTTAGTTATCATTTTTATAAATGATAAAGTTTAACAACTATTTGCAAAACATTTATATTGTATAATGTATTATAAATAATATAGGGGTGATTTAGAAGTGCCAGGAGTATATGATAGGGTAGATATAAGATATTTAGAATATTCTACATGTTAGAAAGAAGTTGTGTATTGGTAGAATTCAGTATCTAGATAATCAGTTCTACATAGAAACAATTTTCAATTCTTTCCTTGTTACTATTATAAAATGTCCTGAGGTAAACAGCTCAAGAGAGAAAGGCTTATGTATTCATAGAGCAATAGACCATCATGGTGAAGGATCAAGGCAGCAGTGGCTTGAAGAAGGGAATCACATTTGTATTATAGCAAAGAGAGAGTAATGAGATGCATGCACATTGATGTTCATCTCATAATCTAGGATTCCCTTGCCATATATGAAATCAAGATCACAATGGTCATGCGCACAGGCCCTTTTACAGTGACACTGGCCACTACAAATACCAAAGAGCAACTATAACCTGTATGTCAATAATGACGAAGTGTTTTACTACTGATTAAATGCAATTAACATTTTGCCTAACAAAATTAATGACTGTGCACAAAATATAATTATTCTATCAACTTTTTGTAAAAGGGGGAGTTGAGTTTAAAATTTTGATTTCTTAAAAGTTCAACCAAGGATTAGTACAATGCCTTTTATTCCTCCACTTGTTCAACTAACCTCATTTGGAGTCGTTGCTCCAGGCTCTGGGAACTAGTATAGATGAAACCAGGCAATCAAACTGCAATATTCTCTAAGGTGGGAGAATAGTCAGACAGGTGCAGTAAAAGCAAATAAGAAAAGAATAGGACAGAGAAAAATTGTGCTAATGTTCTAAGGCGAATTTGTGTTTCAAAAAGATGAAACAAGGAGGCAGAGTGTCAGAGGAAGAGCTAGATGGATGGGACTTATAAAGCTCTAAAGTACAAAAGGCCTACCACTTGGTGACAACCTGACTTGACCTGAGCAGCCCAGGTGGAAATGAAGAGGGACAATGGAAAGGAGCCCCGGACCATGCTGAAGAGACAAGCACAGTGGGAGTCATTCCTACAGAAAAAGACCTGGGTACACACTTCCATGATCATAGTATCATTTTCTAAAACTAGTCAATTAGAAGTTTTATTCCAGGCCCCCCAGTGGACAAAATCAAGGTTCAGAAAGTTGTCACCACTAGTTTGTGTTTTTCTAAACAATGTCACAATCACCTACACTAGCCCGACTAAGGAATCTATCTCAAGAATCAGGTGTCTGCCTATGAGCTGAGTAAGTTAAAAGCTCCAGTAGGTCCAACAGACAATGTACTTCTTCAAAGCTCTCAAGTCTGGGTGCTTAATTATTCAAATGTAGACTTGGTGATTGCATTTTTTTCTCCTTTATTTCTAGAACGCTAATAGTATTTTTATTACTCTTCCCTCTTGAAATATATGTGTTTTTATTTGGTTGTTTACAATATTTGTTTTAAATTGTCTAGTGGAAATTGTACCCACTATTAACTCTTTGGGAAGTATCTGAAATGACAGTCTATAAGGTTGGATGCTATGATGTTTCCACTCTTGTTACCCATATTTTGCTTTTAAGGTTGATCTTACTTAACAGGGGAAACTACATAGAACCTGTGTCAAAAACACACCCTATAACTACCTCTTAATTTCCTTCTTGCAGCTATACCCCTTCTCACATTATAAAATATCCCCTCTAAATCAATATCTGTGCAAGAAAAATCACTGATCAATTGAAAAAAAGACAAAGCTGGATGGGTAGAGAAAGGGAAAACAATTATAGAAAGAGATGGGGAAAGCAAGAATATGACCCAACACATTGTAGAAAACACACAAATTACTAATGGAAATGGTTAAAATTTTCACAGTATATTGCTAGTACAATAGTTTCTATCTTTAAGGTCTTAACAGAATGTTCGGCACTTTATAATTCTACATTCGACTAGTCTTCACAGTTTCAAAGAGCCCAATACTTACATATATTACATAGATATCCCACTGAAGAAACAGTATTCATGAATTTACACAGGAAATGTGAAAACATTATTCACTCAGCAATCCAATGACAGAAACAAGAGAGTTATAAACAGCTTTATTGTGAAAAAAAAAAAGGAATTTCTCAGAGAGCCTATTATAACGATTTGTACCCAGTGAGTTTTAAATCAGATTTTTGAAAATGTTTTCATAATAATCCATCAGCACAGGTTCCAAAGTAGGTGGCTAGATGGGATGGGTCATGGGTATAGCCTTGGTTTCTTTCTCTACTGCAGCAGAAGCTAATCCCTATGAGATCATGGCAGGTATGTCTGTGGTTCACAGTATGAGGCTAAGTAGCTTTAAGTAGCCAAGTTAATGAAGACTGGGAAAAAGCTACGGGTTGTTAGATTGCATTTTATAGTGCAAGGCGCAGGTCTTTGTCTGCTCAAGAGTCTTCACATGTTTGCAGAGACCAAGTCTTTTATCTTGTTTTCTTTTCTTTCTTTTTATTTTGTTTTTTTTGTTTGTTTGGTTTGTTTTGGTTTTTAGAGACAGGGTTTCTCTGTGTAGCCCTGGCTGTCCTGGAACTTACTCTGTAGACCAGGCTGGCCTCAAACTCAGAAATCTGCCTGCCTCTGCCTCCCAAGTGCTGGGATTAAAGGCAGGCATCACCACCGCCCGGCTTTTTATCTTGTTTTCTGTCATGCTCAGCAAAAAACGTATTTAATGTCCCTCGATTGCTGTGATAGCACCAGCTTTCAGACCTAGACACCTGACAGTAGGAAGAAGGGGAATAATTATTATTATGCTTTAAGAAAATAATTGAAAATAATTCACATTGTCTTTGCTAATATCTTTTTACCAAAATTAATTGTATGACCATATATGACTACATTAGAAATTGAGAAATAACATCGATCTTGGAGATTTAAACTCAGGTAAGACCCTGGAAATAAGTAAGGAGAAACATTTTCAAGGTTGTTTTTTTGCTATTTTGCATATTATGTTAAGATGCAAATGCTTCTATTGAGTTGAAACTCTGTTGATTTGTGTCTCAGCTCCATCAAGCATGTTATCTCATTCATGCCTCATGCTGATCCTCTGACTCATGCAGTCTTCCAACTGCTGTAGAGAAGCGAAAGCATAAGCCCAGAAAATGTACAAGTTGCCCATGACTGTGCCCTGAAGTGCAATTAGAATCCTAGTTCTGCACTGTAAGACCTTCCATGTGTCTCAAGGGTAATGAGAGACTTTCTCAGCTTCCCATGGATTCAAGTATAGAGACGGCCTCTTTCTTTACTGCTGTCATTAATTTCTGATGATTATTGCTTTCAAGAAAGCCATGCTTATACATTTTCAGTCCTTCCTTCTTTGGCCTGCTAATTTGTCAGTGTGATGCTACCCACTGTTTTTGCACCTGTGCCTGTTTACATAATTTTTTTCCTGAATACAGTTGCATATTAGGAACATTGCTAGAGATATTAAAGTGATGTTGATGATGATGCTTGCCCACCTACATGTAGACCTATGTGAATCATGCTCTCTTCATTATGATATGGCTAGATAGAATCCATCTAAAGTTCCTCTTAAGTAATTAGAATTGTGTCAAGGATAAGCCCTGAACTTGAACATTACCTAACAGAAACACGTGAACCTGACAGTCTTCTAGCTCCCCTGCATGTGTAGAAGCAAGGCAAAGCAGGGAACTTGTATCTGAGATTCCTTTCTGTCACATAGTTCATGTTGCCATCTGGCTGCCTTAATTCCCACCCACTGCTTGAAATATGTGTTTATAGAAATAAATACGAAGCTGCAAATAAAGTAAAATGAAAGCTGCAAAAGTTAAAATCCAGTTCTGACAAAGACTGAAGCCTGAGTTTTAAAAATAGCTCTGTGCCATCATTTCCAGGTGCTGTATAGATCAGGAACTCTAAAAACACATACATGCTGATGTCTACATTATGTGGTAATGAGTTTATTAATTTCCTTACTCTTACTACTGAACATTTTACTTGTGTTGCTTGAATTAACATCTTCATGAATCTGAATCTCTGAGTACTTTATTAAATGACAAAATAGTCCGTTTTAAACTGACTGTGTGTTTAGGTATCAATGTGCTTGAGATGATGTTTGTACTTTTTGCAGTGAAATATGTGGTAGAGGCAATACTCTTTAGATTTGAAAGTTAAAATCACTCTTATGGAATTGATATAATTTTTCTTTACTTTTGAGTAGCTAGATTTTTAAATATGCTGCAGAGCTTGGAAGATAGCTTAGTTAGAAAAGCTCTTGCCTGGACCATGATTTCCAAATCCAAAACCCATGTGAGGCAAAAAAGTTAGAATAAATGTGTGGTTCACTTTTACTCCTAGTACGTTGGGTGTGGAGCAGAAGCAGGGCCTTAATGTTCACTAATCATCCAATCTAGTCTCCCTTAGGAGTTCAAGTCATCCAGACTGGCAAAAATAAAGGAACAAATGAGAAGAAGATGTACCCCAATAATGGAAACCAAGATTATTTCCTAACTTCCACATGTAAACACGTACTTATACACCAAACACATGTCCAAACATACATAGAGTAACATACATACAAGTGTGTGTACGCATACAGACACAACCCCCCACACTCACACCCCCCCCACTCACACACCCACACACATACACACACACAGTCATACACACACACACACACACACACACACACACACACACACACACCTTGTTGCAGTTTGAAAATAACTTAATAATGTACTGTTCTTGAATGCTGATGGCCTTATATAAAAGATTACTTAATGTTTATAATCTAATCTACTGGAAAATATCATTTATAGACATTCTTTGTTTAGTGAACTTGAGGCAATTTATGATGCCCAATAGCAGCTATTAATATGTTTATTTATGCCTGAATGAAATTTCACCATGTGCTTTTCTGTGGAGTGCTATATTATTTGTGAATAAGTCATGATAAGTCCTCCATTGATAAACTTCAAGGTGTTCTGAAGACAGAGAAATAAAATAGGCAAACACAAAATTATAATCACACCCAGTAAATGCTTAGGGCATACTGAATGAATCATTAGTGACATTTACTAGCATTGACTAACTGTGTAGGACCCACAAAGGACAATATATTTCTATGTGATGAGAAACAGCAAGAACAATGGATTCCAGGATTTATTGAAAAGAAAGCCCAGTGTTTCAGCATCTTGGAGTCGCATGTAAAGAGGTGGATATAATCTGTAAATAATGTTCAAGATCTCTGCATTTTATGACTCCTACGAGCTGGGGAAGATACACTAATTAAAAGCACACAATTCTAAAGGGAGCTTTTAATCTGAAACAGCCCTGACACAGAAACCATCTCTAAGCATGAAGGCTATGGCTCCACAGACTAACAGGGCTCTATGAGCTAAAATAGAAGCCTGGTTCCTTTTCCTCTTCAAAACATGTTCACAAATGTAGGTTTTTTTTTTTAAATACAAATACTCACTTTAATATAATTCATAAAATTAATTTTATTTAATAATGCTTTAATTGAGTTATATTTTTATTTTTAAAAGCTTAACTCTGTTCAGTGGTACTCACTAGATAGTTCATTATTGGGAACTTATTTTGTACTTCCACTATAAAAATTTAAAAAGGACAGGAAAGATGGCTCTGTAATTAAGAACACACACGTTGCTCTGGCAAAGGACCTGGGTTCTATTCCCTGTACCCAAATGTTGGTTCACAGTTATAAATAACTCCAGTACCAGTGGATTTGTTGATTCCCCTTCTGATTTCTGCAGGCAACACCTACATACATGTTACAAATACGCACACACACACACACACACACACACACACAAACACACACACACACAGAGAGAGAGAGAGACAGAGACAGAGACAGAGACAGAGACAGAGAGAGAAAATTGTGCATGTGCACACACACATCAAACATAAAATAAATAAATCTTTTTAAAAAGATCTTTCAAATAGAAGAGAACTCAAGGAAGGGCAAGCCAGCCTAAATATAGCTATCTCCTGAGAGGCTCTGACAGTACCTGACTAAT